>NW_017805625.1:6430956-6465316 GCF_001891065.2 Hippocampus comes | reverse complement strand
ACACACACACACACACACACATACACACACAAAACACAATCGGTGCAACTTGAAGAATAAGGATATACAGTATAATTCAATACCATACCATATGACAAAAAAACTCATACATTAATTCATTCCATTTCATCATTATTTGCTCACATTTTCCTTATAAACGGACTTCTACTTCAGGTGCATTTACGTGCGCATGAACGCGCTTGAACACGCGCGTAAAAAAAATAATCACCCGTACGTTACTTTAGTCTGGTGATCTGATTGGCTGCGGAGGCGGAACTTCCGGTAGCACCGGTTGGACTGTGGACACGAAGTGAAAGACTTCAGCTGCCTAAAATCGGAAGAAAGGGAAGAACGTCGAGTTTACGGCTTGTCAGAGAGTAAGAAAGTAGAATGCGAAAGCGGGAATATAATTAGGTTGAGCTGAAATTGACGTTTCGATGAGTTGTCAGTGCTTTTGACCACTCAGCGCGAAAGAGTAGCAGCTAGCCGGCCAACCGTGTCGTTTTAGTGAATGTTGTGGTGCGCTTGGCGACCTCGTAAATATGCGAATAAAAGTGTCGGAATTGAACAGTTTACTCTTTGGACAGATTCCAAACGGTTTTAGAATGATCAGTGAAGAATTATCATTTGATTCGAATCTTTCCATACTTGTGTGGCGTACAGCAGCATTTGATTGCGGATTTCAACTTTCAACGCGGGGTAGTAAATACACTATTCGATTCCAATACCTGTTTGTGGTGTTGTGTTTAAAATAAAATACTTTTTATCCCATGCCACGCTTTAGTCTTATGACTACATAACAAGATTACTGTACTCCCAGAAAGTTTTATTAAGCTTACTTTTATGGCGTTGTTTCCAAACCAAGCCCAGTGTGTTCCTGTTGAACTGTGATAACCCTTTGTTGTAATAAGTACGAACATGTTCTACTGTGCTTACCTCTTTTTGGTCTGATTTCGAAACCTATTTGTAAGGTTTCTTAAGTCTAGTCTTGTCTTCTAATTGAGTTGTCAGCGCTATTATGTGTCATCGCATCCGTCTCTCATTACTTAACCTCATATATACAATCTTTTTTGTTGAAATGAATTGCTCTCACACGGTGATACTTTTATAAAATGAAGAGCATATATATTTGTGCAAATATATCTTCAGATATGTGATATTTCAATTGTTTAATAGAGGTGTAGGTCACTGATGATGTAGGAGTTCACTCACCTGTTCTTCCCATCCAAGGCAGTGTGTGTTCAGTTTCCATTCTGTGACAATGATTGTCTGCCTCTATATGTGCCCTGTGGCTGACTGATAACTAGTCCAAGGAGTACAGCAGGGATAGGCTCCAGGTTCCCACAATCCTTACCAAAATTAGTGGTATAGAACGTGAAAGGACAAAATCAAAATGGGGAGTTCAGGTATTGCAGGTCATGATTGTTTATAGAGTATTTGAATGACCCAATGTGTTTCTTTGGGCTTCAGATTGTGATGATTCTAACAAATGGACGACATCAACCTCCATTATCGTTTTTTGAACTGGAGAAGGCGAATACGAGAATTTCGTGAAGTACGACCAGTGCGGTACCGAGAGCGTCTGAAAAGAATGCTGAGGGATGGTGATGTGCTCAGGTAACGCCAAAGAGTGTGTACCTCTGCACGTATTACTTTCACTTTCACTATAAAAGAAAGGAACTTTTTGCTTGTCCCATCATGTATTTATAATATTTCACATAACAAAGTATTCAGTTAATAGTGTCTTTTTGTTTTTGTATTCTCTGTGCAGGTACCATGGGAACTCAGATGAAGTTGGCTGTTTTGTGGCAGCGAGACCGTTGTCAAAGAGAAGTCGCTATTTTGAGGTGAGTCAAACAGATCCATCCATCCATTATGTGATTTGCTCAAGGGTCGTGGGCATGCTGGAGCCTATCCCAGGTGTCTGCAGGCAATAGGAAGGGTGCACCCTGAACTGATTGGCATCAAATCACAGGGCACATCATAGACAAACAACCCTTCTCACTCACAGTCACACTTCAATCAACCTACCAGGCATGTTTTCGACACGTGGGAGGAAACCGGTGTACCCGGAGACAATACACGGAGACATGGGGAAAATATGCAAACTCCACACAGGAAGCCCATAACCCAGAATCGTCAACTGATTTCTGTACTATCTGTCTCTGTGGCCATGGACTTGTATATGAATGGACTAACAATGCCGCTTACTCGCTGTTGGGAGAAGAGAAACCACTGGCTGTCATCTTGCATTGCCACACCACCGAACTTGGATAGATTGATGTTTCTGTGGTGAAAATGCCACAGAGTGGGGTGTACAGTTGTACCAATGATATTTCAATTGTTTAATAGAGGTGTAGGTCACTGATGATGTAGGAGTTCACTCACCTGTTCTTCCCATCCAAGGCAGTGTGTGTTCAGTTTCCATTCTGTGACAATGATTGTCTGCCTCTATATGTGCCCTGTGGCTGACTGATAACTAGTCCAAGGAGTACAGCAGGGATAGGCTCCAGGTTCCCACAATCCTTACCAAAATTAGTGGTATAGAACGTGAAAGGACAAAATCAAAATGGGGAGTTCAGGTATTGCAGGTCATGATTGTTTATAGAGTATTTGAATGACCCAATGTGTTTCTTTGGGCTTCAGATTGTGATGATTCTAACAAATGGACGACATCAACCTCCATTATCGTTTTTTGAACTGGAGAAGGCGAATACGAGAATTTCGTGAAGTACGACCAGTGCGGTACCGAGAGCGTCTGAAAAGAATGCTGAGGGATGGTGATGTGCTCAGGTAACGCCAAAGAGTGTGTACCTCTGCACGTATTACTTTCACTTTCACTATAAAAGAAAGGAACTTTTTGCTTGTCCCATCATGTATTTATAATATTTCACATAACAAAGTATTCAGTTAATAGTGTCTTTTTGTTTTTGTATTCTCTGTGCAGGTACCATGGGAACTCAGATGAAGTTGGCTGTTTTGTGGCAGCGAGACCGTTGTCAAAGAGAAGTCGCTATTTTGAGGTGAGTCAAACAGATCCATCCATCCATTATGTGATTTGCTCAAGGGTCGTGGGCATGCTGGAGCCTATCCCAGGTGTCTGCAGGCAATAGGAAGGGTGCACCCTGAACTGATTGGCATCAAATCACAGGGCACATCATAGACAAACAACCCTTCTCACTCACAGTCACACTTCAATCAACCTACCAGGCATGTTTTCGACACGTGGGAGGAAACCGGTGTACCCGGAGACAATACACGGAGACATGGGGAAAATATGCAAACTCCACACAGGAAGCCCATAACCCAGAATCGTCAACTGATTTCTGTACTATCTGTCTCTGTGGCCATGGACTTGTATATGAATGGACTAACAATGCCGCTTACTCGCTGTTGGGAGAAGAGAAACCACTGGCTGTCATCTTGCATTGCCACACCACCGAACTTGGATAGATTGATGTTTCTGTGGTGAAAATGCCACAGAGTGGGGTGTACAGTTGTACCAATAAATCTGGGACAAGTGCCACATGCACATCTCATTAGCAAGAATGCGATTAGAAATTTTCTCCGATACGGTAAATCTCTGAGTGCTACTCAAATATTCGTCTGCATCATGTTGTCATAACGATGAAGAATGAAACTAAAGAAAAGCCCATCTGAAAAAAAAGTTCCTGTGAAATGCAAAATTAATGTTTCTAAGTCACCGTTCACGATAATGAGACCATATACGCCGATTGATCAATGGAAACAGTAAAATATGTTCTTTGTTAGGCTTTCATTTATCCACACAGTCATCTTAGTGTAAAACACGCACCAATGACAGCATTTTCAGCAAAAACCAAAGTTGTTAGTTACACTAGTAACGTAAGATGGCTACCTTCTGGCTTCAGCCATCAGGGGCCCAATTGTTAGACCCATTTTATATGTGTATGTCTGTGCCTGTAATGCTTCCACAGGAAGTTTCCAAAAGTTACAGTGTCGTAGTTACCATACCATCAGAATCTGATTCTGGGGGATGTAATCATCCTCAGAACAAGAGCGAACTGGGGTAAAGAGCGAGAAAAGGAGGTATTTGTGGGAAATGACAAGATGGTAGAACTTCTGGTTGGGAAGGAAAGCACAGATCACCACCATCATAAAGAACATCCGGCACAGTGATCCAGCATTGTTACTGTCGATTATGTTAGGAGATAATCAGGCCAGAACTGGGACTGCCGCGTCATCGTCTTAGGAAGGGTGGGGATCGAAACACAGGGTAAACGTTTTCAAATTCATTCACTCTGGGAGCCGGTTAAAATAAATAAATAAACAAATCATATTCTGTGAACTTTTATTACAACATATACGTTTTCTGATACTTAGTGTTTGCCAAGCTCCTTTTTGGCAGGTATTGTAGAATAATATGGAGTCATAATTATAGGATCGTGACAACAATCCTATCTGTAGGTATGTAATGGGTTTGTTTATAGTGCTCTTCTGATAAACGACAAAAAAAAACCAAAACCTGGCAGCAATCATGGTAGGGTGTTAGGCCCATAATTAGTGTCTCCGGGGTGTGTTCTGCAAAAACAGCTTACTGTTTGTATCGCTGCTGGCCCGCAGTCTCTATCCATTTGCGCTGGAAGTTGATAAAACCGCCTTGATTTCAAGTCTGGGTCAAGGAAATGCTGTCAGTGAATCAGTTGGAGAAGTTGAGGATATGACTGGAATCGTACGCAGTGGGAGATGTAACGCCACATGGACGACTTTTATGGTGTTCCACAAAAGCCGTCACATTTTCCCCTCCAGACCGACACATGAGAGAGCTCGCCAAATGATGCACTTTTATTACCAATGACCTGTCCGTGATTGTCTTTTACTTTTCCGTGAATGGGTGCAGGTTCTGTAGAGTGAGTTGATGCTTTTTTTCCCCCCTCCCTTGTCTATAAATCTACTGCATAAAATGTAATATTTAATGGAAATCATCTGCAGATTGTATAGATTTCGGACAGAGTTTTATTTGCCAGGGCACAGAGCAGACCTTGGGTATTGCTTGTGTATCTCCACCTGCTTGAGTCATAATAATTATGAGAACAATACACTTTCAAAGAACTAAGCTTGCAAGGTTCTGGATAGATGAGAATGCATCATTTAAGGTCACATGCAATAACTTCAGTTGCAGTTGACCTATTTTGGGGGTATTTTGAAGTCATTTTTACCATTGGGGGAAAAAATGAAAATGGAAATAATCCATTCCAAGGTCAATCTATCAAGTTCTTGGATAAGCCTTTATTTGTCCCGCAATGGGGAAATTTAATTATCCATTCCTTAATCCATTCCAAGGTCAATCTATCAAGTTCTTTAAACAGATTAGATTGATTGGTCCATCTTCGAATCGCATCCGTGATATTCATTCATTCATTCATTTATATATTTATTTATTTAGCTCACTGATCCGTGATCGGCTCCAAAATCCTGATTGTGTAAAGCTTCGTTTCTTCCACCTTTAGAGATATGACTTGCCACAAGAATTGGTTGAATTTTCGAATTTCCTGATCATAAGGCGTTTGAATTGTCCAACTGTACAGATGCAGGCGTTATCATTCAAATCCATTTTGGAGATTCAAAACTGTTGCCAAAATTACAAATTTTAACCTGACAAGTGGACGTGTTCACTCTGACTATGAACTGACAAGCCTGTCGCCCTTGAGCGTGAACATGAGCGTGCATGTTGCCATAGCAGCAGTGTGATCAGAACAGTACAACAACTCTTCATTAAAGAAAGAACATTCTGTTTCACAGTATCAACTTACCTCAGCCTCACTTGCCATGTCGGAATCTTGGTTGTTGGCCTCAAAACATTTTTGAGTCAGGGTGTGAGCACCGACTACATCATATGTTTTGTTGATCTGAACATTCATCAAATCACCTTCCAAGTATCTTTTCCTCCAAAGCATTTTATTGTCTTTTTCCCCAGATGGATTTACAAAGCAAAAAAATAAAAATCATTGTCATCTAAAAATGTCTTCATCTTGGTTTAGTAATATCAGGCAAGGACAATTTCAGTTTATATATACATGTATCTATGTATACATGTATGTATGTATGTATATATACATGTATGTATACTGTATATACATATATACATACCTTCTCTATAGATTTATATTGGATGCAAAAAGTCTACACACCCCTGTTCAAGTGCTTTTTTGTGAGGCTTTTGCGATAACCCCCCCCCCAAATTGAGACCAAGAAAAATTATTCCTTAACATTTTCCACCATTATTGTGAGATACAACCTCTATAACTCAATTGAATTGTTTAAAAACTGTTTCTGAAAGGGAAAGTAAAAATAAACACACACACACACACACACACACACACACACACACACACACACACACACACAGGGGGTTTTCCTGATTTTTTTTTTCTTTTTTCTTTTTTTCCCCCCTTCTGCTAACACCTTTCCACGCATGTTTGGACATCTTGTTATTGTCCAATGAAATCAAGGTTGAACATTTTGTCCATAATTCCGAAACGTATGTTTAGCAGACGCTTCTCGTCAATAAAGACCACCACCTACAGTAAAGCATGCTGGTGGAGCATCTAAGCATTGAATCTTTCTACAAAACACGACGAATTAACAATTACTTCAATACAATCTGAATTCCCAACGATCAGTGAGTCGATTATTGTAGCTGACAATTATTGTTCCATCGCTTGTCCCGGTACGTTGAGGTCCTTTCAAGTCTCACGTTGTGCATGTGGAAAGGCCCTGACTTTCCAACTAGGAGAAGGACTTGAATAATATGTTGTAAGGTTCCAAGTTGTAATTGTTTTAGGAGTCTCCTTAATTGTTTTAGTTGCTTAATACAGGTCGATGATGTGATCCCGCTGAAGCTTACCAACATTGTTTTGTTATGACCACGCAGTATGTCTTCTGACATGGCTGTTTATCAAGTGAGAAGCTCCTCATTGCGTCAATTTGAATAATATGAAGCATGAAAGATTCTGACTGGATCCAGATGATATTTTTTGGCTGTGTCGTCTGTGACAAATTCAGCTCGTGGAAGGAGTACCGTACGTGCTCTTTCCTGCACGGCGCATGGCAGCTGATTACTGGCCAATGTGGCTCGTGTGCTACTGCGCACACAGTTGTAACTTGTTTCCATATTTTAGTCAGTTTGTTTCTTTAGTGCACTTTTGGAGCCTCCAAAGTCAAACACAATCTGTTCTGAGGCTGTTTGACACCCAAGTTTGGCCTTTACTGTAGCTGTCGCCATTTTAAAGCCTGTAAAGGCTATTGTCAGGTGACATTTTAACATCATACATGTGGACTTGTTATGCAAGAACAAAGATATGTTAACCGTTGTGTTGTAAAGCAAATACAACTAAAAGTAAAAGCATTCACCATTTGAGAACACCTGACGGGCACGTACGAATTGCAGTGCTCGCCCAGACCTTTTCCTTTTAAGTTTTATCTCCAGTTGGTTGTGGGTTGACTCTTTTCCTTTGTCATAAGTAGGATCCTGACATGGCACATCAAAAAAAGGAAGAAAAAAAAAAGCGTTCTGCACACGTGTTTCCAGAAACATTTGGTTGTTCACCTTATTGAGGATTCAACTTTGGAGGTTCCACCACACATGATTTACTGGACTCTTGATGCTAACTTGCAGTGGCAGAGGAAGCCATGTTCAAACTTGCCAAGCACACCCACGCGGCCCGCTCTACCGTGTAGTGATACAGTAACCACACCTTTTAACCTTTCTGCTTAAATGTACTTCTTTCTTAAGACTCACAATGTGGGAGGCACAGTGGAGAAGGGAGGGGAAGGGGCTATCTGCGTCAGTGGGGTTGGAGGGGCCTAATCAGCGACGCGACCTCCTCATAGATTTGATGTCAGTATTTATGGGCCATCTGACAGTTATGAAAAAACAAAAAAAAACCCAAAACCCGATTTATTCCCTTCTCAATCATGAGGGATCTTTGAGGGATCTGTTGAGGTCATGGGAATGAAGTTGAAGTTTCCTCTTCTGCTTGCCCTTCGTCTGCCAGCAATGCTCCGGCTCGTACGCTTCCATGTAGGGCTTCTCAGGAATCACGTCATACACTCAGTATTCAGTTGTGATAACAACGGCACAGACTGGTTTCGAGCCTCACTCTGAGTCAGTAGTTTCAACGTGAGTTTCGCAGACAACAAGCTGGAAAAAAAAAATAGAATGGAAACTGCATTGTATGAGAGCATGTTATGATTTTTCACTTGCTGCTCTGATCAATTGAGTCAGTATCAATAAAAATTGTGACGACTTCCACTTTCTTGAAGTTGGAGAATATTCCTAGATGTGTCTCTTGGATGTCTCCATTTCACCCAAAAAACGAGGTTTTCCATTGAACTTAATACTTAATTGTATTAAGTAGAGGCTAAGCTGCTTGAAATGCCCATTTTTTTTTTATTTGTACAAATTTGCGGCAAGCAGACAACGTGCCTGCAAAAAGGAAAATATGTGAACCTGCTGGCTTGGTGGACATTTTTGGCTCATGTTGACGTTTACTGAGCACATTATGTGGACCTTCACTTTGCAACATGATTCTGCTCCCAAGCTAACTGCGGACTGTTCAGCAATTATATTTCACATTTCTAAGAGGCTTTTATTTCAATTGATATTTCACTTGGACCGAGTGGACATGTTCAGCTTGACGATATCCACCTGGACCCATAATATGAAACTTATGAAACATGTAAAATATTTATTTGAACCCCCTTTGACAAAATGCTGGTTTAAATGCGATTTAAGGGACACGTGCAAAATGTTCAATGTGGGTATAAAAACAGAATCATGTACATTGTAAAAACTTCTAAAACATGTTTGAGTCAATGTCATTTAACTCTAATGGCTGAGTAATTCTGATGACACCAAAGGCGTTTTATCAAGTACCGGTAATATCTACTTTATTTTCATGCTTCACCTCTGTTTATTTAGGAGCCCAGTTTCTTGATCAGTATCAGCTTGTCTCACGTTTCCCTGAAATGTACATAAATGATATCTGTCACTTCTTATGTCCTGTGAGCACATCTGCAGTGGTCACACAAATGCAGACATAAGATGATGGTAGAACGGAACGCACGTCATGACTCATGCAGTTGCCGACAGGCGTTTCCTTGAATCACCTCAGAACCAGTGCAAATTACCATGGCAACCCTTCTGGTAATATTCTAACTGATCTGTTACTGTGGCTCCCTCTAGGTAACAATCGTCGATACAGGAGTGAGGGGGATGATTGCTGTTGGTTTAGTGCCTCACCTTTACAAGCTGGACCATCAACCAGGCTGGCTCCCAAATTCCGTGGCTTTCCATGCAGATGATGGCAAGTATGTGTGACAATTTTTATTTGATTTCAAGGTATGCACAGCATGTTAAGGAGTTTATAAAATTGGTGTGACTTGCAGCTGACTTAATTTCTCTGTCTTGCATTTAGGGAACATAAGGGAACTTTAGCCTATAAATGTACAGATGACGTTGATTGTGCATTTTACATTTTAGGTCACATTTGATTTAGTCTGGGTTGTGAATTAATGTAAATTGAGTACTTGACTGTCACACTTCCCCTTAAAAAGTCTCACAATGGTGGGAACGGAGAGAAATAAGCAGCACAATCTCTTCACTAGCGTGCCATCGTAACATACAGCAACATTATAGGTCAGGTGTGAAGTAAAACTTGGCCAACCAATTTTTGAGTAATACCTGGGGCCAAAACTATTTCAAGCATACTTTCGTTGGCAACGTGTGTAACAATGAAAATGCTTTTGTTCGTCAATATCCGGCGAGTGGTGTCAATGACAGAATGCCGAGTCGCCAATCAGCCATTTTAATGCATTGTTGATTGTCCCGTTAACTGCTCTTTGCCATTATTATCGAGTTATTCTGCAATATATATAAAATAATAAATAAAATAACTTGTTTTTTGGCCCCTTAATGCTTCATATCAATATGAATTACTGGCTAAACATTTGACTTTTTATTTATTTTATTTTATTTTTTTAAATGCATTGTCCTTTAAAATGTAATGTGCTAATGTGGAAAAAAAATAGGCCCCAAAAAAAGTGCAGATTTTTGCAGAGATTAAAAGCGCGAATATGGACCGATTAATCAGTCAGGCCCCAATATCTCATAAGTCTCATATAACTGCAGGTTGTACAACGGCAACACTGTAGGTCAACAGTTTGGTCCAAAATGCTGCAGAGGGGACAGAATCGGCTGTGGAATATCCCTGGACTCTGATGATGGACAGTTGACTGTGTTTTTTACCAAGAATGGTAAAGAAGTAAGTAGTCTTTCAAGTTCACTTGTTGTGTTTTGTTGACGTCCAATTGTGTGAATGTGAAGAAATGGGGAATATGTGCCCAGGTTGGCAGCTTGGAAGTACCAGCAGTCGAAGCTCTCTACCCTGCTGTAGGAATGCATTCGCTGGGGGAGGAAGTGCTGCTGGACCTACATGCTGAATGGAGAATGGAGGAGGATGACGGGCTGATGATAGTAGACAGCCACGAAGATGACTGGGGCCGCCTCCATGATATTAGAGTGTCTGGCACCGTAAGTACCGAATGCGCAGAAGAGGTTTTGTGTGGATTTGTTGTGGCTGAGGCCATCGTTCAGTCTAATACAGTGTTCAATGATCAGTGGTTTGAATCCCACTGTGGATACACAGTTTAATGGAAAATACATTTGATGAATCGCTGGGATAATTAGACGTCGATGATGTCGTCGGTGAAATCTCCCTGAATGATCGAGTCCACTGCTGTGACGATCAATTCTGAAAGCATTCAATAGTTCCATTTGTGACATTTTTCCTTGGTTGTGTCCCATGAGATTTTTAGAATATAAAATTTGTGCCTTGGATAAATAAAGTTTCAGGAACATAAAGTGGTTAGTTTTCAGTGTGACATATCACTGTGTCACATCTGGGGATTTCAAATGTAATTCCCATTTTTGAAATCACAATATGAATCATTACTGAGTCAATCTAAGAGAGATATGCCAAATACAGAAGTAAGTGTTCACAAATTCTTAATGATGGAATCAAATTATTCTGAAGAGGTCATTGACCTCCCTCCCTTTTACGATCCCCACCCATTTCGGAGACGTCCAGACTGCAGTGTTGGTGTCTGACTCAGATGCTGAGGTGCACTAAATCTGAGCTCAATTATAGGAGGCAAGTGGGATTCGCAGCTGAATAACCCTCAGGCACCAGCAAATAACTTTGTCTGCAACACCGTTTCCTCATACGTGATTTCTACAAATGAGTCCCCCTATCATATTATTAACATCAATCTTTTGTACATCACCACATGCGAGCTGAATTCCATTGTACAGTCCTCAGGAGACCTGTTAAAAGGCGGGGGCAGGGGGGGGAGACAAAAAACTAAAAGTTCTGTAACTTGTAAGCTCATACGGTGCTGCTTGTTTTCATGTATTACAGTAAAAGTGCTTGCTGTTTGTCAATTTGTAGTACCGCTACATCATTTTTTTTTAAATCAACATCTCAGTTTGTTTTGACATCAATCATCAATTTTCATAACATTGAAGCATTGTTTGTTTTAGATTTGTCGTCCATGTCCTTTGTGCTTCGTTTATAACCCTGGTGGTCATCAGCAAATAGTTTGCTTTGTGTGCCTTAATGTATTTTTGAGGCTGATTAAAAAAAAAAAAAATGTCTTTACTTTTTCCCTCGCACATGAGGTTTTTGAGATATTTTCACTTTTTGTTTCTAAGTTTGATCTATAAAAGCTAGCACCAAAAACGAATTTTAATCCTGTAAAAAAAATATGTTGACCAATGTGATTATATTTTCACAAGTTTCGGGTGCTTGGCAGGGACCACATTTCAAATTTCAGTTTTACTATGCTCAGGACATGTATTAGCTCAATTAGTGTGAATTTAATTTGGTCCTTGCTTGTTGGTAGTTCAGATTTTTAAATGACTCAGTTATTAATTTATGGTCAGTTGTTTTTTTTCGTTTGGTCTCCCCCACGGGCTGTTTTTAATCCGAAGCAGGATGACAACTTGCTTAACTCTCCTCGCACATGTTTTGAGACATTTAACCAAGTGTATGTTTGACGGGCTAACATGACCGTGTTGTTTCCCCAGCTGCTGGAGTACACGGGCAAAGGGAAGAGCATCGTTGACGTGGGCTTGGCTCAGGCCCTTCGGCCACTCAACACACGCTTCCACTACTACGAGCTGGAGATCACAGACGCCGGGGAGAAGTGTTACATCGCCCTGGGCCTGGCACGCAAGGTACGAGGCGCCTCGCCGCTCTTCGCCGTCACAGCGTTTGACAATCAGCGTTGCGCTACGTGCTGCGGTCATTTCTCTGGAGCCTCCCTTCGAGATGTTTTCACAGTTTCCAGTCTGCGTAATGATGGATGAGGGAGGAAAAGCTAACAACAGAATAACTATTGTCTCATTGTGCCCTCACATCTGCGTTTCCGTCCAAGGCAGGTTGTTCCACTTAGATGCTAATCTGCCTCATTAAGGAGGAAAGTGCAGTCGCATTGGGGAAACTGAGTTAGGTGTTGTTTGATTGGAAATGATTCACGTTCTGGAAACGGAAAGAAGACCTGTTGAATGTTTACACATTATCCAGCCATTGTGTCATTGAAATAACACATTTGAGAAGAAGTGGGCCTCAGATCTGGAGATGTTCTGCCATGTGCTCATTGTTTTCACTTTGCGGCGGCGGCTAACTGACGCACACTTTGCTTTGTGCCAGCTGTGTGCGACGCCGCTCGCAGCCTGGGAGGCAGAGGATCTTCGTTGCACTTTGCACCTTCTCTAATCTCCTTCTGAGTCCTCTGGCGTTGATGCGCGTGGGCGGGTCGCGACATCGGAGAATAGAGTTGTCATTTTCCTGATCGTTATTCCCGGAATGTTTTTTCCCTGCGCGTCTGTGCTTTTTCAGTTTTATTTTTCTTTTTTAAAATCCACCACTCGGTCGTTTATTTTGCACTAATACAGTAATCAATACAAAATAAAGGTAACCTTTTTCTGTTCGAGTAACATTTTGTTCTCCGCTCAGTCCTTCCACAACGGTTTTATTTCCTTGTTCCCTTTGGAGGAAAACTAATCAATCTTTGCTTCAGAGAACCTGCATCTCACTATTGATCTGATTTGGCGTTGTTTTCACTGTGCGCATGCGCTCACAGCGTTTCACGCATAATGCCCACGAGGACAAAAATGGCCATTCAGCTGGCCACATATCTCATCGTGTGCCAGTCCAATCGGTCAAGCTTGTGACGTTTCTAACGCATTCTGGCCTCGTGCTTCCACAGTGAGGGGAAGTCAAGGCTGATGATGTCAAAAGCATTTGGAACAAAATGCAATAACTCTTAAAACAACCTCACCCTGTTAAATGCACAACTTGAAGGGTTGAAGGCTATACACACACACACACACACACACACACACACACACACACACACACACACACACACAGACAGAAAGAGAGAGAGAGCGAGAGCGAGCGAGCTCACTTCTGCTGTCTTTCTTGTGCAAGGTCAAAGCCGTCATAAGGGAAAATTCATAAGACTCTTAAGACAACCTCACCCTGTAGCACAATATGAAGAATTGAAGGAGAGAGGTCACGCCAAACTCCAAGTCACCTAATTCAACACTTGATAAAATATGGACTCATTTAAAAAATGCAGTACAGCGTTATCGCAAATGTCCAGTGACAGGCTCTCAATGGCAACAGGTGCAATGGATCCACCTGTTGCCGTTCATACAACGCTCAAAGTCACGAGTTCCTGTAGCTACTGTATATCAGCTTTGTGTTCAACTAAACAGGTTCATAATTTCAAAACAAAGTCATTATTCTGAGAACATTGATACATGATCGGCATTATTACAGTGTTTTTACTTAAAAAAAAAAGTCATGATTGTTTGGCGTGTCATGAGCTTTTTCTAATGTTAAATTGGGTGCCTTACCGCAATCAAGGTTGGGACACGCTGCATTCTGCTGGGATAACCAAGCTGTTTATATCCATAAGGGAATGCCACTTATTTAGGGAATTGTACACACTGAGAACAGCAGCCCAGCTTGTCGTCTCCTTGACGATGGTTTTGCTCATGTGGCACTGTGATGGCTTGTATCCCGAATGGAAAAGATCATTTTGCGCTGTTGCTGATGATGCTAGATGCATGAAAATGCAGATTTGATGCAGAGGTTTATAATTTTGTCCCACAGGATTATCCGAAAAACAGACATCCAGGATGGAGCAGAGGGTCCATCGCATATCATGCGGGTGAGTGTTAGACGCTGTAGTTTACATTCCAAACTAGCCGTTGCTGATCTAAGGAAACACGACACAGCGCCTTTTCTTCGCCCTCAAAACCATTTGTGTATTTGTGATATGTAAATGAAGATGTATGCAACTAAATTGCTGGATCCAGTCGGAATCACGTCAAATGTGCTCATTCAAAAACAACGCGGGTGGATTTAAAAAAAAAAAAAAACAACCTTAAACAATGCCAAACACTACTAGTTCCACAGTATCATCCCAAAACATTTCACAGTCTCTTTCATTGTCTTTTCTCCATCATGCAGCGTTGTAGCCTTTGGGTGACACGGGGGAGCCAGAGTTACTGACCCGCAGTGGGGAAAAAAATGGCACTTGGATTATTTTTTTAAAAACTGTTCGGCCCTACTTCCTAGGCCTTTGTTGACTGATCACAAAAGGAGGGATCATGGTCTAATTTGTCCCCATTGTCAGAATGCGTGTACCTTTTGTGGTAGAAACTGGACTCATCTTGTATTGTGACGCAGGGAGCTAAGCCAAAGTTTCTTCTGTAGACGACGGAAAGTTGTTTCAGGGCAGCGGTGTCGGCGACGCCTTCGGGCCACGTTGCTTCGAAGGAGACCTCATGGGCTGCGGCATCATGTTTCCACGTGACTTCAGCCACGAGGATGGAGGCGAGTGGTTTAACACTCCATCCTACGGCCACGTCATCATGTCCGTCTTCTTGATTGTCTGTCTTTCTCTTGCCGGTTTTGTTTAGATGATGCGGATGACTGGGACCTGGAAATGTTTCCGCAGCCCAGCGAGGTTCAGAATGACTTATACGCGAGCAATGACGACGACGACGACGAGGGGGAAGACTTGGAGGGAACCAAGGTCATGGTGAGACGCTGCCAAAACCGCACAACGCCGGGACGTTCTTCCGTGCAATAGTGCTCATTGTCTCTTCTCCTCTCCTCTTTGCGACAGGTGTTCTTCACCCGCAATGGAAAGGTGGTGGGGCGCAGGGAGGTGGCCTTACCTGCCGGAGGCTTCTACCCCACTATTGGCATGATGAGCACCGGGGAGAAAGTTAAAGTAGACCTGCACCCCCTCAGTGGCTGAACACCTCCACGGGACTCTTACCTCATCATCAACGGGCTGCTGCACGACGCTTGTAGAAGTCACGTCAGGATGGAACTGTGGCCTTCTCATGCTGTAAGAATCAAATGGTCCACATGTGGTTATTTCTTGAAGTTTTAATGGAAGCACACATTGTGGCGTTGATTTTTTTTTTCCTAAAAGAAGCAGAGCAAGCTGAGGATTCGCAACAATCAATTATTTCCATATTGATTTCGAGTCAGTGGCCTTACGTTCCATAAATGGTGCATTACTGGCACTCGGTGGTGAGACTCCTGTACTGCAGTCATTTTTTCACTTCATGGCCTAAAAATGTAAAACAACTCCCACAATGTTTCCCAGCCTTTTATTCAGCCAAGGCCCATATTTTCACTTAAGAAAATTCTCACAGCATACCACAACAACAAAAATGCAACAAAAAAGCAAAACTAAACAAAAAAAACAAACCATGATGATCCTGTCTCATTTTACTCACAACTTTATTGATGTGAAATCTGGGCCCGTTAAATTGAGTAGAAATCTATATTCTGTTGACTGATGGAAACTCAAGTTAATTGTACCTTCTGACATCCAATGGAATTAATTGATACACCCGTCACTGTATGTTGCTGGCATAGTTGGATTAAAAAAAAATACATTATTTAAAATGAACAAATAAAATCTGGATACGTTTTTGCAACATGATCTAACTAATGTGCCACAGCACCATGGTTTGTGAAACAATACCCAAGCATATAATGGCCTTTAACTCGACTTCTATGGCAAAAATAGCTTTATTTCCCTCCAATTAATTGGCTTTATTTTAACCTTTTCCAGGCAATGTAATTTTGCTCCATACATGTGTTCTTGTTAGCAAACTACACAGCATTTTCCAAGAATTTATCAAATTACAAGATGTTTTTATACTCAAAGGGAAGACATACATCTTTTATGGAAGGATAGTTAATGTCCAAAAACACAAGTAAAAATTGTTTAAATGTTCTTGACCATGAAGCCATAGCTATGATTGATTGCTCTCAGGTATATTTAAATATCAAAACAGATCACCTTTTTATTTATTCAAGTCACATTTGTCCTCTGCATCGTGTCGTTTTTGACTTTCATCTTATTTGGGCGGAGAGGGGAGGATCAATGGTTTTCCAATAATTGAGGATTAACTTTCACCTGCACTTTCTTTCAGCACATTTTTAGCTTCCTGGCATCAATTCTATTCCTCCACAAAGGGGGCACAGAAGGAAGATTTGTTTTCAATCTGCTCCATTTGTGCCACAAACATATGCTAAATTCACGAAACACAAAATTGAGCCTTGGTGTGAATTTGGGATGTGCTGCAGCTTGGCTCTGTTACCATGAATTGCATAAGCAGCGTACGCTGTAAAATGTCTGAATCCATGGATGTTGTCATCGGATTACAAGCTTTACTCTGATGAATTTGTTAAAAAAAAACAAAAAAAAAAAAAAAACAAAGCAGCCAACTATAGACCATTCTGACCAAAGTGCCCACACGTATACTTATTGTCCTCGCGTCATGTACTGTAATCTGTTTATTCATGTGTGCTTTTTACAGTTATCAAAATTTAACAAATGGTGCTCTTGTGCATTTTCACCCCCAGCTCATGATTATTGCAAAACAATCAACCAACCCGGGCCTCATATATAGCAATGCCTCTTTTGTGTGAAGCAATCCAATAAAAACCAAAAAGTTATATACAGTACATCCAAATTTACATTTTATTGACATTTGAGATATAAATGTAGCTTGATGTTCACTTGTGCCTTTTAGGTACATATGTTGCACATATTAAATGTCTTATCATACCATTGTGCTTTTTCTTTCATGTTAGCATGGATCCAACTGCGTGGTTCATGGTGGACAATTCAAAACATGAATGGATGCCATTTTGATTCTGTCGTGAAGTCTTTGCGTATTAAAGCTTAAATGGAAATTATATGAAAATGCCTCAATCAGCGTTAGGGAATTTTCCGTGTGTTTGACATAGATTTTATGTAATTCATTCATTAAAAATGACAAACAACCCCTTAAAATTGCCTTTTTAACGTTTTATTTTATTCGAACAACTTAAAACAGTACAACTGAAGTCGAATCCATTCTGCAAGTTATTTAAAAATCATACAGGAAAAACAAATCAGCGGCACTTTACATACAAAAACTTTTTTTTAAATTACGTACGTCACAAAATCAAATATGGAGAAATTTTTTTTGAAAATATATTAATCAGGAGCGCTTTGTCAGTGTCTTTCTTTGTGGCACTAAGAACATTTCAAGAGCATCTTGGGTTGGTCGGTCTGATTCATGCTCAAGGGTAAAAAATGATTACACAAATGTGACATTTCAACTCCCTTTTTATCGGTTAGGCTAATATGGCAACACCGTAGTTTCTGTTTAGGTGTTCGGCAAAAGTAAAGCTATTCAGAGCAGCTTCTCAGTTGTGATTATTTCTTTACCTGAGATTTGTTTCCAGTCTAATTAATGTCTTCAGCACAGTAGTACGGTAACTGAGATATTTGACTCCTCAAACGGTATAATTAGGAGTTGAACAATATACAAAGCTAAAACCAAAAAGCATTAAACTTGAGAAATGAGACAAATTGAGTTGACTATGCTCGTCTCAGTAATCGTCTTCGTCTTCATCTTCGTCCTCGTCGTCATCGTAGTAACGGTTCCTCTTGATGATGTCTTCTGCCGTCAGCTCCTCTGCGTCCCTCTCGTCTTTGTCCTCCTCCCAGAAGCCGACGTCCTGCGAGGCGTGGTTCAGTTTGGGCTGCGCGGGCGGCGAGGGGGACGCCGAGATGTCAGGAGAGATGGTCAAGGAGCCGTCGTCGGCCAATGGGCTTCCTTCCTGTGCGTGTTCACCACCTTGATGGTCACCCTCCACGACCACCTCCGGGCTACTTTGATTGACTACTTCACTAGCGATTTGCTTCTCTCTATCATCTCTCTTCCTCTGCAGATCCACTTTCTTGTCTGCCATTCTTTCTTGAGATGAGCTCTTTTCCTCCAGGGACGCTCGCCATTCCTGCAGGGCCTTGAGAGGCCGGCGAGGCTCCTTGGGAATGGCGGTGGGATTGGGGCTGGCCTGGGCAGCCAAGGTGAAGGCCCGACTGCGTTCCCTTAGAGAGGAGCTCCTCCTCAGACTCGTCAGTTCGGCACGCTCGGTACTGTGGGATGACGAAGCGGAGGACAGCGAGTCGTCCTCTGGGGGCCACTTGGCCCTCCAGGCTCGTCCCGAGCCGCCGCCCTCCATGGCAGGGCTGCGCAAGCCTGCGCCGGGGGTGCCTTCGCCGGCAGGGGGCGGCCAGGCGATCCTCAACCTGCGAGTCTCGGCCGGCTTCTCTGCGGAGCTGGCGGCCGTCTGCATCCGAGTCTCCAGGTGTGCGGCGAGGTCGGTCACTTTGACTGGTGGGGATGCTTCTTCGGCAGTTGGGGTGGGCTGTTTGTCTGACATGCTCTCCACGGACTCGGCTCTGCCTCTCTCTGCCGCTACTTGTTCTCTGGGTTTCACCAACTCCTCTTCGCCTTCATCTCCGTCCTTGCGAGGCGCCCACAACTCCTTGTGAGGCCGGTGGCCGAAGCCCTCGTCGTAGTTGCCTTTAGCTTTAAACAGCTGACTGAAATGAGGCTTACAGTACACGTTGCCGTGCAGAGAAGCAAAGTTGCCCAGGCTGAAAACAGACATAAGGCGGCATCGTCAGGAAAAGTTGTTTTTAAACGACATTTTGGACGGGATAACAACCTTAGCTTTGTGCTGCAGTGGACGCAGCGGAAGCAGCTCTTGTGGTAGATGTGCTGAAGAGCCGCCAATCTCTCCAGGGGGTACACCGTCTTCTGGCAAGCAACGCACGTCTCCTTCACTGGAGGGCAGAACTTCTGAACGCACACAAACGTATAGTTTGAGTCTTGTCTACTGACTGAGGGCTGCGCTGGTGGACTCACCCTGGATGGTTTTGGAGGCTCACTGCTAGTATCCCCTGAAAAATACACACGCACACAAACTCGGTTTACTTTCATTTTACACTACTCGCACTAAAAGCTTTCCAGTTACATTTCAGGAAGAACCTAAAAGACAGTGAGACATTTACAGCTGGACTTAATTTGACATTTTGTCACTTTTGAACACGTGTTCAACTGTTCTTTGCTTTTGTCGTGCATTCAAGGTCACAGAAGGTCGAATTCAGTTCATCTCTTCAAATTATACTGCATTTTAAATTCATTCTGAAATTTCACCCACATTTAGCCCTAACTTTTTACGAGTAGTGTATAGTGACACTCACATTCGCAATGTATAAGTCTTCTATTAAAGACAGACTTTCAAGTCAAAGTTGTTTTTTTTTTTTTTTTTTTTTTTTTGCACTGAGCTGGTTTAATTTAAGCACCGTGTGCACTCAAGCTCAATGCGATCACTCCTGCTGCCTCTTTGCGAAAAAAAACAACTCAAAATAATTCACATGGGTACACATTGACACCTTTGTGGCGAAAGTCTGGTTTGTTTGACAAGATTTGAGCACTCTGCGCGCACTCAAGCTCAATATGATTTTTCTCTACCTGCCAGTTCTAATAACTACCACCGCGCGTAAGAGACATAACCCCAATCACTCATGACAACACATGCCTGAACTAGGCCACATGCGGGGCGGAGGGGGGTAACTGTTCCGCCTGAGTCCTCTCATGTGGATCCGGTCGGTGACTCACCATTACACTCGGGTCCTGGCGTCACTTTCTCAATTGCAAGTAGAGATATTTTGGAGGGCAGCACCTCTGGTATCACAGCCTGGAGAACAACAAAACGGCTGTTATGTCTGCAGTGTTGTCGTAATCACAGGGGGAACAAGTTGGTGGGGGGATAGTGATCAATCAATACGCAGGTATATACACATACAGTCCCACCTCCACTTAAAGTTCACATTCAATTGAAATCTGCTATCTGATGAACCGCTTCATCCATTTGTTGCATTCCATTGCTGTCCAATGAGAACCATCGGTAGTTGTAAATGGGGGGGCGAAAAAAAATTAACATAAAAAACATGCTTTTAGTTGGACAGTGCTGATTCCAATCCAAATTTCAAAATATAGCACAAAGCGCGATGCAAAAAAAAAAAAAAAAACATTCCAGTAAACTGGACCCAAAGGCCCACACATGCGTCCTGCAAGGAAAAAAAAAAAACCACCAAGGCAGAGCTTTTTTCCCCCTTTTATTTATTTAATTCTTGTCCTGTAAAAACATACCTGAGATTCCACGAGACCGCTTCCAAATTTAAAACCTTGCCTATTGGCTCAATAGGACGCCACAAAATTGTCTGGAATGACGAGATAATGCTCTCAATTTAGAAGCAATGCAAAGCCACAAAAATCTACCTCAACTAAACTGAAAGTTATTTTCTTGTTGGATGGTTCAATGTAGTTGGAAACAAGCATTGGAACCCTTTTCATTGTACTGGTCTGTGAGCAAACGTTTGCCACAGAGTTTCATATAATTCTGCTACATGTCCCTGATGACTGGGGTCTTCTAATGAGGACACTAAGGGCACTTTATAGTGCTATTGCCCCGTGACCTATTACAGGGGAGGAGGCCGTTCTCTTACTCACAGATTTAGTGTTGCTTTGTTTGGACACAGCAGCAGAGTATTTGGCCAGCTTCTCCCTTAGTGAGGTCTTCTCCAGCACGCGGTCACACACTGATTGGAACACAACACGCAAAGTTCATATTTTCCTTGTATCAATCTTAGCCGTGAGTTGAAATTAATGCGAATTCTCACCAGAGGTTTGCTCCATCTCTTCTGACGAGGCACTTAGTAGAGTCGACCTGGAGCCCTGGATGAAAGGGGGAAAAAATGATGGTTGAACATTGGTCTCCTCCCTTAACCTTAACACTTAATTCAATCACTGCACTCGTGTATCAGCTTATCATTACTCACAGGCCACTTCCACAAAGCGAGGCCGCCTTCCTGTCTTTCAGCAAGATCGTACTGTAAAAGGTTACGCTCCCATGCCCCGTCTAGACGCAAGTTATAATGCTTCAGCCCGTGCGCGCCGCATGTCAAACTGCCTACCGAAGCCCGAGTGATCGTTAAGACGATCCGACGAGAGCGTGATGAGAAAATGTGGAAAGTGTGATAACAAAAGTCTGAATGATGAAACAGCCCTAGGTCAGGAATGTTCCGACATTCCTTGCTCGGCCAAGGAGAGCTCTTTTTTTTTTTTTTGTGCATACTGAGAAGATCCTTTACAAGATCTAGATTAATTGAGGCGTACATATAACAATTTAGTAATGTTATAATTTAAAAAAAAATTAACCCACATAAAACATTGCCCAATTGTTTAGGATGAAACTGATTCTATAGCCACACAATAATGCAGATCCAAAATGGGCGGGCGAGAAATGTAAGAATGGACGTTCGAGAGGCTGTTGTCAATAATACCCATTCATTGACTGCACTGCTGTTGAGCATTTCCGTGACTGACTCTTCATACTTAACCCTTTCAGCCACGTCTACAAATTAAGTATTATTGTCAAGAATATACTGTGAAGGTACAACTTGGCAGAGCCACTTCATATCCGCTAAAGTGATTTTTTTTGTTGTGAAATCTTGAGGGCGACAGACACTTTTCACGCTTTGCTTTTCAACCACATGTACAAATGAATTTAGAAATAAAGTTCGGCATTATTGTAAAACAAACTGGTATATCTACACACGGTATTGTATTGGTGCGGCTTGGCTAACGTCTGGATCTTACATTTATTTTTTGCTAACACAATTAACAGTTTTCAAACGTTTACTTTTCGTTGCTGATACTTCATGAATATGAAGGAAACACAAGTCAGTAGATTAACTCTTAGTGAAACTATTTAGCTTTCATATTTGAGGACTTCTATTTTTGCTATTTTGTATGATTCAATCATGTAACGTGCCGTCCGTTTCCAATGTAGGAAGAGAAATGAGCAATCCAGATGGTGGGTCACCTTTAGCGGGGTATCGTCTGCCTTCTCAAACTTCATCTTCAGATTGTTGAGTGGCACTCTGGGCTTTTCATAGGAGGCACGAGGACTAGTCGGAACTTGTTCGTCAGGCTTTTCTGGCGCTTTGCTCTGTGTCGGCGCATCTTTGTCCATCCCACTGTGTTCTTCTGCCTGTAGAGCAGCAGGGGGCACGAGGACGGGATCGGTGGCAGGTGTGCTGGGTGGAGCTTCCTGTGGAGGCCGCCAGGCCACCGGACTCTTGGGAGTAGAGGGCTGCTCGCTGACAGAAGCCGCTCTGGTCAGGGGAGGAAATGTGCTTTGATTGTTTATGGGCGCAGAGATGAATGGAGTCTTGTCCTGATGACTGCCGTTCCCCGCTTGCTCCCAGCGCTTCTTCAAAGCACTCAGATTGCTTGGGCGCTGGGAGGTGGACGCGCTGTCAAAGCCCTGAAAGACAACACAAAAATGGTTGAGCGAGAGCAACATGAAAAGGCACCCTTACTTGCTAAGACTGCACCATCGCAGGGAAACATTCTGGAAAGGAAATGCCAGAATTGCCTTGCCTGACTTTACTGGTTCATTTACAGAACAGCTGTTAAGATAAGAGTCCAAGAAATACTGAAGATGTCTTTGCCGAGTCTGTGCGAGGCACAACGAATGGGCCAAGACATATCGAACAGGGCTGAGCATGCATTCTGCATTCCATCGTGAACAACAACTTCACCTTTTACGAACACACAGTGGAAGGCTCTGTTTGCCGTTCATGCCAATAATAAAGCATGCGGCGTGGCGGACAAGACACAGCATATCGATGGGAGGCAAGCTGGCAGCTGCTGTGTGACCTTCGAAAAACTTCCTCAATTGTGAAAGAGGAATGACACGCTGAAGAAAAGAGGATCTGAACACGGGTGTGCGTCAATCGCGCTCACAAAAAATCACAGTTTACTTTTGTTGGTATGCTTAGCCAGCCTCGAATTATCGCAACACTGTAAAATTGTTCAACTGAAAAGTAGAACCTAAAAATGACATGAGAGTCTTCTCACAATCTATCCACAATGTACCAGTATGCCGACAACTCGCATTTCGATGCAGTAACAAAAGGAACAGTCAAATCACTGACGTTCTGCAGCGAGGCCAAAATGAAAGACGGTGAATGAAAAGAGACACAAGAGCAAAAAAAAAGCAATAAAGTCAACCTGTGGCAAAACTAGGCAACAAGATGTGGGAGAGCGTCCTCTGCTCGGTCTTGTTCCGATGAGTACGTGGTGGAAGTTTGCCAGATGTTAGCCACCAGACTAAATACGCTCCCATGACTTAGTCCAACCCCTCTGACAGCAGGAAAGAGTCAGAAAGCCCAGCAAACTCAAGCAGGAAATGATACATATGAGCAAAGTTAACTCTTTGTTTACTGTGCACTCATTGGCTAAGAAAGCTCTTCATTCCAACCCCGCGCTCAAAAGGCCAGACAACTGCATTCAAACCTGATCGGGAAATGGATATCCTAGGCTGAAATGGTCCATTCTTTTGGATGTGAATAAAATCAACGTTTAACAGATGAGCAGTCTGTGCACGGAAAAACTTTAATGGTCTTGAAACTTGTTGTGGTTCGTGAGTACATATTTAAGTTTTGATTTTGTTGCATTTTGATGAGTATTTCAAGATGGCACTGACAAAAAAAGTCAAAAATAATGCAATTTTTATACAATTACAATACAATTTAATACAGAATATTTGCATTCTGTTGCATTTCATAAAAACTATAAATTATAGTGATTAAGAGTGCACGACTGTGTTGTGTTATTTTGACTTCAAGATGGCGCCGCGAGGGTGGTTGCCATTACAGCAGCTCTTATATTTTGTTCTTCTCCTTCTTCCTTTCATAACTTTGCTGCTGTGAATTGGGAATTTCTCCATTGCGAGACTAATAAAGGTCTTCTTATTATCTTAAATGAGGACTATGTCTCATATTTTGATTACGTAAATTAATTCCACCAGGATCAAAAATTAGGAACTGCTCAGCAAAACAACAACCAAAATCAATGTTGAATACGTATCTTTAGAGAGGCCGAATAGCCAACACAGCTCCATGATTACATATTATGCAAGTCAATTATCAAAGGTATTTTTTTTTAAAGGCTCCCTATGCTATGAAATGAAACCCTTTGTTACATCAATAAGTGACAACCCAAATTCCGATGAAGGAAAATCGTCCGATCGCCTTCTCTCATGTCATTGATGTTTTTATTTATTTGATTTATTTGAATAAACTCTACAGGAGTGTGTTAATGTGCCGTTAGATCCACAACCAATACTTGCCAACAAGCCTCGTAGCTCTTTTAATGTTGACGCGGGCTTCTTGGCAGCGTCCCTAATCACATTTCTCCTCGACTTAACACCAACTTTAAAGGGGGGCCCAGGTGTCGGTAACGTCCCGGATGAGCTGCATTTTCTCCATCTGTTAAAGCTCTTCATTGTTGACTTTTACTTAAGTTACTCGTGCGCATTGTATGCCTGCAACCGACTTGTACCCTGTAGAGGTTTTCGACCCTTTCATGCCTTTTTCCCCTTTGTGACCCGAGCTTTTGGCTTTATGATGCTCCCCAACAAACATCAGGAATGTTTTGAAGAAGATCAGCTTAAACTTTTGTTTGGTCAGAATTTTGATCTGTGTCATTCGTTGTCATGACAGCCAACCCCCCCTAAATATAAACGGTTGCATCTTAGCAGTGGGATGTCAAACTTGTCACATATGTTATCTCTAATTATCTTTACACCAACATCTGGTTCGACTGGCATCCACCGTTAAGTTTCCTTCCTGCCCAAACAAACCAGTGACTTACAAAACCTCCCAAGCCGAACCACCGTTTGTTTTTTTTAAAAAAAAATTAATGGATAGCTAAGTAAGTATTCGAATGAATGTAGTGTTTCAAATGGACAATGGGATGACCCCAAATGTTTCGCTGATTGATGCACAGGTCAGAATGGAGCGAATCGATTCTCCACACTATAAAGCTCAGAGTTGTGGAATATAAAAGTGACTCTTGTAACATCACAACCTTTTGTGTATGCGTGTCGTTTCACGTTGCTATCCTACGTCAAGTCTTCCCAGACGAGTCTATATTTGAGCTTTCGGAACTCTGCTTTCACATTTTAAAACTTACAACTTAGAGTGGTGAGGGTGAAAGAGATTTTTTTTCCTACTAACCCACCCTTCGTGTACTTAAATGTTTTTTTTAACCAACAAAAGGAGTTTCTTTTCCCGAATTGCCCTTTGCATGACAACAACATGGCATTTGAACAGGTTTCACGGCTAGACTTCACCCTTTTATTTCCACTTGGCAAAATCTTTGAAAAGTAATGACTGACATTGTGAGGACTTGTGCACAAACACACACAGACAAGCTCAAATGACAGATGGTGTTTTTTACGCTGCTGATTGAAATTAGCCTCAACTACTCCAGGGCACCTCAAATAGTTTTAACACCGTTGCATCCCTGAGATCTTTGTTTGTCTTACACAAAAAGTTAAGACTGGGTCAACTACAAATGAAACTTATTTAAAATCTCAAAACAACTGATCACAACAGATGACACGTTCTCATAACAAGCTTTTTTTTTTTTTACCCCAGGAGGGCACCACATAGCGCACGGCCACGTTACCTTGATTTTTTTCATGATAGTGGCTGGCCAGTTATCCATGTCATAATAAGAGTAATCATTAGTCCAGCTATGTGTGGTTTGTCTTTCATTCAGACAAAGCTGAAAACATACAGTCGCAACACCAGAGACCATTGCGAGCAGATTAGGATGACTGAGGGCGGATTATGCGTTTCATAGCCTGCCCACTGCTACAAGCGCCCAATGAGAGGTCAGCCAGGACAACACAATTTGCCAAAACTTGTGCTGCTGACGTCATAACGTCTATCTGGCATCATTGCTCTATCCACTTCAGGAAGGCCACTACTTTTCGTTCCGTTCAAAATCCAGACATCGATTGATAACCCTAAACGGAGATACAGTACAGTGGGAACTGTGGAAGCATAAAATTGTAAATTGGGAATTAAACGGAGGTTTTCAGGTGAATAGGAAAATGTACTGTTCACAAGTCAAAGACACAACAGTCAGCTGGCCCTCGGGCGACTTGTGGTCTTTGGGCGAGATTGGAACTCACGGGCACCATAATGGTGACCTCTACCTTCGAAGCACAAATCTACAAGCAACATGAGAACATGATTCACATGTCTCTGCCCCCGGCTGCTCAGTAAAATACTGATTTAAAAAAAAATAAACAGAAATCGACACCGCAAAGTGAACTGTGCGGTCGTTTAGTATATGCATCTCAACTTGTCCAGGATGCTTATAAAAGAACAACAATGGAATGTGGAAACATATATGATACATACTTGTTTAAATATATTTAAAAAAAAAAAAAAGGAATAAATTGCAGGTTGGACTTTGGAGGTTACAGTGTATCTGAACCATCTAAATATGTACTCACTCCTTTTCTCTTATGTGCATCCTCTGCAGCTTTCTGGTATCTGAAAAAGGTCACAACAACACAAACATTAGGGCTTCAAAACAATTTAGTGTGCGGAAGGACAAATCAACATAACGGCAGTTCTACGCAGTGTACTTTTCGTCGACTCACTTGGAGAAGCGCTCAGCGATGGCGTTGCTTCTTCCTCGTCCGCTGACCAGGGACAACTCCTTTGCAGTGACACGCAGTGACTGCGACACCCACGACTTTCGACTGAATGGAGCGCTATCCATCTTTGCAGCTACCTAAATTCCTACACGCAAACACATCCCAAAAGTCAGCACGCCCCACAATCACTCCCCCTTCGCCAAAGTTTGGTGCCAAACAAATTAAAATAAACATACAAAGCTTGATACTCGATATGCATTCCTGCTATTGACACGTTCCAACTTGCACTCCTGTGCCTGCTTGATTGCAAGATGAAAAACTGCAAACAGCTAGGCTGTTATTTTCGGAGGGCCAGCGCACGCTCTGCTCTGCGAATATAACTCGCATAACCACACGGCTCAAAACACACAGTTGCTATTTAACTTTATTCTGACCAAGCCATATCACAACAGCGGCAGACCGATGATAACCCTCCATTACCTTTTCTGCGTTTAGTGGAGTGGAACTTCCAAAAGTCTGGGAATGAATCCCATTTCTGGTGTTCACAGCGTACTCGACATGATTTAGGAGCAATGCGGGGAAAGGCAGAAGAGCAATGCTAAGACATAAACACTCTAAAAAAAAAGAAATATGTCGTGTTGTGTTGTTACCACAGAGGGTCAAGAGAAATAAAATATGAACAGAATTGACATTTGCGGTCAAACTGGAGAGACTGCATTTGACCTTTTGAGGTTCTAGTTAAGTCAAGTCAAATTTATTTACATATTAAAGATCTTGCGTTTGTAGTATTTAATTAAATATGGGTTGAACATGATTTGCATATTATTGATTCAGTTTTTATGTGTTTCACAACATCCCAACTGACTGGAATTGGGTTTGTGTACAGCCCTTGATCACAGAAAAGTCTCAAAAGGCTTCACATGCCCACAGTTGACAAATATTAACGACATCCCTTGATTTTAACCCCTACCTACCGCCCTTTGATTTGCACAAGCTGAGTGGCATTTTACCACAGGAGTTAAATTCAAAGTAAACAAAGCAAAGCGGGAGCAAGTGTTTGATTGCCTTTACAAGTATACTACCATATCCAGCACCAAGCACTGATTGTCTCAATGTCGAGGTTGTTCGCTCTGGCCCGCTTACATAATCACTACGATGACAACATCTCGTGTGGACTTTGGACAAATTATTGAACGCACATTCATATTTTCACTTGCTGTTCTGGCATTGTGAATTAAGATTCTTTCCTTTCATAGCGTTATTTGCCACCACTCTCGTTGATGTGTTTCTGCTGAGATTAAGTGTCTGATTACATGGGGGGGGGGTTGTGACAATATGAAGAAGTCATCATGGTGTCAGCAATGGCGTGACATGTCAACCAGTACAAAGCCAGAGCTGCTGAATGAACGCTGACGTCAGCAAATGGTTACATTATGAACTCCTTCCAAAAAAAGAACACGCTTTCAGAATTCTTTCCATTGTTTGTCTCAGTTAAATCAATTGAAATAATAGATTACTAAAGAGGGTGGAGTGTCTCGGAGTGTGACACATTACTTTGTTGGTTTTTTTTATATCCTGTCTACTCTAAAATGTGACGTTCGTTGCTTTAGCGCTTGTGTGCAGTCATTACAACCACAGATTATGACAAATGGGAAGGGAGTGCTTGGCTTGGTGATGGTCCATAATTTAGCATTCAGCTCTTTTAGGGTGATAAAATATGAAGAGTGGCGTTCAGCTCCAACAGTTTTACATAAACAATCGTCAATATTCCTCACCATTTTATATTTTTTAGGTAAGATGCAAACTGAACATAATTATTCAAGTTATCCTGAAGTAACCACAGTGCACTAAAATACTTATGCAGTGCACTGACTCAGAGGCAAAAAGGGGCGTAACACTCCTTAATGCGTAACTGGCCTCAGAGAAAGATTGAAATCATTATTAAGTTGTCAGAACGTCTGATTCTAGAACATTTGCGTAAAACTGGAGAAGCCTGCTTCTGCTGCCCCCAAATGTATGACAAATGATAAATTGCTAGTATATCATTAGTTTAAGTCTAAGTGTGCGACATCGGGGCTAGATATGAAAGTAATGATTTTAAAAAGTTTGAAATTTGGCTAAAAACACGTGAGTTAATTATATCGTAAATCGATCAAATATTTGAGTTTACCACGGGGCATCGGATTTAGTAAGTCATCCCTAAATGAAGGTTGAGAGCATATTATGACAACGAAACTACGTATAACATATGACTACTAAAGGACGAATTATAATTAAATATATACACTCAGTATGTTTTACGGCGTCGTTTAAGAAGCTGTCTTACCTGTACGTACTTCCGCGGAGTTTTGACGAAACTTCGCGACACCTGACACTTGCTACAGCCTGATACATGGTTGCCAGATCCATGTGATGGTCCACTTGGTTAAGGATACCATGGAAACTTAAAACGGGTGATTCCCACAATTTGTCCCTCAATTGCAGTTAAAAAATGTAATGAAATTAAATTGAAACGATTCATATCATCACCGAACACAATTCAAATCGTTCATAATTTAATATGATCACACTCTTAATCAGACTGCTGCCATTAAACAGTGGAACCTGGCAACACTCACGGCGAGGAAAATTTAAGGTGGACTGAAATGAAAGGTGTCACAGGAGTGGAGGAGGTGGGTCATGTGACTTTTATGCACCAATGATCTTTGGTATTACATTACATCTACCTGGCCCTGTTGTGTTTATTGTTCCAAGTCAAACAGCGTACTTTACAAGTTACACTTTAAGAGTATAAGAATCCAAAATTACTTTAAATTACACGGACATATCTTTCCAAAGAAAGAAATAGAAGGAAATGAAACAAAACTATGGAGTCGTTCAGATTGTGACGCATACTCAGCCAAGAGTGGTTAAGTATTAACACAACTTCATTCGTCAACCATTTATGAACATTTATTTTGATATTTTAGTCAACCATTTATGAACATTTATTTTGATATTATCCCACATCAAAATCTGACCAAAAAGGAAAACAATAATTTAATTATGCACCAACTTTTGATTAGGGCTGAATCTGAAAGAGGTGGTCACAATATACAGTATTTTGTAGTCATTTGGGGAAAGGTTTAGCTGCTGTTTTTTTCACCACTTTATTTTTTCAATTCGCTATTCCCATGTAATAAAAACAATAAAAGGTGGCTCAACTTTATTTAAGATTGATTTGATAAATCTATCCAACTGCTATGCATAGAAATTAATGTGTACATATATGTTCTCAACTCTACATTGAGATTTGGTAAACTGACTAATTAGCATGTTGTGGCCCCAATGTCAAAATTCATCGCTACAATTGAGTATGCCGTGACCACAATTTTGTGTCAAGTGTCTTTCAAGTTCAAGTTCAAGTCAACTTTATTTTCAAATGTGCTCTATGTGCAACATAGATGACACAGATGAAATTTCTTTCCTCTCAACCACAGGAGAGAGAGGAGCCGCTGCGGGTGCCCGCGCCACCATCAACAGAACAGGTAACATAAAATGACAAAATAATGCAACACAACACATAAGACACAGACAGTCGTGCAATCTTAATCAATTTTTCTGCATACACTTTGTTGTTTGAAGCAGTTATAGATGAAAGAGGAGAGAATCAAGGTGTTCTTTCACCAGTGGATCAAAGACGTCATGCTGAAAATGTGCACACGCACAATATACAGTATTTTGTAGTCATTTGGGGAAAGGTTTAGCTGCTGTTTTTTTCACCACTTTATTTTTTCAATTCGCTATTCCCATGTAATAAAAACAATAAAAGGTGGCTCAACTTTATTTAAGATTGATTTGATAAATCTATCCAACTGCTATGCATAGAAATTAATGTGTACATATATGTTCTCAACTCTACATTGAGATTTGGTAAACTGACTAATTAGCATGTTGTGGCCCCAATGTCAAAATTCATCGCTACAATTGAGTATGCCGTGACCACAATTTTGTGTCAAGTGTCTTTCAAGTTCAAGTTCAAGTCAACTTTATTTTCAAATGTGCTCTATGTGCAACATAGATGACACAGATGAAATTTCTTTCCTCTCAACCACAGGAGAGAGAGGAGCCGCTGCGGGTGCCCGCGCCACCATCAACAGAACAGGTAACATAAAATGACAAAATAATGCAACACAACACATAAGACACAGACAGTCGTGCAATCTTAATCAATTTTTCTGCATACACTTTGTTGTTTGAAGCAGTTATAGATGAAAGAGGAGAGAATCAAGGTGTTCTTTCACCAGTGGATCAAAGACGTCATGCTGAAAATGTGCACACGTCTGCGACAAGCTAAGTTTGAAAGCAACAAGAAGCCGTAGTGTCCATTGACGAAGAAGAGATTGGCTCACATCTCCTGTCTTTATATGAAGATGTCAGATAAAATGTTAAACGAATGTTTTCAATGGCAAGAGACTGTTGAGGGCAACCATAAAATATAAAACTATAAATTGAAATGAAATTATTGTGCTGTATCAATTAATATTCAGATGAAAATCATTATAGAGGGTTCATTTGAAATGTGTAATTCGAATCAGAGAGCGTATTTGTTGTGTGGGCATTTATTGGGAGGAAGGGGGCTGCAGCGGGGGTTGTTATGCTGAGTGCTCCTCTCCCTCCTCCTCCTCTTCCTCCATCTGCGTCTCTTCAGTCGCGCCTCTGTCCGCGGATAACCGCGCCAGAACAGCTCTCACGAAAAACATCCCAATTATCCTCGAAACGTCGAGTAAATGCCATTATCTAGTATCTAAATGGTTTCTACGAGCGTATAGGGGTCCTTAAATCGACACCAATCGCCTCCGAGTGGTTGAAGAAGATGATCTCTTGGCTCGGGGAGGCTGTGCTGCTGCTGCGTGGGGGAGTGGGTCCTTACATCCTGTGGCGTTTCCTGTGTTTGTAAACTAGACGCTCTCGAAAATCCTCGGCCGACCCGAGCTCCAAGGTAAAACGATCATCCTTTCATTGCCTTTTGGGGGGTTGCTGGTGTTTCGCGAGACATTTTATGGCGAGCGCCGCTTCGTTCTAGACGCCCACGTAAGGACAAGGGTGGACGCGAGACATTTACTCGATGTTTTAGCTTCGACATTAGCCGTCGCGAGCTAACGTTAGCTTGTTCGTCGAGAGGGGGAGGCTCTCTACGACGGCCATTATGAGCGTCGTTATCGCCCCATCTAGTCTCGAGCGACTCGGGCTTTGTCTTCCAATAGTCACTCAGAGAGCGACGTCCCTTAATCCACCTTTCGCGACGGATATGTTCGTCGGGCCTCTGTGTGTTATTAAAGACTAAATGGTGTAAAATAACACGCAGTGTGTAACATTACAGTGGGCGAGGGCGCTACCAAGGCAAGTCAGCTAATGGCTACTTGATGTTCGCTAAACTAGCGTCAGGTTTGGTTGACGCGCGAAGGCCAAGCCCTGCAAAATGTCGAAAAATAGGAATTTATCTTCCTCAAACATTAGGTAGTAATAAAGTACAAACGTCATAACCAGAACATGGTCCATAATGTAGCATTTTTTTGTGATCTTTATTACTCTGTAACAAGTGTTAACAACGTTAGCTTAGCAAAGCTAATATAGCAATGCAGCTTTCACCCAAATAAATATTTTCCTTTTTTTTAAACTTTGGTTCTCATGAGTCTAACATGAGTGTAACGAACTATAAGGGAAACACACTGTACATCATGCTGCAAATACATACTTGCAGTTACCGCGTCGTTTTTATTCAACGATTTAAATGTGTCCTGTTTTGTTGTTAGCTTGTTGCTAAAGAAAGATTTAGTCAAGTGTGACTGTCATTAAAAAAAAGAAACTTTATAGCAGCTTGTTTTCCAATATTATTTCTGACAAGTTTTCAACTAACAATTTTATTACATAAAGAAAAGGTCATACTGAATTACGTTTGTTTTTTATTTTAAGCACTTTGTGGTGGATTAAATGTCATTTTCCATATAAATTCATATCACAGTCCCATGTCAACATGTCCCATGCTATGTACGTTGTCAGTTATTACCATATATTTCTGTGTTGTTTATCACCTTGCAGCATAAATTAGTGCCAATGCTAGGTGAAATAAGTTTAGATTGTTCCTCGGATGCTACACTATTGCTTTAGCTGTAGATCTCTGAAACCAAAAATAACTTTACCACTGTACTTAAAAGCAGTATTATCATATTTTGTGAGATAAATATTATATTCAGATAAGATGCATGTATAGTTCCAGTAGCCCATACTTGGGTAAACATAACCATGGGAGGATATGTAGCTAAAAAGGCAAAAAGTGATGTTGTAATTCCATATGTTGTCTGTTTCATCCACATCCTCCTCTTCTTCAGTTTGAATGCTAGATGAGTGAGGTGGGTGTGGCTTCCCACCAGCCTGACCATCCTGACTGACGGCTCTCTGGATGACCTTGTCCCCACCCCTGTCCCTGCGCTCACACACACCGTTACCACAGCAATGTCACACCTGCCCAGCAGCTCAGTCCGCGACCATATGAAATGGGTTTGTGTTTTATAACACCAAAGTGGTTGCAAGCCACTTTTTGATGAACAGTCTTATGTCACTCAGGATGTTGTCGTCTATAATTGCAGTGCAGTGGATGCATGTCAACAGAAAGTTAATCTTAAATCTCATCTTTCATTTCCCAGGCCGGTCTGCTCGGCTGTGAAGCGGTGCTCTCCAGCATGGCCCTGATGCAGGCCAGCACTATGGCAGCTCCACCCAAAAAAATGATGGCTCCACTCGGACACGCACCACCACAGAGGGACGGGCCTGACCGTGGTCCCCAGAGTCACATGATCCTCCCGTCTGGCATGAGCTGTCCACCATTGGTTAGGATTTACTGTGAAATTTGAGCAGGGAAATTGCACCCGTTGAATTCCACGTGTAATATTTCTTAAGTGTTGACTTTTTCTCAGTACGAGGGAAAAACCTACATATTTTCACTACCGGCTTTCTATTGTCTTTAAAATCTCCAGGAGTTCCAAAAAGCAGGAATTCTGAAATAATATTCTTTGTCCTTTATTTCAGCTGATCCGGAAGGAAGGTGAATTCCAAGCTCCGCGCCTGCTGGATGAGAAGGACATGAGGACCAATGAGGACCTGCAGCAGAAAAAAAAGAACAGGAAATCAGTGGCGCCCTGTAAAGTGAGAGAACAAGAGGGAAGGGGAGGGAAGGTCAGTGGCTGTGATTGCAAAACAGGGAACGGTCTTGGAGCGCTCCCCCTCTTGGGGCTCTCCCTAGTCTACACATTTGTGTGTGTGTGTGTGTGTGTGTGTGTGTGTGTGTGTGTGTGTGTGTGTGT
>NW_017805625.1:6428953-6430925 GCF_001891065.2 Hippocampus comes | reverse complement strand
CGGTGTTGTGGGGGAGGAGGAGCACATGGAAGATGTGGAGGGGGTGGGGGATCTGGAGAGGAAAGCTGGGGGGAGGGGGGAGCAGGGCAGAGCCCTGCACAATAACAGCAGTTGTGTGCATAACAGGGGGAGCAGCACCACGGCCTTTTGGAGGGGATTGTAAGTTAATTCTCCATCAATCCTAGACAAAAGTTGTAAAATAAACCATCATTGTAGGATATTTATAAATAACTTACATAACTTTTCATTAACAAGACAGTCAGGAAAAGGTATGGACACAAACATCTTAGTTTATGACTGGTGCACAAGAAGTGTTGCTAAACGGCTATTCATTACTGTCCTCCTCAGGGCACAGGTGGAGATGAGAATGGTCCATCTTCCAAAGTGCAGAAAAACTTTATTTGTGACCACTGTTACGGAGCTTTTAGGAGCGGATACCACCTGAAGAGACATATCCTCATTCACACAGGTAGGCGTCATGCTATCAACTGTAGTGCCCTAAAACAGCAAATCTAAAATGGTCTGGATAATAGCACTCTGCAGCAAATGTAAGGTGTCAAATGGCCTGTTTGGTACAGTATAATAGGTTTTGCCTCACAGTTTTAGTGGTTTCTGTGGGAGCTTGAACTAAAACTGGTGCTCTTCGGTTTAGGGGAGAAGCCGTATGCTTGTGCCGTATGTGACATGAGGTTTATTCAGCGTTACCACCTGGAGAGACACAGCCTCATTCACACGGGTATGCGTCTTTTAACCTTACCCATTTTGCATATATATATATATATATATATATATCCTCCAGACTGCCTCTGTAGTCTGACACTTGTGGTAATGGACGGATGTTCAGGGTTCATTTTGTCTGTGGACAGTAATTTCCAACAAAGCCACCACCATGCTAAAAAAAAAAAAAAAAAAAAATCTGTTCGGCCGAAGCATTTCAAACACAACATTTGTCCTCTTAGTTGTTTCCTCAACACCAAGTAAACCTGCTCCAGGCGGTCTATCACAGTGTGTGGTCCATCAGTGCCAAGTCCACTATTTAAAAACCTTTGCTTTTTGTAGTTTAGCATTTTTCATGAATAGCTTCAGTACATTATTTTGGACTGCTACAGAACCTACAGACTTCATCTGCAGATTTGTTAATTTTTTTTTAATTCCATATGTGCGGATGCTACATCTGACCTTCATTAGTTGTTTTGATCCTGGGTCGCTTCCTTTTTTTAGACCCATTTTGTCTTAACACCAAAGGCCAAAAAGAATAGGTTGCATTGCTTTTGTGCTATGGGTCCCCAAAAATATGAATACTTATCGTACAAAGACAGAAATGTCTTTTTGCAAACATGCTTTTGAACTGCACACATTTCCATTTAGTCACTGGTGCATTAGGAGTTGAGAGACTTCTTTTTTTTTTTGTAGGCAACTTTAATGTGATAAAATTGAGTCAGCCGATTTATTGATGACCTCATTGATTTTTTTTTTTTTCAGCACATTTCAATCACTCCCCAAATGATATTTGCGTTATGGACCGGTTTCATTTTAAGACATATTTTGATCGACCATCATGGAAATTAATTAAAATAAATCATTAAAATGCAACTTCTTTTTCCACTGACTGCGGCGGATTCCATTAGTGGGCACCTGGTGCATGATTTTGTCTTCACCAAATGGCCAGTGTTACAGATTAAATCAGTAACTCTTCAGAATTTGTGCACCTTGGGGGTGATGTTGTTTGATATCAGGGCATGTTTAAACGTACTGTCCATACATACATTAAATACATATTTTTAAACACACATGCATAAATTCATTGAACTATGTGTACGTGTGTTCAATTATGGAGATGGGTAGTTTAAAGATTAACTAGAATACAGAGCGCAATACATCAGTTTCCACATGTAATTTATGAATGCAGACACTCAAGCTTATTAACACCTCCTACAACAGTGCCCCCTATGGTCACAATTTATGATGAGTC
>NW_017805625.1:6406430-6428924 GCF_001891065.2 Hippocampus comes | reverse complement strand
CCCCCCCCCCCCCCCAAACACCCGTCTCATCTTGTGTTCCATAAGCATAAGTTATAGAGGTGCACTCAGCATGTGGAATCAAATGATCACAGAATTTTGCACTAAACAATTGCCCGCACACATTTTAAGAAGAAAAGATATAAAAGCAAGTTTTCTTGATAGTGGACTTGAAATCTAACTCGTGGACCACAGTGTTTGTCCTCAAGGAATAGGCCAGATGTGCACTTCTTTAAAAGAGAAAAAAAAAAATATATATATATATATATATATATATATATTGAGAAGCCCTGCATGGACATCAAAGGACTATGGGTTTTTTTGTTTGTTTTTTTGGGGGGGTCATATTAAATCTTTCATTAGATTGGTGCTTTAATTTTAGAGTTATTTTCAGAAAACGTGGATGTCAGATGACACGAAACAAGAACCTTGTCTTAACCATGCTGCTACCTGTCATCTTGACATCTCAGTTACACGATTTTACTTAAGATGGACACTTTTGGTGTGATGTTAATAATGGAGTTGTAACCACGATATTAGTTTTCATTCTTTTGATACATTCACTTTATTTAATGGTGTAATCGTTTTGTTAAAGATGACCAGTTCCAATAATCCATGGCGGATCATGATTTTGCATGTCTGTCATTCAAATTATGGTAGGTGAGGTGGAATGAACCACTGTATTCATTATTATTGTCGTGCTGGTAAAAAGTGGTTGTATTAGAATTATCCTCCAGTCTGGTGCATTTTGCCTGAAGCAGTTTCCTGCCGTGTTCCCAATTAGTCCTTTGATGTCCACCCACATCTATATATGCACATTAATGGCTGCCGCTCATGTGGCTAAGCTGTAATTATCTCTGGCTTTTTTTTTTTTTTTTTTAGTTGAGGCTTTCGGCAAAATTTCAATGATGTGAGTTTGGAGCAGGAATTGACTGAAAAGCTTTAGCAGTTTGCGAGGCAGGTTATGCCTAAAAAAAGAAAACCAAAACAAATCGTCTCAAACAACACCCCTTCCCCAGTGGTGAAAAGGTCATTCATCATAGTCACTAGTGATGCAAGTGTATCTGCTTCCGCTGGCCAGTGTGATCGCTGTCTTGCGCGTTTTCTTTGCTGTCTTGCTGCTGCTGCCTTGTGTGTCTCGTTCACGCATGCTTGGCTCACATCCTGTGGCTGTTTTTGTGTCATAACTCCACGCAACGAATGCTTCCGAATCGCAGATGACACAATTGGACCCAAACAAGCCTTTAATGACTGTCCCTTTTAATGCCAAAGCGAGGTCGTAGCTAATGTGTGACTTTGTGTATGTAGGGGTGAAGCCGTACGCTTGCTCCATGTGTGACATGAGGTTCTTCCAACGTTACCATCTGGCAAGACACAGCCTCACTCATACTGGTATGCGTCTACATACACTAGCTTCTCCGGTAGAAGTGCCTCCACTTATCCGCTCGTTCAACAGCAGAAAGAAACACGACCATGCCACAATTGACTTTCAAATTTTTTATTTGACTTGAAATGTTAGGAAGAATGAAGATGTATCCAGACATGTTCCAACAGCCAAACATCAAATAATTCTAGTGTTAAGTATCCACGTAAATGTACGAAACATCAGCTTTTCCCCCCGCTGAGCGCTCTACTTTGTTCCACGCAGTCACTACTTTGTCCCCTCTCAAAATGTTTGGACACATTTTAATGTGGCTGACATAATTTGGGGGATATAATTAGACCCAGCTGGGAGGATGTGTGGATGTATAAGAGGAGCTGAGCTGTACCTGAGGGAAGAGTTGATGGTTCTGGTTTGTTGTGTTTCTAGCCTCTGCTGACATACTTTTTGTGTGTAGGGGTGAAGCCATACGCTTGCTCCATTTGTGACATGAGATTTTTCCAACGCTACCACTTGGCAAGACACAGTCTCACTCACACGGGTATGAGGTTGCTCTTCCTTGATTCATTTAAACCTTCCTGCTGGCCTAGTGGTCATTAACGCTTCCTTATTTCAAGAATGATCTTCACTGGTCTTCTCAGGCCTGTTGCCTGCTAGTTCTTGTTACTATTTGACCTAAGCCTCGAAGCAGTTGTTCCAGAGAGATAACTTTGACCTTAGCGCGAAGACAAACATGTTGAACTCCTTCAAGACGTATTGTGAACGACTATAAAACAATAGCTCAGTGCATAAAGTGTACTTATGCCACCGCCTTTGGCATGTCTGGATACATAATAACCGGGTGTGTCCTCTTGAGATCATTTGTGGTGTTTGTTTTTTTTTTTTCTTTTTACAAAAAAAAAAAAATTTGCTCTGTGTGTACAGGGGTGAAGCCATATGCTTGCTCCATGTGTGACATGAGATTTTTCCAGAGATACCACCTGGCGAGACACACTCTCACACATACGGGTACATGTTTATTTTCACCCCCTCTGACCTTACCACGCATCGGAGTGTTCGAGTGTCTCGGCCTCACCCTAACTGTCAGAGCACTGGGACACAAACGCCCTTCCACTGCGCGCTACCTACACGGCTCTACTCACTATTGACCTATTTCCACTGTCGTGGCCAGGTACTACTTCCCGTACCTGGTCGGTTGAGGGTCCAAGCATGACGTGACGAGACCATGTGGTGCAAACGGCTGCAGATTTGTCGGTGTTGCATTTTTGTAACATTTGGGGAAAAGGCTGGAATTGATGGGAAAACAACACACCGTCTAATGTTTGCGTACCCTGCTGCTGTGCTGTAGTTCTGAGCGCTCCAGTGTCTGTTTTCATGCTCGTGACGGCATCCTTTCGAATAAAGTCTCCATTTATTGTTTGTTAGCACGACTGTTTTTTTTTTTTTTTTTTTTTAAATGAAAATCCAACAGATCCACTCAAGCTGAGGCCCCGCCGTGTAGGTGCCACACAGTGGAAAAGCAGCTCAAGACAAATAAGGGCCCTTTCATTTTGTACAGTTCTTTCATGACTTATTTTTGGTTTACTTACAGTATCGGCATTAATGTGTAACTAGGAACTCGTTAGACCTGGTAGTATGTCATGGCCCCAAACTAACTTATACATGTCAACATTCATTTGTGTTTGTAGCTGACAGGAGCACTTTAATAAAGTTTGGTACTGTATGCATTCAGGGGTGAAGCCGTATGCTTGCTCCATGTGTGACATGAGGTTCTTCCAACGTTACCATTTGGCAAGACACAGCCTCACTCATACCGGTATGCTGCATTTGTTCCCCTTTTCCTTGAAAACATTGAAATATAACCAAGCAACAACATGTCTAACTTATTTCTTAAGTCCCGTTTCCTACAAGATCATTTTGCAATTGGTGGAAATTTTCCACTAAAACTGTAGGCTTTGTTGGAAAACCGTCCACCGAAAAAAAAAATGTCCCTCCTTGTGATTGCAAACTGTAATGTTATTATTCTAGCATGTGTTATCATTGAGCACTTTATGACACCAGCAACATCGAGCACATTACACAAATAAAGATTCAATGGCAGACATCAGTAGTCTGAAATACCCAAAAGAGAAGTTCCATTTCTCCCGACTGAATCCACATTTGGCTTCTTGACCACTGAAATGGTGCATTTGCAAAAACGTCAAGCTCAAAAACATCTGCACTAAGACTGAACATTATTAAAGTACCTCCTGTGTTTTATTTTCTTAAGATCTGCTTCTTGGTAATCGTACAACTTAGCTTATGATGTCTGCCAGTTCTTTTCTGGCGTAATGTCTCATTGTACGTTCAGTTTGCTAGCAGCCAGTAGCATGTCTATGCATCTTTTTGCATGTCGCCTTTTTGATGTTTGGAAAATTGCATCTAACCCTTCTTGTGTTCCATTCAGGAGTGAAGCCATATGCTTGTACCATGTGTGACATGAGGTTTATACAACGTTACCAACTGGAAAGACACAGTCTCACTCACACAGGTAGGTCCCTTTTTTGTTTAAATGTGGCGTGGGGCACACTGTCATGGTCATACGGCTTCCTTGAAATTATGTTACCACATGTCACCAAATGAATTGTGTCATGTCAACTGTATACTTGATGAGCAGTTGTATAGTTTGATGGCGTTGAACGACTGTTTGCTTCATGGGATTTAATTGTTGCGTTTTGGTTGTATTGCGGAATCATACATTTTGAAGCTTCTATCGTACGTCATAACTGAAGCTCACGTGTTTGATACGTAGGCCTTTATTTGTAGATATCCGGCAATTATTTCACCATCTTACTTGACATTAAATCTGTGTGAGGGGTGACAGAAATTATTCATTTCGGGTCGTTCTAGGTCAGAAGCTAATTAGAATGTATTTCAACAACACCACTCCATGCAGGCCAATTTATTATGTCCTTGCTCATTCAATTGACTGACATTGTCTTTTGTCACTTTTTCTCTGAAAGGATGATTTTCACAGAAACACAAATGATTTACAGATCATAGGGCTGGGCGATATGACTGAAAACACGTATTTCATTTTTGTTTATTGAAAAGCAACGTTGACTTGAGGTAATTTTATTTGAAAAGACAAAATGTGAGCTTTAATAAGAGATCAACACAACTATGAAAAAGTCAAACAAACTGGTCGATATAAAGATCAAACGAATGCCTTCTCAAACATAACGTGCTTAGTACAGCTGGGCGGTATAGCTGAAAAATGTTTCACAATATAAGTTCATATCAGTCAATATTGATCATTTTTACTTTCTAAATATTTTTTTACTGATTTAAAATAAGGTAATTAACTGGTTTCGGTGTTTACATTGTTTGTTATGTGGCGCTCCTTCAGCAGTGCAGCGTGAATACTTATTTGAGGAAGACGCGACCCAAAAGGAGCATTGTCAATCGTTTACCTTAACCTTCATTCAATGTCCTGACAATGTAAGTGTGGTGAACCTCCTCCATTACTGTTGAGCAACCATTTTAGGATGTCTTTGTCTTAAGCGGGCTAAGTATTGCCATCGTCCATTCATGTTTCCCTTGCCTGGATTATGAGTTGAATGCGATGCTGGAGGGTCGTGCTTGGCTAATACATTCTAAGACAGGGAACGCCTCTACTGCTGTACTACACATCCTTCCGGAGGTGTTTAATCGGGTTACTATGGATGATATCATCTTATTGCAGAGTTGTGCTGAGCCGACTGGTCTTATTTTTAATTTTATTTTTTTTTGAAGGAAGTTACACTGTGTGAATACGCCGAATGCGCGCACATGCACACACGTTTTCTTCGTTGTTTTAGCTGCTGCTGCTTCGTTGTTTGGAGTCAGCTGCCCCATATGTCCGTGCCAACAACACACGTAGTGCCATTATCAAAGGCATTTTCTATTGATATGAATCACGTGTCGATCGCGATATATATATATTGATATCGCCCAGCCCTAACAGATCAACAAGGCTTTTTAGATCAGTCCTCTACAGTTATTTACAGTGTTCCATTTTATGTCTGATTTTACATTGCAGATGTTACGTTCTTATATATTGTGCATAGCTTGACAACTGCCTAAAATTGTCTAACCTGCGATCAGCGTTGAAAAATAAATCTGTAGAAATGAGGAAATCTCTTATTGGCTTTTGTTCTTGGTGAAATGTGTCCATTTAGGACCTCAATTATTCCTTTGGATATGAAGGTTTGTCGGTTTGCAGATTGGTTCCTTTTTGCTCTCCGGATGATTTTTATTGTCCATCAACATTTAGAAATTCGAACACCGACTGTAGAATTAGCAGTCCTAGTCGTCGAGCAAAGTCATGTCGAATTGGAATGGCAGATGTACCTCCTCACCTGGTGGAATCTCTGCAGCAAACTAAGCGCTGATTAGTGCACCAAAACTTTACTAAACAATTAGTAAAGTTTAGCGGCGATCATTTTCGGCAGTTGAATCATTTCTTTTCCACGCTAAAGCTGGTACTTTGTGTGCGTAGGGGTGAAGCCGTACGCTTGCACCATGTGTGACAAGAGGTTTTTTCAGCGCTACCACCTGGCGAGACACAGCCTCACTCACATGGGTATGCGCCTGCCAATCTTAAGACAGTCACACTGTTAGGATGCTGCAACATGTGTTAAATGTCTGTCTTCTGACACGTTGTTGATGGGGAAGATTTAGGGTATCAGCACCACTGACTTTATTGACTCGTGTAAAGTAAGTGGATCAGAAAATGGTGTCATTTCCCTACAACCACCTTTTTTTTTTTTTTTTTTTTTTTTAGCTCAGCCTTTGCCCATGTCATTATTGTTAGGGTATGACATTGGTTATTAACCACAGACATCAATTTGGTCCGGATGAGTTGCTTTTCAACACTTGACGATTTCTTGTTGCTTTTGGTGCAGAGACACACATTAATGCTGTTGATGCTCTGCATTTAGGTGTGAAACCTTATGCTTGCACCATGTGTGACATGAAGTTTTGTCAGCGTTACCACCTGGCGAGACACAGCCTCACTCATACGGGTATGGGTCCGTACACCGTGCCCAGTACATTCTGTGTGCACCTTTCCATTTGTCACTTCACATCAGGAAATCACTCATGTGTAACTTACCATGTCTGATACGGGAATAGAGGAAATCTTTTGGTTTTTCATCCTTTCAGGGACAGCGGTGACTACAGTGGACAGCTTATTGTGTTATCAGGTTAACAGGGTGCATGAAAGAGTAGGCTCCTGTAATTTTTGTAGTGAAAATGTATTTATTCCTATAGTTGTGATTATTTCCTTTACAACAATGTAGTCATTGAAAATAAAAACCCACAGGAACAGATTACCTACTATGTCGTGCGCTCTGTATTCATAGAGAGAGCAAATGTAAAATAGACAAACAAATCAATACTTCTGGTGGCTGGTATTAATATTATTAGGGACATCGTATTAGTTACATATTCCCGTGCTATATTTTTTTGCTGCTGGCTGTTGTTTAATTGGAATCGTACCTGTGCTGTATTAGAATAAATACTTTAAAGTAGGGCCGCACAATATCTTGTTATCGCAATATTTGCCCATGCAATATGCATATCGCAGAGATGTGCATTAATTGACTGATAAAATTGTATGCTTTTATCAGACTTGGACCAATCAGATGCAACCGCCATCCAATACTGGAACAGTATTTAGGGGCATTAACATTTAACACTTTCATGGACAGCGGTTACTACAGTGGACAGCTGTTATCAGGTTACAAGTTATCATTATTGGTGCATGAAAGGGTTAATTCACTAAGAATAAAATGGGCTTGCTTATTTTGCTGCATGAAAAAAAAATATTTCGTGAGATGATAAAAATGTCATTTTTCTTCTGGAATATGTTAAATATCGCAATCATATAACCCTCATATCGCATGTTTTTCCAATATCGTGCGGCCCTACTTTAAACATCTTCAAACTTTACAAACATGGGCATAGAATGCTTGTCCGAGGAGGTAAAGACGGTGGGTCGCCTTGTTGTTTGGATGTGCCAAAAGTCAAACTTAAAGCTTGTGAACAGTTACAACCTCTGGAGAGAGTTAAGTGTACAGTTTTTATGGGCAGACGACGTCGAAACAATAACCAACAGGCTCTCTATGAGTATCTTTTATCTTTTGTGTTATTTGCTTCAACTTTCGAGACCCTGATTGCCAGTCAAGTAAGTCTCTTTAACTAGCAGCGGTGAACCCCCACTGACCGTTCAGTCACGGATTTGATAGACATTTGGTCAAACTTGCTTCTGACGGCCTTGTTTGTGATGTTTGACCTGAGCTTGCCATGGCTAGCGTTTCATTTACCTGTAGGAATGTTTGATTAGGCCACAAAATCTAAAGCCACTATTGCTAAATCTTTTCTGCCAGAAATGTCAACAGATTGAGATCTTCTCATTGCATTAATTGGGAAATGTGTGGTTAATAACCAATAGCGTAGGTATGTTTACATAGACAAAAACTGCAAAGTGAAGCAAAAAAAAATAAATTACAATGTTGCTACTTTGCATTTAGGTGTGAAACCTTATGCTTGCACCATATGCGACAAGAGGTTTTTTCAGCGCTACCACCTGGCGAGACACAGCCTCACTCATATGGGTATGCGCCCACCTTGCCCATGACACTTTTAAGTCACATCTGACTTTACATGGCATCACACACAGCTCTATCAGACGGACACCTAAATTCTGATCATATCTGCAAATACACTGTAGCTATACAGCTACCGATCATATTTTGTACCGAGATTGGACATAAAAAAACCAAACAAACACAAAAGCTTGCTTTATTTCTTGAAAATGTTGGTTGACAACCCATCAATTCTGAGTAGAGAAGCACATTGCATCACTGTTGGATTGTGAACACCAAAAACCAAAGTGTGAAAGTAATACCTGTAATACCTCTGCGTTTAGGTGTGAAACCTTTCGCTTGCACCATGTGTGACATGAGGTTTGTTCAGCGCTACCACCTGGCCAGACACAGCCTCACTCATACTGGTATGCGTCGATGCACCTGCCCCTCGATCGTTTTGAACCCTTACCGCCCATTAGGCTTTTAGCACACACCGCCTCATTTAAAATACTTCTTTGATTAAAGGCCACACATGTTAACTAAAAAAAGGCATTTCGGCACATTCATATTACGGCCGTGTTAGTTTTGCGGTTGAAGGCAATCATCGTCAAGAAAATGGAGGCCGCTCTCTTAGGATATTGTCGTGTGTTTTCACAATGCAACAGTTACCGTGGGAGTATTCGAGCCCGAGATGCCAACCCTTCTAATTTCCCAGAATGTCCAGGATGACCGAGGTCAGCCTGACCCCTGACATTTCCCGACACATACAGGCCCTTCATATTTCAAAATAATGCGTCCTCCATTGCCTCTGTGTGTTATCTCGCCACACAGTCTGACAGACACATCACTTATACGACATGTCTGTGTTGCGAGCTCATGCACATGAATTCACAATGCGACTCAGATCACTCGTAGATATCCGCGATGTCAGTGGTTGTGCCGATTTCTGCCTGCTGGGCATTTCGGGAAAGTGGGGAGGATTGGCCTATCTGTTAGTGGTAGATACGTGTAGGTAATGAGCGGTTGAGAACTGCGCCATGTTATCGTGGTGACGGTGTTGTTTCTGATGCAAACTGCAGTGTCGCAATGCCGCTAAACGCGCCACCGAGAGGCTGAACGAAATCGGGTTTTGTGCATGAATTGGCGACTGTGTGGTTAATAACCAATAGCGTCGGGATGTAAAGGCAAAGAATGAAAATGGAGCCGAAGTCATGTAACAATTGCCACTTTGCATTTAGGTGTGAAACCTTATGCTTGCACCATGTGTGACAAGAGGTTTTTTCAGCGTTATCACCTGGCGAGACACAGCCTCACTCATATGGGTATGCACCCGCCCACCTAAACAATGACACTGACCCAACTTCCATGATTATCGATTGTGATTATTTGACCAAAGGCGGATTTGCTCGCGTGCCATTCAGCGTTTTCTGCATCATGTTTGAATCACAAACACCAGATAAATAAACAAGAGTGGAGTGTGACATCATCAGCTCATGTTGTGTTAGCTGTGGATTTGAAAATTGATCAAACACAACTTCAATTTATTTCCTTGGATTGAGCACTGAAACGCGGTTAACAACCCATCAATGGCAATTTGACGAAATCGAGGGATGATGGAGCCAAATGACAAGTCCTGAAAATTAATGTCTTAATGCTTTGCGTTTAGGTGTGAAACCTTTTGCGTGCACCATGTGTGACATGAGGTTTGTTCAGCGCTACCACCTGGCGAGACACAGCCTCACTCATACGGGTAGGGGTCCGTACACCTGCCCCCCTCTCATCTTTCCAGTCACTTTGACGCAATCTTTCCAAGAGCGTAGCTTCCACGCTGCCAGAAATGCGAACACTTATTTAGAGCATTCCCTCTAATCGTTACCAACCCCCCCCCCCCCCCCAAAAAAAAAAACGCCTCCACGAGGCTTTTTTACTCGTGCCGGTTGAAGCTAACGACACCACCAGCCAACCTGTATTGATCATCACACATGCTCATCGTGGAACATCCAAATGTAGATCTCAGCCAAGGCGCGTCACAGATGTGGATTTATGTAATCCTCCATCTTGTTTTCCCACTCGGGTTGCTTTGCAAGCAGACCCAGTGGCTTGCAATTAGTTTTGCGAATTAGATTAACTAGTTGTGGGAGTTTTTTTTTCTTTTTGTTCCATTTTTAACACAAATAGAAGTTTTGCGCACTCTCTGTACTTATGCAGCTCACACTTTACATTTGTCACCACTCCAGTTGAAAACGCTTATTTTTGCGGTGCAGCACAGTAACACTGAGCTCAGCCTTTTTTTGGACGTCCATTGAAATACTGTACTTTGAAATTCAGAATTCTATTACTGAAATACATTTTAACATTTGTAAGCTTTTTTTTTTTTTTTTAAATGATATCCCAGTACAATACATTAGATATAGACTAAGTTTTTTTCAGGGCCAATGCCAATTATTAGTGGTCAAGGAAACCATTGATATTGATATTTGGAGCCGATATTTCTTTTCAGTAAAACAGAAGAAATTGGTGTCAAATTTTTAAAGAATACAAACTCCGACTTATAACTTAGTTGAATTGTCTTCACGCGTATGTTTATTGAACAGCTTTTTTTTTTAGATTTGCGACATGCATTTTTTTTTAAACTTAGAGATATGTTTTAAAATTCAAACAAAAAGTTGTGGGAGCTCATCAGCAGGTCTCAAAAGTTAAATGACATAAACAAGGAAATTGGTCCCGATTATTTTCGAAAGTAAATAAAGTTATTTCTACATTTCTAAATAACTTAAATGTTAAACTTTCCATTATCTTTGTTTCGATTTCCAACAATAACAAAAGGTGCGGCGAGTTTTCACGGTCAGCGGGATCTCTTATAAAGTTAATTTACATTTTCAGTTCATGCAGTTTTAAATTGATCTCTTTTCAGCTATCTGATTTTTTTTTTAAAGATATATTTTTTAAGGCCAATGTCTATGTTCGTCAAAATGCCGAATATCCGTCACGCACTACAATACACTTTTCTTCGATGATTTCTATTCTTATCCTATCTTCACTGATCGGCTGGGAGAAATCTCAGTGCCCGTTACCTTTATATCGTGAGGAATCATTTTGACCCCCATTGACCAAATATGGCCCCTTGCCCTTGAAAGGACTCCATACATGTACAAATTAGCACACATTTATGACCCTCCTGTATGAATGTGGGACAAATAAACGTGAGGGCTCTTCCAGAACATGTAGAACACTTCATTGTTAATCTGACGCAGTGCGCTTGACATATTCTGTTCCAGCTGTCTCCACATAGTTCTATCTGATAACATTTCCGCATTGTGTGTGTGTCTGTGTGTGTGCGTGCGCACGTGTGTGTGTGTGTGTGTGTGTGTACGCGTGGCTGAGGTGATGTTGCACGTTACTTGACCTTGTGTGGTGTGTGGCGGGTAGGCCTAATACGCTGCTCTGTGTGTGTAGGGGTGAAGCCGTATGCTTGTTCCATGTGTGACATGAGGTTTATTCAGCGTAACCACCTGGAGAGACACAGCCTCACTCACACGGGTATGCGTTCCGTTGCCGCGCCCCCACCACTGCCGCCCGCCCCGCGCCACACCGCAACCTCCACTTTGATGGGATGTTGAACCAGCATCAGACGCAAGCCCAGATGCTGTTGCGTGCATCTGGGCCATGATAACTCCACTCTGATCTACACATAATGAGTTGATGAGCAGGCCTTTTGACCATCCAAACACGTATTAGTTACAGATAAGGCTTTCCGCCCACTATTGCTGCAATGCTAGTCCTCAAAGACAGTCTGACACAATTTAGTGGTGCAAAGAAGGGGGAAAAAAAAGCAAATAATGACGCATTGACTCTGTTGTGTGTGCTTTTTGCTAGGGGAGAAGCCGTTTGCGTGTGACATGTGCGATATGAGGTTTATCCAGCGTTACCACCTGGAGAGACACAAACGCGTGCACAGCGGCGAGAAGCCTTACCAGTGTGAGCGCTGCCAGCAGGTGAGCACAACATATTTTGTTTTATTTTTCAGGAATATTTTATTTTATTTTTAATATTATTAGTTTTTTTTTTTTGGTAATGTGGTTCATGTTTGGATTTATTTGAATAACATGTACAGGTACTAACGTGTAAATGCTCTCCAAAGCCCAAACTGTTCGTTAAATTACATAAAATTGTCAAGAAAAAAATATATATCTTCAACATCAAACCGTTTTATAACTTTTTGATCTGGCCAGAGGCCTGTTCAAGATATATTAAAACCGATTCATTAGTTCGTGTACCAATACACTCCCGTCTTTTGAAATGAAAAATGTTTTTCTTAGTCAAATAAATTTTCTTGCTACGCTATTTTTACAACTTGTATTTAAAGCTGGCGCATGTATGGAAGGAACACTTGTCCTCAAAAAAATCCACTTGTTGTTTTTCCAAAAGAACTTTTCCAGGACAGACCGTCTGCTGCGGCACCGCCGGCTGTGCCAGGGCCGCGGTGTAGCAAAAGTGGAGACCCAACCGTGTTGTGAACCACGCCAGTATGCCCAAGAAGCGCCGCCCGCCCCCCCAACCTGGAGCCCCATGCACCCCCCTCCGGGTCGTCTGGCCGTCTGACATTCCACATTGGCTGCGTCTACCAGGCCGCCAGACACAGGCCAGGCCGACGGGCGCACCGCTCGCTCTATGCTGAGTGGCTCGAGCGAAGACTGACCATGCGGCTCCAGTCTTGGATTACTAATAACTGCGGGACATTTGTTGCTTTCGTTTTAACTGTTTCTTTTCTCCCCACCATATTTTTTTAACAATGAGACTTTTCTGTGATGAAGAGTGTTCCTGTTTTGTACTTACTCAGTTTTTATTGTTCCAGTGCGTCCACATTTGTTGGTACTCTGTAATGACGGCAGTTTTTTTTTTTTTTTTTTTGTAATTGACATACAGGGACATAGTTGCAAGGAAAAGCATTTCATTGTGTCACTTAGGTCCAAATATGGCTCGCGTCAACCAGATCCTGCCGGTCGTGGCAGCTGTGTTTCATTTGATGTCACCATGGCAACGGTAGCTTGATCAGGACCCTTTTGTGAAGCCATCTGGTTGACCGGCATTCTTTGCCTCGAACAACATTAGAGGTACACTGTCTGTAAATATTGCTACTAAGTGTTTTATTTTTTTCTTCCCTCCATTTGGTCAAGAATTACCCACAGTCGTGTTATTGTTAACCAGGACTTCCATGGAGTAGGCGATGAGTGGACAATCCCATTTTGGCCATGTATCGATCCCCCCGCAACCCCCCCACCCCCCCTTTTCTGTTGCGTGCACGCATCTTTTTTTCCCAGTTTTATTTAGCCTTTTTCCTTAATGTTTTATTATTGTGTATCAGATGTATCTACAAAGACAAGGCCGTTTTTCTGTCACAGTGGATGTTTTTCCTCTAAACTGTCGTGGTTACAGAATGTTGGTGACCCAAGTGGCACAGAAAATGTCTTACGTCATTGTCACTGATGGGGAGTCACGTGATGTGTAATACTGAAGGAAGCCCGGTCTGGTGAAACCAACACTCTGCTGCGCACTAACCATTGCCTTTTTATGCAGATATTATGTGCTTGGTGTGTTTTAACAGGTGTATGTCATATCATTGGGTGTAGCCTTAACAAAGTGCGATACACAAATAACCATTGTAATGCTCAACATTATCGTAACAAGGATTTTTGTTGTACCAGCGAAGGCAGAGAAGCTCCACCACGGCCGCTTGACTTCCTGCCGATTTATTTCTCAAATGTGACCCTCCTCGAGTTCTCATCCGCGGTCTTCTGATGAAGAACAGCTTGTGTGTACATAAGACGTCCTTTTGGTTGACTGAATGTAAGATAGGCGCAGTCCCGGAGTATATGTGTATGGAGTACCTCCGTGATTGCCAGAAAGAACATTCATGCTTTATGTTCAATACAAATGAACAGTGTTGATTTCTCTTTGCTGTGTTTACAGCTGACGGCCTGACGGAGGGTCAGGTTAGAGGAATGCATCGTCACTGTGCACAAAGCATGCCGCTGGTGCATAGTGGCACGTTAAAAGGGCAATACAGTACTTGTCAGTTTAGTTTTTAGTTGGACCACGCAAAAGAACCCTGACGTCGCAATCGCTTGTTTTTAACATGGACGTTTTAACTTTTGGCTCGGATCAAACCGTGGGTCTGAGTTTTATTTCAAGTACCTTTTTAATTCTAAAATTGTAAACACTGGAGTGATGGGGTGGGGGCGAAAAAAGGCAAACTGAGTGATGGATATTTTTGTTCCCTTCAAACTGTACTCTGTTTTAGACAAAGCCTCTTTCTCCTCAGAAAAGATGAATAGAAGCATTTTGGATCAGTCTGGCTGACAGCCCACTAGGGGGGTTCGTTTGAAGAAAAAGATTCCTTCTAATGCAAAGTCCCTGGTATTTGTAGTAAATTATATTGATCCTGCTATTAGGAAAGCGATGACATAACGGTAGCTATCACAGATTAGTTGTTTTCTTTTTTAGTCTTGCATGCAGTTATGGTCCTCAGTTGAAATAATAGAATCTTGATATTGATTATTTTGTGTAGAAAAATGAGTGCATACAAGTAACTTCCTAAAACTGTTACAATAATTATTGTAAAATGGGCTAACTAATAATGTACCCTTGTGATCCAATTAGTTTCAACCGTATGGAAATCGGAGGAGAGGCTTCTTACTATTATGCTGAAATAAAAACATTTGTTAAGGACATCTGTGTCATTACTGCAATTGCTCACATCTGATTACCATTTGATTATTTTAAAATCTTAGTTTTTCCCCTCCATTCAAAGGGTATCTTACTCACATCTGATTACCATTTGATTATTTTAAAATCTGTTAATTTTTTTCCCCTCCATTCAAAGGGTATCTTCATTTTCAACTCAAATGTGTTCTATATAGCTATTCCTAACATGATATTCTGATTAATGTTGTGTTTGTGGAATAAGAATCAAGCAGCAAAAATCACCAGTTTTTATCCATCAAAGGAGCAGCCATTTTGCCACTTGCTGTGGAAAGAAAATGGCAGAATTGCTCAGTGTTCGGGTAATTACCAATCACGGCTCAGCTTCCAAACGTCACCTGACCAAATGGTGAGTCGTGATTGGTCGCTTCCTTGAGCGATTGTGATGTCATTTTCTGCAAGTGCCAAAATGGCCGCCCTCTGAAATGGATAAAAATTAGTGGATTTTCCCAACGTCATTCAAATTTAAACACATGCAATATTAATCAGAATGCCGTTTTCAGGCTCGCGGAGGTACATGTAGAATATATTGTAAAGAAAAAAACTTTTGAGTTGACATCCCGTTTAAGTACAGATAGAATTTTAATCAAATTCTCTAATCTAATCCATTTTCTAATCTCTTTATTCTCACGAGTGTCACGGGGGTGCTGGAGCCGATCCCAGCTGTTTTAGGGCAGTGGGCGGGTGATACCCCGAACTGTTAACGTTTGATTTTCAGTCTCACCATATATTTCTTCCTTTTCAATTAATTCCAGAGCATTTCAGTCAAGCGTCAGATCTTAAGCATTGACGCATATAGTTTGTGTTTCAACTCATCCTAGCATGGATGTGGTACATATTAGGCCAAGAGAGGGCAGTACTGCCCTCGAGTAATGGTTGTCGTCTTGCGTAAAACAAGACGCACACGGGAAATAAACAGATCCCAAAACAACGAGACAAAACAGTATCTTGGAAATATCATGGACACTAATGCGCATTAAACAACCACCATGTTGAATGACAGCGCAATGTCGCGAGGTGATGGAAACGAGCAGGATTCAAAAGAAAGCGTCGCATTGAAGTGGACTCCGGAGCCGAAAGCGACCCCCTCATGCAGGTTCCTACAGATCGAACTGGAGCTCAACGCGCACCTCCGTGGACTCAGTTTCGGAGAACCCGTCCGTTACCTGTACAACCCACTAGAATACGCGTGGGACACGCACCGATGCTACGTGGAAAAGTACTGCCAGGCGGGACAGCGCTACTTGTTTTTAGGCATGAATCCTGGACCTTTCGGCATGGCCCAGACGGGGGTGAGTTTATTTTAGAATTACCATCAGGACATCCAGTCTTCCTGATGACGTAATCGGTCATCTTCATTGCATACTACACAAAACTAGGAACGTCTACATTGCATTGTTGGCTTTTTTTTTTTTTTTGATGAAAAAGCGAAATGTTGACCGCGCAATATTTCTTGCATGCTTTCCGCAGGGAGTGTACGTTTATCACAGATGATACTTAAATGAAATATTAATCCACCAAAACAAATGAAAAGACATCATGTAATGCAGTCCCGGTACTCTACTGTGTCAGAAAGCCAGGAGGGCTACCGTGAAAGCTGGAAAAAAATACGATAGTCTTGCATAACGTTTTTTTTCAGACTGAATGTCATATTTGCAAGATGAAAGTCGTAATGTTGTATCCTCAATGTCGAGAAAAAGTATGAAAAAGTTTATATATACCTATATTTCTATGTAGCTATATGTTAGATTAAAATCAAATATAAAGATTAAAATGGTGATATAAGAATAAAGTTGTAATTTGTCAAGAAAAAGTGGTATATTTTTAAATATGTTATATTTTCAAGAAAAGTCACATTTTGAGAATAAAGTCATTATCGTACAATAATAAAGCTTTGTATTTTTGGATAAAACATTGGACATTTTGGAGATTATACTCTATATTTTTTTTAAAGTCCTGATATTATGAGAACAAAGTTGTATATTTTTTTGAGTAAATCCAAATATTTTGGGTAAAAGATTAAAGCCGTAATATCTTGAGAATGGATGCTTGGCTAAGGTGTTGCACCACTTGTGTGGGCGGGTTTTCAAATGTTCTTAAAAGTAAGACTGTACCTATATGACTTTCTCATAAAACATTACTCTGAGAGATATGACTTTGTATCTCAAATACCTATGACTTTGAAGATGATTACTTTATTCTTGTACTCTTTCGCAGATTTGGCTGCTTTTAGCCACATTACTTGTCTGTTTTAGTTTAATAGATGCTCTATTTGTCAGATGTTGAAATAGATAAATTCACTGTGGAAATCTCCATCTCATCTGTCACAGGTTCCCTTTGGCGAAGTGAAGTCAGTAGTTAATTGGCTGAAGATCACAGGGGCGGTTGGTCGCCCTGACAACGAGCATCCAAAGCGCCGCATCAGCGGCCTGGCCTGCACTCAGAGCGAAGTGAGCGGCGCCCGCTTCTGGGGCCTTTTCAGAAAGTTGTGTGGCGAGCCTGCGGCGTTCTTCCGCCACTGTTTTGTGCACAACCTTTGCCCTCTAATTTTCATGAGCAGCGCCGGGAAGAACCTGACCCCCCCCGAGCTCAATGCCCGTGAGCGTGAGGAGCTCCTGCGCTTGTGTGACATTGCCCTGTGTCAAGCCGTGGAGGCCCTCGGTGTCTCCATGGTGATCGGTGTGGGCAGGGTGGCGGAACAGCGGGCACGCCGCGCCCTTGCCACAGCTGGTATGGACGTGCGAGTAGAGGGCATCATGCATCCTTCTCCTCGGAACCCTCTGGCCAATAAGGGCTGGGAGAGTGTAGCTAGAGCTAAGCTAGCAGAACTGGGCATCCTCTCTTTGTTCAGTAACAACACATGGCCAGAATCGTCTCACACGCAAGAGACTTCATAGCAGAAAACCTCATTCAGGTGGAGGGTGAACTGGATTCCATCCCAGCTAATTTTGGGTGAGATGCATACATAAAGTGTACACAAATATATGTCTTTGTTACAGGCAGTTGTGTATGCTCTTTTACATACACTCATGTTATATTGTTATATGATTGTTGTGTTTTTTTTTTTTGCATTACAATTTTACCACTTCTTTGTATTTAAATGTCATCGACTTGTATTTGTTACAAATATAATGGTTATTGTATTCTGTGAATCCATACATCCATTCATTTCTGTGATTGATCAGGTCTTAGGTTTTGCATGAATGCCACCTCCTTACAATAACATGTATTATTTATCATTTTTACAAATTAGAAGGCCACATTTGTTCCACGCCATTCAAATGTAGGCAAAGGGCCACATAGCTGTAAAATTTTTATTTAAAAAAATCCATACATTTATTTAATGACAGGCTTGAACTTTAAAATATCATTTCCCTTTTAGTGAAACTTCAAAGCAAATTTTAATGACAGGCTTGAACTTAAAAATATCACTTCCCTTTTATTGAAACTTCAAAACAAATGTACTCATTCTCTCATCCTTTTGCTGTAAATTAGGACTATGTCTTGGCTGAATTCAGTGAACATTCTGTTTGAAATGACATTTGTAATGTTGTGCTTGTCAATAATAGTGGACAAAATGTGGCTTGTGGCTGATTGCTAACTAGTTGCCAATATTTCTCTGAAAATTTCTAAAATTTAGTAAGTTAAAAATGAAGGTCAAATCACATTATTCACTTCATTATAATTGAAAGCAAGTCTCCCATTTGATTGTGTTGTATTTGGAGATTTTTGAAGGCTGCCCTTGGTCTCAAAATAATAGTGAAAATGATTAGAGGTGTATAAATGTCTTTTCACTAGGACGTGTTTACGTGTCATAAACCACGCAGCCACTTTTCCTGGTAAGCTTCTGCTACTGCCATGAAATGAAAGAAGCAAGTAAACAGCGGATTATGTATCCACAAGGATGACGCCGTCACCTTTATTGATAGTGAACTACATTTCCCATGATCCACCTGGTCAATTTGAGTCAGTGTGCTGCTGCGGGCACGGCCGTGAACGTCTTGGAGAAAACGACTATTTTAAGGTAAGATTTTAAACGAAATTAAGATACTTAAAAAAAATACTGAAATAAAACGAGTCTCAACCTAACTGCTCACATGACTCTTAGCCCAACAGCACTCGAAACGGAAAAACTGAGCGGTAATAGGTGTTTTTTAAAACTTATGGTATGGTAAAGAGTAAAATTCTATCTATCTGTCTTTCATCTAGAACTGCTTCAAACAACAAAGCGAATGAGGGAAAATTATGTGTTGTGTTTATTATTTTACTTTATGTTAATAAAGTTTTGTTAATCGCTTTGTTACAGCCGTAGCTGTTGTGAAAGCGCTACATAAATCAGGATGTATTGCATCTATCTGTCTATCTATCTATAGCAAATAACAAGCAGTATGGTGGCAGTGTGGGCATGTTGTTTATAAACACGTTGTGGGAGGCCATGCTGCGTTGCCTAACAGTGTTTCTCAAATGTCTTCAGCGTGTGCCGTCCTCCTTGTCACCGTCATGGAGAAAAACAATCCAGAGTCCGCGGTGGTGTTTCGAAATGTGGGTCAGCGCTACTTCCCCCAAACCAGGGTCGAGTGTCACTACAGCCTGACTTCAGCCCATCAGTGGAGCAGCAGAGACTGGATTGGCATCTTCAAGGTGTTGTCATAGCGACAAGCACATGGAAAAACCTGCTACCACCATTTAAAGTGCCCCTGATTAATCCCAATTATATTTTGGATGTTCTTTTCCCTGCCTTTAAGATAAGATAAGAAAACCTTTATTAGTATCGCCATGGAGAAATTCCCAATTCACAGCAGCAAAGTTATGAAAGGAAGAAGTAGAGGAAACAAAATATAGGAGCTGCTGGAAAGGCAGCCACTCTCGCAGTGCCATCTTGAAGTCAAAATAACAAAACAACACAACACAACAATAAGACACAGACAGTCGTGCAATTTTAATCACTTTTCCTGCGTACACTTTGTTGTTTGAAGCAGTTATAGATGAAAGAGGAGAGGATCAAAGCTCAACATTTTGCTAACATCATACTTTTTAAAGTTTCTATTTAAAAAAAAAAACATTTTCGTTTTTATTTTACTTCATTGACGAAAAAGTTTTTTACATTTTAGCTGTAGTTATTTCATTAGTTTTGGCAACTACATTGTATCAACTGTTTACATTTACTTTGCTAAAAGATTTTTCTTTTCAATTGACTTCTACAGGTTATAATTCACATTAATGGTGGAAAAATGATTTGAAATGATTTATCTTGGTCTCATGTATCAAAATCACAAATCCCAAGCGTTTGAACAGGGCAGTATACAATTTTGTATTGTTTGTCATTTGATGTGTCGGTGTACCTCATTTTAGTGGTTTTGTTCCTCCATAATGTAGGTGGGATGGTCGTCACTTCGCGAGTACCACACGTACTCTTGGTCGCTTGTCCCCGAAGGCTACACTGAAAGAAGCGCTGTCGACTGCTGTTCCCTTTTTCAAGGTCCATATCAAATACTGCAAAGAGTTCCTCCGTGGTTTTGTAAAAGTGAAGCACTCTGTAAATAAAGGTCACATACATTATGAGAGGAAATGTTGCTGTTTTTGGCAGCCTTCTACCTACCTCGCCCCAGCACGGCAGAGTACCACTTTGTCTACGTCGACAAGATGGGGCAAGTTTGCGCCCAAAGCCAACCCTTCACCTTCTGCTCCCCCAAACCTCTGGATGAGCTGGAGACCCTGAGTGAGGAGCGAAATGAAGAAGAAGAAGGAGCAGGTGATGATGAGGATGATGAGGAGCTGCTCCTGGTGGTCCCCAGAGCTCAGTTGCTGCAGGTGGGAAGCTGGAAGGAAGCTGCTCACCGTCCACTTTGCTGCGACACTTGAAATTTGCTGCGAATTATTGGCCGTCCGCAGAGTCAGCTGGAGGAGTGCTTGAGGGAGAAGGCGCAGCTGCAGCAGGCCGTGCAGGAGGCCAGACAGGAAATAGAGGAGGAATGGGAGAGCGAAAGGGACGCCTTGAAAGAGGAGATCGAGCAGCTCCGTCAAAACCTGACATGCAAATGTGACGCCTTGAAGAAGATGGAAGAAAACCTCAAAGTAAGACCTAATACAGACCGTCACCATGTTTGATTGTTGATTAAGATTCATATGTTGCCATGCAGGATGTTGAAAGCAGTCAGGAGAATCTCAACTCTGAACTGAGTCAACTCAAGGTGCTGACTGATCGGGAGAAAAAGAGAAACGTGGAGTTGGAAAGGCAAGTCTTGGAAAATGCCGACAGATACTTGTACAGTGAACCTCTGTCGCGTCGCATTTAGCGTTTCAGTTTCACTTGCTGCCAGGTCGCTGGTAAAATAGGAAAGTTGTAATTGGTGCCAAGGTCAAGTATGTTGAAGTGATACATCACAATGGAGCGATTTTTGTATCATGTATATAAACATACAAAAAAAGGACTTCATGAAATGAAATTAATGAAAAAATAATTCATGCTGCTCATTCTGGCGTGCGTGCCTTGGCCACCTCGGGCCAGTGTACTGAAGGCTGAGCTTCTCCATACAGTGGTATTATTAGTCGTTCTTTGCAAAAGATAAAGAATATATGTCCGTGAGTATTGTTGTATGGTCTGCGTTGCTGCATGTTTTGCGTTCAGATATCGGTTATGAGGTTGTTGGAAATACGCAAAGAGTAATTCTCTTCACATTATGTTTAGTGTGACAGTAACTTTTAGCTGAGCGGTAAACAGCATGAAGCTTCTTTTGAAAAGCATTCACTAATTCTATTTGCCAAATTGCAGCCTGTTGTGAAGTGAGTTGAGTCATACGACTCGGCTCACTTGTTTCTTAAGGTCACATTGGTCAGGCAATTGTAGGCATTTTTATGGGGGGTGTCAGTTTTTTCTTTTTATTTTTTTGCTTTTGGCAGCCGGGCTTAGTATCCTGTAACAAACCACATTGAGGCACATGTCAAATGAAATCATTTGGTGAGTGTTTCCCAGATCTGTAATTATTTTGTCAGTGTGCACTCATCATGACGTAATGACACAAAAAAAAATTTCTTTTTGCTTTAAAATCTCGGCTGTGATTTCGATATTCAAGCAACACAACAACACGCTCAATTTTAAGCAGGTACTTTGGCATCTGGGAGCTTGCGGGCACTTTTGCGTGTTACATGTAACTGTTACTCTAGGTTACTCTTTTTTTGTGTGTGTTTGTTTTTACTCAAAGTCTTCCCCTTGCAGGGTGAAGGAGGTATTTAAGGAGATGTTTTTTCAATTATCCGGTCAGAAAAAACTCAATCAAGAAAAGATAAAGTTGCTCGAGGTCTGTAAAGTCCTCCGACCTGCAACATCACGGCAGAAGCCATTTTGTTGAAGTTCGTCCTCCTCCCCGCAGGCTGAACGCGAGGCCTTGCAGTCAGAGGTCCGCAGCCTGCAGGCCCTCCTGGAGGAGAGCAAACGCGAGGCAGAGGGATTTCATAGGCAGCTGGGGGAGCTGGAGCTACACAAAAGCCACCTGCAGATGGCGCAGCTGAGTCTGCAACTTTCTGCGGAGAAGCGGGATTGCGCCAGCTGGACCCTGGAGAGAGAAGCTCTCAGGAACGTGGCACAGGTAAAAATGCCCCAAGGGCAAAGATAGGTTATATAATTCTCAGAATGACAACAAATTAATTGAGATTGTTTGTCTCTGTGTGTGTGTGTGTGTGTGTGTGTGCGTGTGTGTGTGTGTGTGTGTGTGTGTGTGTGTGTGTGTGTGTGTGTGTGTGTGT
>NW_017805625.1:6393806-6403147 GCF_001891065.2 Hippocampus comes | reverse complement strand
GTAGGTGTGTGTGTGTGTGTGTGTGTGTGCGTGTGTGTGTGTGTGTGTGTGTGTGTGTGTGTGTGTGTGTGTGTGTGTGTGTGTGTGTGTCAGGGTTACAATAGTTTTGCATTTGTCATAATTTCTTTTTTTTTTATGTGAGTTCGTTTTCAGAGCAGTTTTTTATTTTATTATAATTTTTTTTTTTATTTTAGTTAATTTTTTTAATGCTTCCGTTTCTGTATAGGTTTTATTAGATTTTAGCTTTCAAAAATATCAAAAGAAGGCATATTTATTTCTTGTGCAAGATTTTTTTTAAAAAGAGTCTTGTTTTAAATGTCGTGAATGAATGACAAGCTTTGATCAAATTTGAATTTTTGTTATTTTTGTCAGCTTGTGTTAACTGAAATAATCTTGGCGCTTGCGTATGCGTGTGTAGGCTGACCAACAGAAAGTGGAGGAGCTGAGGATTGAGCTGCAAAGTAAGGAAGAGCCACTGCAAGAGGACACAACATGGAATGAGAAACTGCAGAGTTTCGGAGAGAGAACAGTGATAGTGAGTTTACACACACACACACACACACACACACACACACACACACACACACACACACACACACACACACACACACACACACAGTTGCCTTGTCTCAAATAAGATTATCTAGGATCGAACCTCGCCAAATCACTTCTTCCAGCGTAAACATTTGTGTGTCACGTGACCTAATCGCTACGTCAGAGTGACGTCACCTACGAGTGCTGCCGATTGAAGAGCTCCCCTTTCATCTTTTCCCCTGTTCTGCTGCCTCAATCCGAAGCAGAGTGACCAGCAAGGTGACAAGAAACAAGTGATGCTCCCGGCACTTGTGGACCCTGTCTTCAGGTGACTTCAACAGAACGCACACACATGCACAAACACGTACATCGGGCGGCCAAGTCCGGTCCTCGAGGGCCAGTATCCTGCATGCTTTGATTGTTTCCCTCCTCCAATGCACCTGATTGAATCCGAGGACCAGACTTGGTCACTGTCGTACTCAAGCCTTTAATTCATATCGTTTCCTCTGCAGTGAATTGACTGGCTCCATCATGTGGTGATGCAAAGAACTGCAAGTTCGTAGGTTGAGACGGAGTTGCTGGATGAGGGCAGGGATTCCCAACCTTTATTGAGGCAAGGTGTTACATTGACATTTAAAAATTCTCACGGCATCCCACCCCAAAAGAATGCGTTACAAAAATAATGTATCCAGAATAAACATAATTGCTAATGCGAACAATTGTCAATTGGCAACAGGTCTATACACCGGTTAATTTGATCTTGTCATCTTGTGTAAGAGCATTTAATTGTTTTGTAATTGATTTTTCTGATTGAACAATTTCCATGTGCCGCAGCAGTGGTTGGGAGTCACTGCCTCAAGCATGATTGCTTCCAGAATGAATGTGGATGTTTTTTTTTTTTGGTTTTTGCAGCTGCAATATATTCAATTCAAAAATTGTATTTCTAGAGAAAATGATGACAGAAAGGTTTGCAGAACTCTCGTGTGTAACTTATAATGGAGCTGAAACGTCATTGAGCCACTGACGCTTTCATTCACGGCTCGCGTTTTATTGTCAGGATTGAAGTATGATATTTGACACTACTTCTGGCTTGATGGTGGCACTTATATTGATGCCGTTCTATTCGGAATGCCTGCTTTTAAATCGCAGTCATGAAATGAAATGCATTATCAGTGTTTGGTAAATGTGACTCACTTGACATTTGTCTCATTGGATGATTTTTTTTTTCACGGTTCGCATGCACATTTAGTATTTGAAAGCGATGACAAAATAAATACAGCTGCACGCCAACAGGTGTGAAAACACAAAGCACATTTTATAAAAACAAAAAAAGAAAAAAATACAGCCAAAATAAAAAGCAAACCAAAGAAGCAAACTACATAGACAAATTTAATACAAACAAGAGACAGATGAGCCCAGTCATGAGATGTATCAATCTCTTTACATGGAGATGACGCAGGAGGTCGGGGATTATTAAAAGAGACGTAATGAGATGGTTTGAGCTTCAATAGTCAACATTAAATATTCTCCGTACATAACACAACACCTAAATGTCACAACCATCAAGGCGATGGAATTTTAATGAGCCAAAGTTGTTTTGATTTGTCGAAATTGATGCTTTTTGCATACAGAGGTCCCCGTCAACTTTGCATGTGGCTTTCGTTTTATTGCACTGGCTCAAGTTCAGGAAAAAGACAAAAGAAATCTGACTTTATTGCCCCTGGAAGATCCTGGTGCTGAAGATCTCGTCCGTTCGAAAGCAACATGCTGTGGACAACATTTAACAGTGCAAAAAACATTGGACTACTTTTGTTCTTTGTGACATTCAAAATGAAGCCTTTTTACAAAATTCCACTTGAATACTTAGGTGACATTCTGTACATTCAGGCTCTGCATGTGAGCATCACATAACAGCTCAAACTGGGAAGATGTGATCAAAAATTTATATTTGGCATCAGAAATATGACCACCGTGTCCGCTTGTTAGCCGTAAAACAATTTTTTTTTAAATGGAGGTTGAATGCAGGTGATTACAGGGCTAAATAAAATATGCAAGTCATATTTTTCCATACAATAAAAAAGAAAAACACACACACCTGAGGATTGCTATCATTGTGAAAAGTTCAAAATGGCTGCTGCCGTGTCTTTATGGCTTAACCCCAACCCCTAACCCCCAACTCTGCTAACCCTAAAGTGTAACCCTAACCCCCCTAACCCCACCCCTAACCCACTAACCCTAACCCTCAAACCCTAATCCTTAAACCCAAACCCTCCCGAACTCCCCAACACTAAGACCCTAACCCAAACCCCCTAATCCTCCTAACCCTAAAGTGTAACCCTTACGCCAACCCTAATTCCCCAACCCTAACCCAAACATCGCTAACCCTACCCAAACCCCCAGCCCTAAACCCTAACCCCGAGCCCCCTAACCCTCAAACCCTAAAGCGTAACCCTAACCCTAATCCGTAAACCCCCTTTACCCTAACACTAACCCTAACCCCCTTAGCCCCTTACCCTAACCTCTAACCCTAAACCCCAAACCCTAAACCCCTAACCCGAAACCCTACCCCAACACCCAATCATGATGCAATGTTGAGTACTATTACTGACATGGAAAGGCGTCTGAGCACATTTTTGGTATCTTCAATGTCCAGATCAAGCCAAAGTTGTCCTATTTGTGAGAGCAAATAGCGTATTAGTACCTGGACCTTAAACTGGGTATCAAAAAAAGGCTCAAATGGCTTTCCATACTGACATCATCAACGGTTTTATCTTTTGGGTCAGGAATCATTGGGGTTGTTTTAGAATTACATTTGTATGACATTCATGTCCAGGGATGGGAATCGATAAGACTTAGGCACTTTTGATTCCTTTATTGAGCGGATTCCAGATCGATTCTCTGTGGGTGAGGGAATGGAATAATAAAAATGGGTTGGCTTGCTTCAGTTCAAACTTTTCACTCCGGTTAAAAGCTGTAACTTTGACTTTGCTACATTTTACTCAGCGGAACGTATGCAGCAAGTGAACCGACCAAATTTCAGAGGCCTCTATTGCGGCAAACCTGTCACCGTCAGAGGAATCGGTAAGCGCGATCGTCGGGCGAGCAAACAAACAAATGCTCGGCATTCTGGATTCTCGTCTCATGGTATAAAAGTCAGCCTAGCTTGTTTTGAGAAGATGCTGAACACCTGGAAGACCATCGCAGGTTGGGAGCCCTGCTCTCCATGATGTGACACTTTAGCTCATAAAAACAGATGCGCGCACGCGCACACATACACGGTAAAGGAAATGGACAAAGAGCTGAGACAACACGTCATACAAGAAGAAAGTATAAGTAGCATTTCTTGTAACCCCACGAAAAAGAAGAGATGTTTTCGATACAAGCGTAGCCCTTTTCCTGAGGAGGGGGACATTCCTCATGTCCCCCCCGCCTCCCTCCTGTCACTGCAGACCACAATGAGTCGCTTGTTGAGTGCTTTTGCTTCGTCCCTCACTCCCTGTAAACTTTGCAATTCTTTTATAAGAGCCCGATGGTGTGAGGATGAGGATGCCAGGGAAGCAAGCGTCCTACTGCGTTGTCCCGCCTTTCTTGTGCGCGCTTGCCGCCGCCTCCCCCCACGGCTCGGCATCACTGTCCGCCAGCCGCTCCCTGTCCTCGTCCCAGTAGTCGTCATCCTCGTCCTCCTCTTCCTCCTCCACCGCCGACTCGTACGTTGGCTTCTCTTCCTGCTTGATGGTCTGAACGGCGGGCGCCGTGAGAGGCGCGGCGGCGGCGTTGGCGGCCGGGGCGGGGCTTTCTGCCGAGTCGCTGCTGTCCTCGAAGGCGTCCGGGTTTTCCAGCATCTCCCTGATGAGCGGCGGCATGGGGCCGGGGATCTCCATCTTTAGTGTGATGGCTCTCTCTGCACCTGAGTGCACAGACGGGTCGAATGACACTCAATGCGAATAGTGAGTAGTCGACGCTCAACGACAAACTTTCACAATTGCGTATATATATGCCACAAATGGCAGCAAAGCATTAAGCTCAACGACAAACTTTCACAATTGCGTATATATATATGCCACAAATGGCAGCAAAGCACTACTTTTGTCACTTTAGTTCACTTTAGCAAAGTCCCTCGGCACCAAGATCGTCCTGTTTCAAGCCTCGCAAGGGCAACGTTGATGTAGATCATTTGATAAGCGGCGTCTTGGTCTCGTGATGTCAAAACGTGAACTGCGTGATGTCATTTTTAAACGTCTATTAACGATACTTGGGTTGTCAGAGGTACCGTATTGGCCCGAATATAAGACGGCCCCGATTATAAGACAACCCCCTCTTTTTCAAGACTCAAGTTTGAAAAAAGACTTTTTTGAACACCAAATACATTTTTATACAGAAAATAATTACAGTACATCTGAAACAAATGATTATAACAATATATTTGAGAGAAAAAGTATGTTATTTTGCCTCTTTCAAATCTAAGGTGCAATCACATTCGTAAATGAATGGCTTCTGGTTTTTGAAATGTAAATGACATCATAACTTCTCAGCTGCCGGTTAACCTGGTCGATCTTCGACCCACTTTTCTCCAGATTGTCACTACGTTTCTCCATTTTCTGTTATTTCTTCTATTATTTTCTTCTCTTTTCCTTCTTACCGCTATTTTTTATTTTTCTTCTTCGTGCTAACGCTATTTTTATTTTTATTCTTCGTGGCAGGGGTTCACTTTGGCCTGGGGAGTCAAGTTCAGCATTCGCTTCAATGATATCTGGCGCCATCTAGCGTCGTGAATGGGTATAACGTCTAGACCCCGAATATAAGACGACCCCCACTTTTTCAGTCTTAATGCAAAAAACACGTCTTATATTCGGGCCAGTACGGTATATTTTTTAGACAAAACATCGATATTGATCTTAACGTCTTTCAAAGTGGGTGGCAACTTTGTAACCAAAGGGAAAAAAAAATGTGTCCCGGGCTGACCACCACTGATGTGTTTGAATCCCAGTGACAATCACACCTGGGAATGTATTGGGTGATTCATGGATCAAACATCAGTCATGAATGTTGGCACAGTTGTGCAAAAGTACTGAAGCATTGAACAGTTGGCCGTGCATTCAGAAGTTGAGAGAAGGTCAAATGAAGTTTAAGGTGTGTTATTGTCGTCGGTCCCAAATTATAGAGTTGCACAAAAATCTGTTGTTCACTTCTGGCATCTTGTTTACAGGTGAATGCCGACCCAAACAAGCGTCTTTTGAACAAGGTCAAAGCAATTTGAGCGGTTATTGTGTTACGGGGTTGGCTGTGTGCGTATGCGGTTCGCGCAGGTGGCATGCTGACCTTTAGTGCTAATTCCTCGTAGGTCGGTGACTTTCATCAGCATGCGCGGGAACATGTGAGGCTTGTTAGGGCGTCGGCGGCGTGTGTAAATCTTCAGCGCCTCCAGCAGAGGCTCCTGCAGCTTGTCCACCTTCCCGGGTTCTTCCAGGTCCATGCGATCTGGCGAGGCGGCGGGACAGCGTGAAAATCTCGCCAAAGGGAGGTAGAAAAGAGACAAATGAGACATGGGGGGCTTGCTGTACCTCCGCAAATGAGGCAGATGGCGCTGAGGAGCCCCGTCTCGGTGTCGTCCATCTCCAAGGGCAGCAATTGCCCGGCGAAAGCGAACACCAGGTCTGTGAGCGGGCCGAAGCCGGCGTTATGCATCTGGGTTCTGTTGAGGGTCAGCCCATCGGAGAAGGTCATGGTGTCTTGCTCGGGGGTGTAGCGCGTGCATATCCTCAGCATCTGAAGAAAAACATTAACACCGGAGGAGGCTTGCTGGCAGCTGTTCACGTTATTTTTATGTTTTCGCAATCAGAATTTAAGACGCGCGGCGAATGAGGCGGCGTTGTGCGCGTTTGGACGGCTGTACCAGGATGTCCAGACACGCAGACTTGAGGAGGGTGATCTGGTCGGCGATGGTGAGCGTCGTGAAGCCTGGTAGTCGCTTTGCAAACTCCACAATCTTGATGATGCATTTGGTGGACAACTCACTGAATTTGTCCCACAGGCCCAAGTCCAGCTGGACTCTGTGGTCAGAGCTCGAGTTCTGGGAAAGAGACAAAAGAGGAATATGTGTCCGAAATGGGTTGGTAAGCTCAGGTCTGGTTTTCCACCCATTCTCGCTTCAGCTGTGGGGGAGAAAAAAAAAAACCCGCCGCCGCCTTGTCATTGTTACACAACACTCACTGTGGTGTATTTGCCCAGCTGGCACAGCGACGGAAATGTCTCCTGGTGGGCTTTGCTGACTTTGTTGACCAGTTCCTCGAGCTCGCCGCTCAGCTCGTAGTTCTCGGGCAGCACCGCCTCCTCTTTCACGTCTTTCTTCTTCTTGTTGCGGTCGTTACGCACCGCTTCTTTGGACATGCCCACCTCGAAGCACTTTTGCAGCCGGCAGTACTGACAGCGGTTGCGGGTCACCTTGTTGATCTGGCAGTTTTTGTCTCGGTGGCACGTGTACACCATGTTCTTTTGGATGCTGCGTCGAAAAAATCCCTGAAGCACAGAAATGTCACATCGGCCAAGGAGTTGAGGCCGTTGGCGGGTGTGCTAAGATTGTGCTTTGAATTCATGTATTGATTCTAAACTAGCGATGGGAGGCTCTAAACAGTTGGCGAACAATCTTTACATTCGCGAGGCGTGCAGTCGAGTCACTGTACTGTGCTGTCTGATGCAAACCAAATCCACGATGCACTCCAAGACTACGTGAACCGCGATATAACAAGAGACGTTAGCCCCTGCCTATTCGCAGTTAGCGATTCACGAATCCACATATTCACTTTTTTTTTTTTTTTTTTTTTTTTTTTTAAGAGGGGGGTGGGGAATACCATCACTCCAGGGACCTTCTGTGCTGCTATCATTGATAACAGAAGGATTCTCGGCATATACTGTACAGTCAGATTTTTTTCCTGACTGGTATTTTAAATGATTTTTTTTGGGGGGGGGTGGGTCGTTGGGTTTTTAACCCCCCATTTCCATGTATCGGATGCTTATCAGCATTTTTGGGGTAATTTTGGTGGGGTTAATAGTTAGTTTTTCCTCCAATGCATTTCAATGGGTGTTAATTATATGTGCATTTTGGCTATTTGTGGATCCCAATCGCGGAGGTCAACTGTACACGAAATAAACAAGTTTTTTGAATAGATTGGATGGATTGGTCCATATTCAGTTCAGATCAGGGATCGTTTTTTTTTTTTTGTCACTGATTGATGATTGGCTCTAAGGTGGCACCAAACCAAATGAATTGGTGTCAAAGAACTAAGTTGAAGTGGTACATCTTGACCCAGATGATTGTCATGGAGGGGCGAAATTTAGCCTGGGTTTTAGTTGTCGTCTTCGTCATGCATGTTCTTTTCCTATGGTGAGTGGCTATTGAAAGGTTGAATCTTAAAAAATAATTGCTTGACAATCATTTTATGTATCATTTGCGATTGAAATTCCGATTAGATCATTACTATTTTACGATGGATAGAATTACATTTTTGTTCGGTGGTGTGCCGTAAGATTTTTCTGAAGTAAAATGCCTTGGCTCAAGACGAGTTGGATGTAAAAGATTCTTCTGCCAGACTGCGTAGTACTAGCAAGGCCAAACTAGAGGGCAGCACGCTGCTAACTTTGAATCAAACGTGCCTCTCATGTGCTTTGTCAGTGGTGCGAGCGAGTACCTTGCAGCCCTCGCAGGAGCTGACCCCATAGTGGTATCCGGACGACTTGTCCTGGCACACGAAGCAGGGCTTGTAGATGCGAGGTGGCGGCGGCGGAGAAGGCGAGCTGGGCACCATCTCCTCTGAACTGGTGCTCTGGGTCTCCACGGCTGCATACACAAAAAACAGCATTGAACTTGTGGAAGCTGAACAGAGAAGCAGCATTTGGCAGCGTGTGGTCAGCGGGGCCAGAAGGCCATCTCAAAAGAGGAGATCATGAAAGAGAAAAGGGAGGAGGGAGGCGTCTGATTGACAGCGACTTTAAAGGACGCACAATTAGCTGATGGCCAGATGGCCCCGCTGATAAAACGCTGATTGGCAGCTGAGATTTGATTGGCTTCTCCATTTACTGGCCAACAGGGGTGGTGGTGGGGGGGGGGGGCATTCCTGTTGACTTTTTCTGGAGTTTTGTGTGCGCGTTTGTGTTCACAAGCTCACATTTTTATGTGAAAGGCCATCCAATGCCCATATACCTCGAGGCCCATGTGAACAAACAAAAGCTGGAAGTTTATGAGGCTCGGCCCCTGTCCCCTCTCTCCGAGGGGAAACTGTATTATGACAATTGCTAAGCTAAGGCCGCGTTGAAAACAAACGAGGAGATCAAGAGCGATGAGAAAACGAACCAACGCAAAGCTTCCTTCCCTTCCATCAAAATCTCAAGGAGGAGTATCGGGCCCCTTTACGTTTGGAGGCGATGACTGAAGAAGCAGATTGTGTCTGGAACATGGCTTTCAACTTTCACCTTCGCTCACCCCAACTTCACCTTCCTTTACCCATTCCCACCCCCGCCGCCCACCCCCTTGTTTCCTGGCCCTAAATTCCTCAGCGCAGGCAGGACGAAGTTTAATAGTTGCCCAGGCTTACAAGCGGCCCTATAAAGGTTGTGTCTGGGATGGGAAGGAGGCCCCCCCCGGCCAGGCTGACGACCCCTTTATTGGCATCCAGTCACCTTGGGCAGCTATTCACACATACAGCTCCGTCCTCGCATCCCTTCCTAGTAAAAATTAAAGAATCCGGGGTCAACCCCTCCACCCTCCCCTCAAAGTCAGTGCCCCCCCCCCCCCATCACCCTCTCCGCGAGAC
>NW_017805625.1:6389871-6393774 GCF_001891065.2 Hippocampus comes | reverse complement strand
GCCCCCCCACCCCATCCCCCCTCACCCTGCTGCAGCAACCCTAAAATGAACCCGTCGGCCTGTCATTAACAAGCGCGGTAAGGTTTCAAAACGCAGAGAGGTTTGAAAGCACAAAGGAATAATCCAATAAAAACAAAAGAAAGGAAAAAGAAAGAGAAGGAAGGAGGTGAGCGCGAGGACACAAACTTCCCATTGGATAAGAGCTTCAATCAAAGCTTGACCATTTAACTTTGACCTTGGCTCAAGAGGGTCATTACTAACTACTTGCCCAGCAGGCACTTTAAAAGTTCAATGTGTGTGCAAGTGGCATTCAACAATTCACCCTTATGTCCGACAATTACATGCGCTCACTACCAAACGAATGTAGTGCCAAAACGGTGAAAGAAGGGGTTACAATTTTAGATGCTGAATATTTTAAATAAATAAATGAATAAATCGGCACTGCTTGAATGACTACACATTAGCTATACTGTACTTTCATGCAGAAGAAAGAGCTGGATTGGATAGGATAACAATGTTTTTTTTTTTTTGATTGATTTGGGGAGGGGGACTCATTAATTGTTGTCAGGCTTTATTAAATATTACTTTTACAGCCGCAAGCACTTTCTCAGCGTTTCGAACTGATGTTTCTTTGCCTTGTTTAAACCACAGCGATAAGCTCACAGAGCACTCCGCCATTTTTTTTTTCAAATGCCTGTGAGGTAACATGTTTTGCCGCAGAGTTCTGAGACCAATCTAAAATCTAAGCTGCAGCCTTCCTGAGGCGTGTGCGTATTCCTAACGTGCTCTCACGTCGCAAAAACATGCAACTTGAAATCTTTCAATTGTCTCCAGACGAGTCTGAATGTGAGCGTGAATGTTTGTCTATTGGACCTCTTAAGTTTGATTCCCCCCCCCCCCCAATCATGAATGTTAACTAGATCGAAATATTAAATGGAAATGCGCAAATTCTGATGTTACCGAACAATATTAATTTAACACTAACAATGATAGTTGGTTTTGATTTTGATTTTTTAAAAAACTAAATCAAGAAATTGTCTTAAATTTCTGAGTTTACACTCATGTAACAGCACATTCGGCTCATCAGCCTGAGGTTGCATCGCCATTCTTATCTCTGTTGATGTCAACAGATTTCACAACAATGAGTCACTTTGAACATGTTGCTTCTGTGTGAGGCCGCAGAGAACCGTGCACAGTCATGGGACTGCCTCGCCTCATCTGACTGGCCAAATGGCGTCTTAGTAGTTGAATAAAAACACAAGAGCAGACTGCAGCTCAATGTGATGGTAACATTTTTTCATGAAAATGCTGTTAAAAAATACTTTAAAAATAACAAGTACAATTTGCGATCAAAAATCGCTATTACTAAAATTATTGGTGTGACCCTGGTGAACAAACGGAATATTCTGCCAAATGACTTTTTGACACAACATTTAAAAAAATGTCCAGTGAGTATATTGCCCCTAACTTGCAAATAATGCCCCAAGTAGCGTCCACAGAAGAGCTTTTGCTGAGAACAAACAAATACTGTCGTCGTCATGTGTTGACTTTTGAGGCTTTAGAGCTCAGGTGAGAAAGCTTGTGGGCGGAGCCAACGCCGCAAACCGATCTGTTGATACACCAACGATGTAAGAGTGTGTCTCCGAGAGGGAAAAATAGATGCCATTCAAGCGGAGGTAGCGCATCTGGCGCCAGCCGACAGGTACTGACTGACGGCGTCTGAGTGTGGTGCGAAAAGGGCGAGCAGGAGGAGGAGGCAGGCAGGCAGCGCTGAAGGTCGAAAAAGGGGGGAGGGGGGGGGGACGCTACCTGGCGTGACGAAAAGAGGGGAGAGGAGCCAAAAAGTGTCAGCGGGCTGTCATCGCCCTGAACTGCGTGCGGCCTCCGAGGCTCGGCTTGAAGAAACAGCGGTCTGGTCTTAACCTGCAGCTCACCCCGCTTGCGTGTCATAACATCTATCAGCACACCTTTTGGAGGAGCCACGAATGCTCTGGGAATCAACGCCCACTTCAGACATCATCGCCTTACATCTGGGCCGCGACACACGCACACATTTTCGGAACATCCTGGCAGACTTTGTGTCACCTACATCAGCGTACAACTATTCAAGCGCCACGTTTGTATCTCGCTAACATCCCTTTTCCTTCCTTCCTTTGGGCCAGGAGTTTAATGTCTCACCAAACACAGTCCAGTTTGTCCTCATAGTTGACACCTAGTTCACATTTGAAAAGCAGCCTGTTGGCCCCGCCGTGTCTCCGTCCATTTGGCGTCTCCGTTTCAGTTGGACTTGACCAATCTGCCAGTGTGTGCCTTTGTGCCGACATTGAAGGTGTTTTTCTTTCTTTTTTTTTTCTTTTTTTTTTTTTATTGCTTGTGGGGGTGGCTGTGTGGACGACATAGTGACATATGGCATGCAGCTTGACTTTGGCCCGGGGGCTGCACAGAGCATCACATTAGGTGTCGAGGATTGTCCATTGTGGAGTGTCCCCGGTGTTGTACAATTTGGAACCGAATTTCAGTCAGACAGAGCTTTTCTTTGGTTATTTTGCGATACCAGCGTGTAATGGTACCAATTGCAGCAAAAAAGTAAATAAATAAATAAATAAAAAAGTGATGTAGGGCGGCAACAATTCATTGAATATCTAAAAAAAATATATTTTTAAAAAAAGTGGCACGTTACTGAAGTCAAACGCACCACTCTGTATCGAAAAAGGATGTCGTCATCAGTTAAAGGAAGAAAAAAAAAACACGTTTGGTCTGACTTCACATTAAAAAAAAACAAAAACAAAGTTGCAATGTGTACCACAATCGGCAACACAAGGTAACATATCAATGTTAGCTAATAGCCTACCATCAATTGTTCGAACGTGGTGTCATTCCTCCACAAGTGGTCAAGGATAAAAAAACAATCGCCTTTTAATCGCTTCATTGAAAGAACGCGAAGAAAACAAAGATGGAATAAGCATTCTGACACGAGTTGCCGACAGCCTGGCGAAAACAGCTAGCCAAACCCGAATGACTCACTCACACATGCTACAGTACAACGTGAAGATGGTGACCATGAGTGGGGGGGGGAACACAAAAAACAAAAATAAACGTCATAGCTATAAATTACAACGCATGGTAGAGTCTGTATTGCGCAAGCTTTTGACCTTAAAAACAATTTTGAAAGAGTTAGCAAAAATCCATTTCGGGACACAGAGCCGTCTCTGATTAAAATTTGCTGTTGACCGGTTTTAACAGAACAAAACCGTACAAGCAGTCATCTTTCGCAGCACATCAGGTTTAATACACAATACCGCTATCGCAACGACTTTTTTTTTTTTTTTTTGCCTTGAGCAATCGTCAATGTCCCGAAACGCTGCTCGTCAATCACAAGTCATCAAAGGCCCGGGTGGTTTCTTAACATTTATTTTATGAATTTGTTTTGAACACCTGCGTGACAGTTAAGAATGTTCAAATGATGGCTGAAGGTTTTATGCCGACAACAGTTGGAAGGGATTTTTTTTTTTTCCCCAATGTGAATTTTCCACTTCAAACTGTCAATCAAAGGCCTCGTCTGAGGAGAATCATGACAGTGAAGCCGCGCTTCCACCGACAGAAAATCGGAAGAAAAACTTGTGTGGTTCTTATCATAATTCCGATGCAGCGCTTCAGTTCTTCCAATCATTCTGGCTCCACCTAATGTTCGGCGGCACCCTGTGGAATGTGCGCGCGTATGTGAATATGTGCGAGAGTGTGCTGGCCCGCTGCACAGGGGCCATGGTCAGGAGACAGCAGCATCGCACATTCACACAAACGCGCAGCCAAGACGCAAACGTCTGCCTCGATTCGACTGCTTTCAATCGATTGTTGTTGTCATTGTCAAGTGCTTCGGCTTACTTTGTTGTTGACCGGCGGTGG
>NW_017805625.1:6375602-6389801 GCF_001891065.2 Hippocampus comes | reverse complement strand
CCCTCCCATCCACCCCCTGCCCCCTCCAACCCCTTGTCCTCTCCTGCCTTCCTGCCCGGGCAGGAGGAGGAGCCCTTCCTGTCATTGGTAGCGCCTCTTAAAGGAAAGACTGTGAAAACCGGGCTGCTGTCCAGAAGACAGCTCCATAAAAAACAAAGCACCAGACATTTAAAAAGGAGGTAGACACACACACGCACGCACACACACACACACACACACACACACACACACACACACACACACACACACACACACACACACACACACGCACACACACGTTTGTACAAGCTCACCAGAAATCCTGGACAAATACTTCAACTTGACAAGCTTCACACACTTGCGAACAACGCCCTTGGATTTGAGACGGACCCCACAAATGTGAATCATCAGCAGCTTAGCGCTCTGATTGAGTTGAGCTGGACAACCCGCATACCAACATTGGCGTCGCTTTAGTTTCCCCTGACTAATGTGGGGAGGGGACGCATATTAGACAGCTTGTTAAATAACGTTTGGGTCCAGCCGATTTATCATCGGGTCTTCGGTACGCCCTTCGTTAGCTGTAACGCAATGATGACCCTAAACACGTGTTCTTAGAAAAAGAAAAAACAAAGCCCGTTAAATCTCAGCTAAGGATCAGTTAATTACAAATAAAAAAACATGAATGCAAAATCATTCGTAGCCCGTTTTGTATTTTTAAGATTTTGAGCGTGATCATCTGCTGGGACTTTGTTCGTACACGTTATAATTATTAGGGGAAAAATATTTATTTTGAGGGTACTTAATTTAATAATAAAGTATTTCCAGATGCATTCAAAATGAGTCAACCCACATTCAAATTTTTTTTCCCAAATTTTTATAAATTAAGAACAATCGGAACATTTCAACACAACTAAAATGACTTTTTAAAGATTCCATTTATTTAGCTAAAAACAACAAACAACGGGTTGAATCATTTCAACAATGCTCACATGACTGCCATCTCCAGAAATGTCGAGGTGCAACGATTCATCGACAATGAATCAATAATTATGAAGGTCATCGATGAAGCATTGAGAGACCTTGTTCCATTTAACATTGTGCAAACCCTCCGAATTTCAGCCTCTCAACAGTAAATACTCTCAGGAAATATTCTCCGATTTTGATATTCCTCAACGAGGGCGAACTTGTTTTTATGTTGAATCAGATTAACCTGCATTTACTTTGGAAAACGATGATCAACATGTTTGCCTCGTTGCTAACTTGACAAGTAACTGAATCGGAAGTAATGAGGTTGCCCATTTTCCGATTCGTTTTTTTTGACTATAGGGATAGAAATAGAAATTGTGTTTTCTTGATCTGATTCATTGAAAAAACCCAAAATCAACAGATGAGCGGATTATTAGAATAATCATGAGTTGCAGCCGGACAGCAATGGAATGCTTAACTCTTGTGGCTGCATTTGACACGAAACAAAAGCGACATTATCTTGATATTGATCACTCTAATGACTTCGAAGCGCGTCCGTTATCCAGAGCTCATCTTGACTTTAAAGATCTGTGATAAGACAAGACAGAGCAGCCAAAAGCACATTCAGGGGTCTTTCTTGCAGGTTTACAGGCGATTGCGACGACCCAAAAACTTCCTGACTGGTGAATGAGGGGACAGCACAGCACAGCTCGCTTTTGGTGGTCCTGCAGCAATTGTTAAAGTAGACTCGAGACTGGAGATGTCCCCCCATCAAGGCCTAAAACGCCAAAATCTAAGGAGTCAGTGGGAGGGAAAAGGGGGGGGGGGTCGTGGGGCTAATCCCAAAACCAAATTCATCCCTCTCCTCCTCTTTTATGCCCCCACACGCCTGCTAATCTCTTAATTGAGGCCTTTTCTAATTATAATGGCTTCATTAAAAGCCGCGGGTCACACAAGACGAGGCGTGTAAACTGAGCCGTGCGCGAGGAGGACATCAGAGAGGCGGACCAACACACACACACACACACACACACACACACACACACACACACACACACACACACGCACACACACACACACACACACTCCTGGATGGGGCCACGGGGCCAAAGGGAGAGTGGATGCTCAAAAGCGGAGACGAAACAAAACGTCACGCCGGGGACGCCGGCGTGCAGTGACACACTTCGCTACGGACAGCGCTCCTTTTAATGCCTGTTGACGCCCATACAAAGGAAGGCACGGAGGTGCTCAACTGACCCAAATGCGCAAAAACTCGGGGAAGCTTCCCGGAGATCACACAGTTCTGCACTCGGACTAAAGTAACAAAATAAAGATCTGGGGTGATGGTCTCTTAAGTGCAACCATGTAAAAGTAAAACTAGAGTGCTTACCTCCACTTCACAGTAGCCACAAATAAAAAAACTGAAAAGCACATTTCAGGGAAGTGTGGAATGTAGACCGACTGGTCCAGTATTGAAATGATGTTTTATCACGGGGGGGTGCGGTGGGTGGGGGAGACATTTAAAATGGGATTTCTTAAATTTTGTTTGAGTATTCTCATTTTAGCTGAGCACCATAGTTTGATTTCATTTTGGGCTCATAAATGATGTAGTCGTAGTATATCAACACTAAAATGAATAACTTTCATTTTAATCAAACGACTTCGAGCTGTGTCACATAAGGTCAAGCCTTCATTGTTTTTGTTTTGACGAAATGACGGTTACAAAAGATTGTTGGGCTAAATGCATTCAACGAGTGCCCCCGCCATCTCTCCAATCTATTCATTATTACGATCATGCCGAAGGGAGCACTATTAAGTCGTTTGTGAAAAGACCTATCCAAGCAGTTACTGTAGAAGAAGAAATAATAGCCAGGAGGTCGACGCCGAGTCATATTCGGCAACATTTCAGCCTCCAAATTATTGGTCAACAAGCAGCGTTATTTCGATTGGCATTACAAGTAGATGGAGCGGAAACGTGTGAGCTTAGTCACTCTCTTTTGCGTGTTGCTCTTCAAATAGACTAACAGGTTAGTCCAGGAGTCAAAACGCTTTTCGCCGAACGGTTTCGTTTCTTTCCGCTTATGTTCAGTTAAAGGAACAGTAGTTGAAGGCCAGTTTTTCAGTTCATCTTTCCCAAATCATTTTCGAAAACAAGTCACCTGGATGGACTTTTGTGGGAGCGTGTCTTTTGGGCTGGCATCTGGGGAAGCTCCCGAGCGAGTCGGGACAGGCCCCGCTGTGGTGTTTGCCATGCCGACTGCTCATCCGTCATCGTTAGCGGACACCGCCGACTTGACAGTCGCCGTCCCAATGATTACTAAAGATAAATAGGCCGAGAGGCTTCGTACTGCTTGAGCGCAGTGCGGGGGTGTTGGGGGGGTGGGGGGGGTGCTGGATGTCTGACTGGCACTCTGCAATTTGACTTGACTGGCTAGAGTCAACGTTTGAGTTTGCGCAGGGCCAAAAGGGAATAAAAGAGCTCCACAATGGGCTCCATGACCATAACAAAAGATCTGCCGTTATTATCTTGAGCGGGATCGTTGCAGTTGTCCACACTTGATGTTGAATGCGGGCCTCCGCAAAGCTGGCAACCATTTGATCGGCCGCTCCGCTCCCAAATGCCAATACATCAGCGCCATTGAAAATGAGCAATCGGCGGGTGCGGGCGCAGAGGAAAGGCCGAATGGCCAAACCCGCGCGGTTCGCGCAAGTGCCGCGCCGTTGTTGACTTTCGCACGAGAGGCCAAGTTACAACAATGTGATTTCGAGGCCCGTTTGCCTTCAATCTGTCAAAGCTGTTTCTGTTTGGACATTGTGTTCTGCGCCGGCTGCCAGGTCAAGTCCTGTATTGTTTCAAGCGGCTGTCAATCACGTGAGGTCATTTGCAAAGGCAACAAACACGATGATGTATAAATGCGTGGCGCTTAAGTCCCCCGCAAAGCCCCCCCCCGAGCATATCAACAAACGGACGGCGGGGGTGAGAACGCTCACAGAGCATTGAGTGGAATCTGTCTCTTCCTGTGGATGAGAGCGCTGTGATAAACCGCCCCGATAAGGAGCAATCGATGTGATGGACGGAATGATGGGGATGGGCCCGGTAACTCACACTGAAGGCTGCCAGTCCCAGCCCAGGCGAAGGGGTCCAGGCTGGAGAAGAAGGGGGTGGCCTTAGACAGCATGCAGGAGCCCTGTGCGGACACGTCGTAGAGGGGCCGCGGGGCCAGCCCCAGAGCCTCCATGCAGTCGAACATGCTGGACTCACGGCGCTCGCTTTTGCGTCTCGGAGCTACAAAGTGCGACTCCGGCTAAGTTGGCGGGTCGAAAGCCGTCTCTCCGGTTTCTCCGCGGAGCACCTTCCCCTCTGCCCTCAGGTCACTCAATGGGCCTCGGCTCTGTAAGTGATCTCAGTTCCCCTCGCAGCGGCTCTGTGGGCCTCTCGCTCTCCACCACAGGCACAGGCAAGGCATGAGGAGGGGAGGGGGGGCGGGGTCCAGGGAGGAGGAGTGGGCGGGGCCGGGTGCTCGCTTGATGTCTGATAGGCCACGCCGAGCAACCCCGGTTTTCCCTCCGAATCGCCTCTTGACTTTTCCAGCTTCGTATTTCAGATTGGATGCAAATAAGAGCAAAGCCTCTGCCCTGCCTTGTGATACACTTTTGAACTTTCTTTCCCTTTCTGGAATGATTTGTGCATGAAACGTCTTTTTCATCGTCAAAGCATAATCCCGCTCCCGTTGCCGTTAGCGATGAAAACAAACGACAGTAACACTTGGAAAAAAAAATAAAATCACTTCACACCTGTTGGTAGGAAGAGAGGAGCGTGTTGAGAGATGAGCGGTACATTGAGATGATGGACTACGGGGAGGTCGAAGTGCTTACACAAACACACTTAGTCACGACGCAACCATTTTCACGACATGAAAAATTGCCTTTTTGCTGTCAATCACAAGTCATCCATCGACTTCCTTCGTCATGCATCAGCTGTGCACAGGCTCAACACCTCTTTCGGGAACATTCTTCGAACTTTACCAAAGCCATTTTGTTGTTTGTTTCAAAAATATGTTGGATTAAAACAAACACATCATAATTAAAGGAGTGACTCGAAAATATTGCAAAAACTGAGATACTTTTTTTTTTGAGTGGAGATGCCCGAACCTTTGCCAAATCGGACCAGGCACGTGCACACCTTAGACCCCCCCTAGTGGTGCTCAAGCACCTGACCCTTTTCTCCTGGATGACAAAAGTGCTCTTTATGCTCCAACCCATTTTTATTTCATTCACCAATGTTGAAAAAAAAATTATTATTATCATAACCTGTGTCACATCCATCTGATATTGACTGTGCTGTGACTGTCTTAACAAAAATCAATATATGTTACGGATTTTTCTTAGTTGTATGATAATGTATGTTGATGGGTGCCTTTTTTTCGGGGGGGGGGGCATGGGGAATTTGAGCACGTGCCCCCCAAAAATGTCTGACCTGTAGGACTGAGAACCAACACAGACGTTGGTATTTCTGATTGATATTGTGACAATAAACAAAAATGACATCGGCAGTTATTGCTCTTAGGGTAATGAATAGATTTTGTACAAGCTCAATTGAAAAAAAAAATTTTTTTTTTTTTAGGGTGACAGTAGTTTATTGCAAAATCACTATGTGGGAATCATAAAATATAGATTTTTTTTTAATCAAAACACCTCGAGAATCTAATTTTTTTTAAATTATTAAACAAACATCATGTGGCAGCAATTTACATGTAACACAAGAAATCCTGATCAATGTGTTCCAAATGTCATCAGATCATCAGAATTTTTTTTTTTGTCATCATGATTTTTTTTACTGTCAAATATATATTTTTTTTCGACCTCGCCAAGATTTGTCACACATTGATTGATTCACGTGTGGGCATGAGCCCTACAAAAGTGGCCTTTCTTGAACAATCTCGTCTCCTGACTTTTCTTCATTTCTCTGAACGCATCCTGTTTGGCGTCGAGTCCCTGCATAGGCGCTTATCTAATTCAATCCAAACTGATTACGGTAACTTGTGTGTGTTCAGCTTATTGGACTGCTGGACCCAAAGTGTCAGCGTGTTGCGGGTGACACACACACACACACACACACACACACACACACACACACACACACACACACACGCACACACACACACACACACACACACACACGCTGGCCTGCGGTGTGAATAGTTTGTATACTAGACAGCTTCACTCTCCTCCCTCCACTCCTCCCTTTCCTTCCCTCCTTCAAGAGGGATGAACTCTAGAAGAAACCCCCACTGGGGCTCCAACGCCCCCCCCCCTCTCCTGCACACACACATATACTCACACATGCACACTCGCTCCCAAACATGTCATGCCTTCGGCTTTGTACACTCAAGAGTATTACAATTGTTTTTGTCCCCCCCACCCCATCCCCTCTTTGTTTCATTTTCACCCCCCCCGAATGAATACATTATGATTTCCAAGTTAAAGGGATGCTGCGCTCTGTTTCACACCTCTTATGAGCTCTCCTCTGACCCACTCTTGTTTTTCTTGTTTTGTTTTACCTGTCTTTCAACATCATGGCCGGGCACGCAAACACACACTATAATGACACACTGCAGGGAGTAGAGTGGCACAATAACAGCCTGCTGAGCTCTCTCCACACCTTGAGACAATTACCCTCACCGCCTCGCAGCACCCTGCCCCCTGTTGCTGCTTTGTGCAAAAGAGACACACAAATACAGGGGAATGTGAAAGAAGAAGAAGCTTCATTTTCCTTTTTTACTTTTCCCCTAAAAAAAAAAAAAAAAAAAAAAAAACACGAGTTGCTAGCTCACCGAGCGGGCCAAATTGCTCGCGTATGTGCTCCTTAAAACCCCCGCAAACTGGCTGATTCTGCCTCATACTTTTTTTTTTTTTTTTAAAAAGAGGGTCACATTACAAGCGTTCACAATCAGGTTCTTCAGCTATTCATCCCGTCGTCATGTCTGACACAAACACACAGAGCTGAACAATGGCCTCTCTCTCTCTTTCTCTCTCCAACTCGGGCCGCAGATATTTGCACAAAGTCTCACTGCGCCCATCACACAGTGCACAAATAAGTCACGAAAGTGAGGAGCACGGCATTCATGAATGTTGGAATGTGCAGCCTACGGAGTGGCAATGGAAATATCTGTGTGTGTGTGTGTGTGTGTGTGTGTGTGTGTGTGTGTGTGTGTGTGTGTGTGTGTGTGTGTGTGATATTAGTAACTTGAGGCAGAGTGGGACTTGTGTGTTTTTCTTTGTGTCTGTCATCACAGGCACTCAGTTCAAGCATACACACATAGTTGTGCGTCGGCACACATGTGCGTGCGCACACACACACACACACACACACACACACACACACGCACACACACACACACACACACACACACACACACACACTACAAAGAGTGACTGAATTTATGTGACGAAGCCACCAAAGGACAAAGCGTTCATTCTAGGGGAAAAAAAAGACAATCAATGTTTCCTCATTACATCAACATGGTGGCATGTTCAAATGTGTTTTTTTTATGTCTACACAACATTCCACAACAAATCTCAGGATGAAAGAATTTTCCTGTTTGTACTGGATGACATATGACGGATCTAAAAAGTCCACACACCCTGCTTTGGACGCCAGGTTTTTGTGATAGGAAAAAAAAATGAGACCGTGATAAATCATTTCCAAACTTTTTCCACCATTACTTTGACCTGAACAACTCAACTTTCTTTTTAGATGTTTTCGAGAGGTGAAGTAAAAATAAACTACTCAGATAACGTGGTTGTGTTCACAATTTACCAGTCACATGAGGAATGAGAGTCAGCGCATACCTGCCACCTTTTAACCCCAAATAAGTTCAGATACCCTCGGCTCTTCTTTTTTTTTGGCTTTCTCACAGAAGATTTCCAGGATTTGTGCTGACACTGACTGCCATTTCGATCAGTTTATAATTCCATCAGACTTTTCTCAGCACCAAGTCGCATCTGAAGGCAAAACTGCCCAAACATTTGATGATATGCCACCACCTTGCTTCACTGTAGCAGCTGTAGTGTTGTTTTGGTGCCAAACGGACGCATAGCTCTTCAAATTATGACCTAAAAGTTCAACCTTGGTTTAGTCAGGCCATTTGGGGTCATTCGTGTTTGGGGTTACTCCGAGGCACTTTAAATGATGGCAGGTGTGTGCCGACTCCTCATTTAGCACGAGTTTGAATGTGACTGGTGAAGTTGGAATACAGCCACATCCAAGCGAAAGAAGGGTGTGCACACTTAAGCAACACATTATTTGAGTTGTTTATTTTCACTTCCCCTCTCAAAAAGAGTTTAATTGGTGTCACGCTAACACTGGGGGGAAAAAAAACCTTCTCTATACAAAATGAAAAATGGCAGTTGAACAAGGGTGTGTAGACTTTTCATAACCACTGTGTTGGACTAAATATATCTGAAAAAGCCAGTGTGTCCAATGGGATTTAAATTCCTTATTTGCAGCTTGCATGAGAAGAAAATAAGACATCTTCTTGTGCGAGTGAATAGGCTACCAACGAGCTTTTGAAGTTGATACTGCAACGGGCTTTCTTCAAGTGCGCCAATGTTTCATCTCATCGGGGAACGCCGCGCACGGATTAATTAGCAAAATAATGAGAGATCACTGCTGCTTTATTTGATGTAAAGTAATGGCCACGCGATCCGGATGGAAACCCTCGGAGAACCATTTCAAACAACCAAAGCGGGACCTTGTTGGCATGTTAGCAATTAGTATTCCAAAGACACCATCCATCAAGTAGCTTTATATCTCTCCGCCGCGAAGCGACGGGTACCCTTCGAGAATTGGGTGTCATGATGAATCAAAATATTGAGCTCAAAATTTAAAGAAGAAAAAAAAAAAGCTAAGCGGGGTATCATTTTTATTTCTTCTAGCTTAGATTTTAATAGTTTTTAACTCCTCCTCAATTCTGCTCTTTGTATTTATTTTTAATTCACGTATGTGTGAATCTTGCTACTTATTCCCTCATGGAGTGAATAAATTCTCTCTCTCTCTCTCTCTCTCTCTCCCCCTATCAAGCTAGCTAGTTAGCGAGCTAAAGTTAAAGAGCCTAAAGAAACATGCAATGGCATGAAAATCCCAAATAAATAATTATGAATTGTAGTTAATATTGTTTATCGGCTATGCGATGTACTGCATTTTGTAGTTTATAAAGGACGAAACCCTCTTCTTCACGTTTGTTAAACTATTATTGTTTCTTTTTTTTTTTCCGAGGTGTTCCAAGGGTTAGCATTTCTGCTATGAATCTTGGCTCAGGCTTGTCCTGTATGGAGCTTGCTTCTGTGGCATTTTAAATCGAATGAACTTCAACTGCAACGGTATCTTGAGAGAACTATCACAATTACAATTACCGTCTGCTGCCCGCCGCAATTTTCCATCAGCACCGCCACTCCATCTCAACTACGTGACTTAAGTACAAGTCCGGCACATCTGTCCTCATGTGTGATAAAGTAGCGGGAGCAAAATGTTAAGAGATGTAATCACATGCTGTGAGCTACTAGCCTGGTGAAATATATGCTGCTATAGGCTCCACTAAATGACTGCAGATCAAATGATAACAGCTGCTGGGGGGGAGAGTGCACAATTACACACACACACACACACACACACACACACACACACACACACACACTAACAGACAGATTGACAGGTATGTTGGGCCTGATGCCCATTTCACAGAATAGTGGCACACAAACATGCTGTATAAAATGTTTGATTTGGACACTGCACGAGCTAACACCTCCGTGCTGCTGCGTTGTTCTCCTGCGCGTCCCTTGTCCACCGGGAGCGCTGCATTGTAGCTACAAGATGATGCAGCTGGCCGGGACATGACTTCAGACTACCTGCAGCAGGCTAACTGAAGAAGCTACACTCAGCGGAGGACGTTCAAATGGGTGTGAGTTACACATTGTAAAAGCAGCTATTTATACCCGGAAAAGTGAATTTTAAGATCATTTGGGATGGCGGTCAAATGAATTTCACTGCGATGTCAGTTTGCTTCCTGAACCATGTGCCCTTCAGCAAAGCATCAAATCCAAAACTGCTGAGCGTGCGACACTTCCTTATGAGACTGGGTGTTAAAATCCACGTCCGACGTCATAGGGCATAAAGATGGAAGAAGTACATACCGTTTTAGAACACAGTGAAATATCTACGAAGAGGCCTTTTTCCAAAACAAGACGGCAAATATAATTCGCTGGTGTACAAACTCTAAACTCTACTTTTGTTTTTTTTTTTCAGACTTGGCCATTGAATTGTTCAACAATATAAAATTTAGAAGTCTGGGTAAACAATGTCGTCATAATCCAAATGGATACATAACCATAACAGCCAAGGTAGATCTCCTTTGCGCAAAAAATGTTTTCAGTTGATAACTTTATTGCTCTTTGCACTAACACAATACAGATGTCAAATTTTGTGATGCTCGAATGTGAAATACGAAACGCAGTTTTGATGTTTACTCAAAGAATTTGCTCAGTCATCATGCCACGGCTAAAAACGAGTGTTAGATGTTCCACCAGACTGATTTCATTTAATTTCAGTGCCTTTAAATGTACTGAAGGAACGTGAAAGGATAAGAAAAAAAGCAAAGCACATCTTATTTTCGGACATCTTGTCCAAATGGGAGCCATTGTACTTTTGTACAGTCACACACGGGGCCTCTGTTTGCTATCCCAGGCTTCAAACCCGGAGCGTCATTTCAACATTTCAACTTTCTCCGTGCTAATATTGACAAGGAGGACAGTGTACTTTGCAAGCAGAAAGTGAACATGCTCAGATGTAATTTAGGGAAGCACATTTTTTCCCCACTATGAGAAATTAATGTGTATATAATTTTATATCTGTGATGTTGAAAATGATCCACAAGCTAAGAAAAGACCATCTGTTCAGCCGTCATTGGACATTTCCCGATTGCCGACCAGCCACAACATTAGGTACACCTGCACAATCTTATGAGGCCCAATCTAGAAGCTGTATAAAACGTGTGCCTTTCACTTTGATATTGACACTGTTGGGTATTATTTGACAATATGTTAATTATGTTTGTAGTTGTAATTGTGTTTAGTGCCATAAGCAAAGCCCTTGTGACCGAGCTGAATGAGCTCATCAAAATATTCGAACGAGCCAGACTGTTGCTGTGCTAAATGAGGTCAACCATTTAAAGTGTGACTTCATTGCAGTGGTGTTTTTAAGGCTCTTTATACTCAGCAGTGATCGACCCTGATTTACTGTTCATGTGAGAATGTATCTCTCTAAATGGTTTCTCTGTGCTCTTCTCTTTTTGTGCTACTTTCAGATTTAATCTGACAATAAATATCTGGATGATAATGATATCAAATACCGACACATCACTGGCATAAAGGTAGAGAGAAAAAAAAAGACCATAATCTCGGGGAATGTGAGAAAACCATTTGTGGATGTAGCTCTGGGCTCCCCGCACGCCTTCGGCATTCTGGAAGTACAATAGCACCCCCTGTAGCTCAAAAGAAGCAATCTCATGCTTGATGTAAAGGTTTAACGAAACTTTTATTTATGGAGGACTTTCAAAAACACCCACAGCTCAAACTGAGTTCTGTGCAGCATTTTAAGCATGAAAAATAGCCCTAAAACGCTCCCAAATTGAGAGGCATTCCAATGTTGTTCACAGAGCACAGACAGGCCGAACTCAGTGTCATGTGCAGCACTGTGTGACTGAGATTAAAAATGCCAATTCTTCTCGCATTTTAACATTACCAGCACGATCTTACCTCAGCTGCTTTTTGAGCCGTGAAAGATATTAACTGGAATTTAGAGAGTCTTTATTTGTGCATCCATTGATCCATCCGTCAATTTTCCGCATGGTTTGATCTCATTAGAGTCGCCGGTGCGTTCCGGATGTTGAAGAAGTAACTTGAACGCACCATGATGGTTGTGTCGGAAGCGTGTAGCATATGTGATTCTGCCGTCTCTGAGCTTGTTTTCATCTGTTTAATGACACCCTAGTTGGAGTTAAATGTAAAACTAAACACGCAGCAAAATAATTATACACATTATAGATTTAGATACGAGACACTCGTTTTAAAAATGGCTAATTCTAATGCTAAAGTTGATGAAAAATCCCGTTGACGTGCTAACAGAAATTAGCATCGAGTTTGAGAGCGATTATCTTTCAAAACAGAAATACTCGCACACAAACGTAGGAACATCCGCACAGCTAACATAAGAAAATTCAAATTCAAGCCACAAAATGTTCCCATTCTGTGAAAAACAACTGACATTAATGGAGTTCAATTGCCAACTTTCTTCTTATCTCATTTAAGCGTGTGCTCTATTAATGCATGGCAACTCACAGCTCCTAAGAGGCTAACACGCGCAGCAGTACCAGTCGGCATTTATTTTTATTGATTGGTTTTTTTTTTACATTTCGATTATTTTAGTATACCCTGATTTAATTTGCCATTTTTTCTCACTAAGATATATTTAAAGTACAGTTTATTAGGACTCAAAAGGGATTTTTTTTCCCCAACACAAATTTCAAATACGATACTCGAGGTCCCAGGTTAGCCCACTAAGTCCAAAGACTTGTTCAAATAAGGATAGAACAATATCACAAGATACAATAAATATGATAAAGAGATAAGGGAGGGAGGGAGGGAATAAACTGTTGAACGGGCAGGGATAAATGAGCAGGAGGCTGTGATGATAGTTTTGAGTAGTTGAATTTTAGTAATTTAATAAATACTGTAGTTCTGAAGTCTGAATAATTGTTTAAGTAATGGAGGTTCCAATCTCAATCAAAATAATCATTATTATTATTTCCATAATCGGCCAGCCATACAAACAAACATAAATACTTTACTAAATACATGTATGGACTACTACTGAGATTTTTCAATAAATCGGTGTTTTCATGGCTGCGGTAGCAAGTGCTTGGAAAACAGTCACTCCAGCAGTTCTGAGATTCAAACGCAGAACCACTCAACGCAAACGTGCTAACCACTATGCCCGCCATGCTGCCTTTGATTGTAAATTATTATCAAATATATTCTGTGAGGAAATACTGGGGTGGAGGAATAAATACCACTTAAACTGTCAATAAAACAACATTTCCTTAATTGGGGACCCAGCGGCGTGTTTGTAAACTGAATTCAAGTACTTACACAATGCTGCCATCTCTTTGGGAAGGTCTGCCCCGAAACGACCAAAAAGGTTGCTGCTGGCCAGCAGGTCAAAGGGGGAGTGGCTCCTCATGGCATTGAAGGGGAAAGGATACATGGTGCGAGGGAAGCCGGCCATATGACGCAGTTGATGCTCCCTGTTGGTTGCCATGGTAACACACAAAAAAAAACCCTGCTGGTGTAAGTCTGGTGATTTTTAGCTGACTGCTCTTGACGTCTCGTTTGTGGTCAAGGGCCGTGGGTGAACGTAAAAGGGGCTGGTGCCATTCAGCCCCTCAAGGTGATGGCTTCTCCCAGTTTGGGATGCAGGGTGTGGGGGGGGGGCAGTGGGGAGGTGGATGGAGGATGCTGACAGAGGTTGGGGATGAGCCTGGCCACAAAGCTGTAGGGGACAGAAGACAACAGAGATGAGTTAGATCCGAGAACAATCGAGAGAGAAGTTGCTCCACAACTCACTTCCAATCAAATAAATGTGGAAAAACAATCTTGCTGCTAAAGAACAAAAAGAACAGACACACAAAAAAAAGGCCAGTGAGGAAAAAGCGGGAAAAGTAACAGCCTTTCTCTCATGCTCTTTTTCCCAAGTGGCGTAATGATTTCAGGCAATGCCATATGATTTCAATCAGCACAACTGTATTATAAAGGGTCTCTGTGTTCCCCCTGCCAGCCTGCCAGCAACATGGGTAAAATTAACCCCTTACAACAACACTCCCACAAAACTAAGTCGTGCTCATCGTACCCCACAGGAAGCGCTCTTTGCCTCTGTTTTGCTCAAGGTCGCCGCGATCTCATCCCACCTTTTCTGTCTTTTGGAACTCCCGCTGTGCCTCAGTGACCCGCTGGAAAAGTTATACGAGGGCTGCCCTCTCTTGTTTCGTTCTCATTCCCTTCAGTGATTTCACAAGTGGGCGGGGCTGAAGTCTCTGTGGTAGAGCTGTGGTAAATACAGCTCAGCCAAAGAATGTCTTGTTGTTTTGGGCCTGCTTCAGCTTGCGAATCAAACACGCACACGCACACACACACACACGCACA
>NW_017805625.1:6358076-6374396 GCF_001891065.2 Hippocampus comes | reverse complement strand
ACACACGCACACACACACACACACACACACACACACACAGGCTGAGGGAAGGAGATCTGAATATACAAATGTCCTCCACTAAAGTACAAAGAGAATATACTGAATCAGCAGGAAAAAAAAGAGGCAAAAACAGCCTGAGTGGTGGAAGTACAGGATAGGCAAATCCCTGCTCGGCTGTCATTGTTATCACAGATACGCGAGGTCACACACAGCTGTTTGTCACTTCGATAATGACTGCAGCGGGTCCAATCATACCTGCTTAAAAAGTCAACTTTTGCACATGTGCAAGAAAGCACGCACACACACACACGCACGCACGCACCTATGAATGTAGCTAGATGTTTCATGCAGCCTCATTGTAAGAATATTTCAATTTTGCGCTTCACATTTTTAAAAGCATAACGGCATCATTGCTGTCCAAAACCAATACTTTGACGACTCTGAATAATCCACAGGACGTCAGTTTGGAAAGTTTCTTTTAGAATTCATCCAGTTTATGCAAAAGTACCCCCCCCCCCCAAAAAGAATAGAACTGACCCTCCTAAATAGCTTTTTCTATGCCTAAATTAGAGGTTCAAACTCTCTCTCTCTCTCTCTCTCTCTCTCTCTCTCTCTCTCTCTCTCTCTCTCTCTCTCTCTAATATAAAATTACTGCCACCTACAGCACTGGAGTGGAACAGTATCTCACTGATTCTTTTTCTTTTTTTTTTTTCTTTCTTTTTTGAACCAGTCAGAAGCGTCACAACCGTCAGAACCAGTTTGTTCTGCTTTGGTGTTAAATGCCATTCTCATCCTCTCTGCGACATAACCTCAGTAATAAGTAAGACCTGCTCATATTTAATAGTGTTGCTTAAATATTTTTTAACCAGTAAAGCATAACTCGCAGATACACCAAAAGCAGCCGGGGAAATAGATCATATTTCATGAGCATTAATAATACAGTGCATTGGGTAACATTAGAATGACAAATCAGTTGTCATTACAGTAACATTCTTTTGCTATTTCTTCCCCCACTCTCTCACACACAGTCAGAGCAGTCAATGTTGTTTTTAAAGTCATATTTCCCATATTGACATATTTCTGTAACTGCTCGGCTCTGCTGCGGTTTTTCTTCACCGCAAGGGCCAGTTGGGGAGAGTCCCTGCAACTATTTCCATAAAGAACTTGACTGTTTGACGATCAAAGAATGTCAAACACCGGTTGGACAAAATGGACAGTTATTTCAAAAAAAAAAAAAAAAAAAAAGATTATACACATGCACATGTGCAAAATGCCATAATTACCAAACATTAACATACACATGCCTGCGTATGAGAGAAACACCGGCACATGCAAGCACAGACATGTCGCCTGCAGAAGTGAACGTACACAGATGTTCTGCACATTTAACCCTTTGGGGTAAAGGACTGTTTTTTCCCCCCCTTAAAGTTGGATGAATACAATAATTAATGACATGGTTTCTTTGGTCAGCACAACCCATGCCATTTTTTTTTTTTTTAAATATTACACACTGGTTTGAAAATATGATCATGTAGAGTAAAGCCAAAAGAAGCGAGTAAAATGGAGTTTCAATTCAAGTGACACACACAAATCTTGATCAAAGTGTCAAAACTTTCCAGGCATCGCGGTGTAGACGAACCTGAGAGGGTTAATCATGTTGGGGGGGGCAAATAATCAAGTGGAAAATTCAGCTGGTTCACACAAGCTGAAGCGTCACCAAGAGCTGGAATTGACCTTGAAGAACGAACCAGTAAATACAGGACAGAGACTCTCTCCACAGATGTAGCCTTTGGGTCACTCAGGTTTACTCTTTTACAGAATCAAACCCAAAAAGACTAAAAAGTCAAGTATGAAAGCCAGATGTGTCAAAAGGTTTGCCATGAAGGGGGAAGAAAAAAAAAAAGAAATCAAGTGTTGAAAGCTGAAAAAAAAAAGATGGCAAACGAGAGCATGAGGAACACAGAGGAAGGAGTTCCAAGCATCTGGCTGGCCATGTGTAAGAGTGGAGTGCTATTAATTAGAGGCGCACTGGAAAGTGGATTAATAGGAGAAAGAAGTCACTGTGGTGAAACAGCATGGGGGCAACAAGAAAGCAGACAGAGTCGTTACCGAAAGCAAACATAAAAAAAGAAAGAAACACTTTTAGTTCGGCTAATAAACGATGAAATAATGTACGGTCGAGCCAAGGCATGGTTTCTTTCGCTCTAATGAGTAACCCCCCCACCACCACTCCTCCGCCTCCACACTTTGCCTCAGGGGGGAATACACCTTGGGTAGGGCAACAAAAGTGGCGCTGTGTCTCCGGGCCTCCGGGCCTCAATGCTGCTTTTATGAGCGCAGGCTGGGTCAGGTCAGACTGGGTCACCTGGTCCCGGTCCCGCTGACACACACGCACACATATGCGCACAAACTGGCGCTGCCTTTTTTTTTTTCCCTTTCCCCAGACAATGGGGATTAAAAACAGGTTTCGTGTAAAAACGATGAATGGGGCTTTCCATCGGATTGTCTTTTCCAACAAGTTGCTACATAAGTTACCATCAGTTCTGCTTATTTTCACTCGATTTCCACATCTAAACAGTTGAAATGACATAAACTTTTTCAATCACATGTTCCGCTGTTGGTGAGGCGAGTCATCTGGATCTAGTTATCCTTTGTAAATGGGACTGGATTTTTATAGTTTTTCCAAATCAGCTTGTGGTTACAGTTATGAAACACACACACACACACACACACACACACACACACACACACACACCCACACACACACACACACACACACACACACACACACACACACACACACACACACACACACACACACACACAGAGTCATTACTGAGAGTCACACCGGTAACGTGTCCCGACCACCGTTTCATGTTGATTTCATTAACGTCCACTTCCACACAAGAATCCCCAAACAGCAGAAAAAAAATTGAGTCTGCATCACAACATCAAGGCACATTTCTGGCCAAAATGAGTGAAAAACACATTTAAGTATGCTACTTTTCATTTGTCTGGCACAAGCTTCTGACCAAAGCGGGCTCTCATGGCAATTTCGAGTTTAGTACCTTGGCCACTTAGACACGCAGACAGGGCGAGTGAACGCTTTCGCTGCCAACCCTTCAACTTCCATGTCAGGGCTCATTAGCGGACATTTAGGACGATTGGCACAGTTTTCAGCTTTGTTTATCTTAGTTAAAAGATGGAGTACCTTTAAAAAAAAAAGTTTTTCCCCGCCGACCTCAAAACGTGTATTTGACTTGCTTTGATGGATACGCGCGGTGATAAACATTTCAACACACGCTCCGAAAGAAAAAAAAAAAGAAGAAAAAGCCGATGCCAGTTCATGAACGTACTACACACAAACTCATCGCATCTGTGTTACAACATCACGTCTTGTAATAAACATTGTTTGATCATGTTAGTGTGCTGCAAGTTTGTACAAAGACTGCTCACAAAAAACAAAATGTAAGGTGTTCACACTCTGGAACCAAAATAATGTCGGGCACTTGTGTTCTGTTTAGCACACAGTATTTACTGTTTCCATGGTCAGTATTCTTGAATTGCACCAAAATAACTTATGAACCATTTCGCGGCACCCGCCATTTTGGTTCCGACCGCAGTGGAACTAGACAAACACAATTGTGACTTTTGTGTGACAACAAGTATGGAAAGGAAAGAGTACACAAACGCACGTTTTTTTCCTCAAACTGTCTTTTTGTCATTTACACCACGCCACAGCCCAATGTTCATGACATTTAATATTTGATTTCCGCCAATGATTACTGCGTCGCCCTACAAACTGCGCCACGAAAAGCAGAAGAATGTATCTCAACCACTTTGTGGGAAAAGCAAGTTTCCGACCACTGCAAGCAATTAAGGGGAACGCCATGACATTAAAGGTGACATAAATACACTTAAAAACGCGACAAATTTCTGCTTTAAAACGTACTATCCCTAATAAATACTGTCTGAGCTCTAAGAATAGTTTTATGACGCAGACACCATTGGTGGAAGCTTCAGTGCGGCTGCCCTGAAATAAACATTAAATCACTGGACATTAAAAAAAAAAAAAAAAAAAAAAAATCTTAACCACCACCTTTTCATCAAGGCTTTCACATAATACCACGCACTTCCTCACCAGTTCTCTGACAAAAATACAATTTTAAATATAGACAAATTACGTGCCGTGAATAGATTTCATATTCAGGGTAAGACACACCCAACTTAACATTTCAATCAGTTATGACACGCCCACTTGGCCATCACTGGCTGCAGATAATCATGTGACATTGCTTGTCCAATCAGTGCTGTGGGAAATTTAGTTCGCTTCGTTGTCAACGTGTGACTGTCGTGATAGTACGTCGTTCAATTTTTAAAAAAAAAAGTATACTTATTCCTTGAAATTGTATGACCTTTTTTCGTGTTTTTAATAAATGCGTATTTTTTAAATATCTTGGAATTTGTGAAAGAAATTGTGGAAAAAAATATTTATTTTTCACCATTGAAGAGTTCCGTGAATGTGCATATTAACTGGTTGGGTTCGGTACCTCTAAGAAGGTTAAAAACCACTGCTGTAGAGTTTGTACTTGAGCAGTTCTGCATCTTTGACACACTCATCCATACAACTACCTTTACATCTTTTTTTTTTTTTTTTTCGTTTAGGACACATCGTAGAACACGACGTCAAACAATGACAATAAACCAATTTCATGTGACTTTGATTGAAGTGGTGAGAAATGGGTTTGGCGGAACGCAGACGTGACGCTCGGCAATGCTCGGATGGCCTCCGGTGGTTATAAAGTTGAGCTGATGGGGACAAATTCTCTGCTTCTTCTCTGCACAATGGTGGCCTTTATGTCGTTTGATCATGTGGTTGATTAATAGTCAATGTTAGTGTATCTTATGGATTACATGGTGATGTGCCAAAGTGTCTACATCCCAAAGTGTGAGAGACTTTTGGAACTGGGATCTTATAGGAAACGCACTGAACTCGAAACCTCAATATTGTTGTTTCTCAACCTTTAAATTGTGGTTATTATCCAAAGTTTAAGGCAAAGAACGCCATGTTTAATCTCATTGGATGAGTTGCTTCCCGTATCTCACTTTGGTCCTTTTGGGTTTTGCTTGTCAACTGTGGACTATTTTTTAACTTTGAAATCAATTCGTGCAACAGCAGCAACATCCCATTTTTAAAAAGACTGACTTGTATTCATGGAAGAAATTATGAGACCACGCCTGCTTCTCCATCTTAGGGTTCATTTTAAATGCCTGGTACAAGTCAAGCTACATTTGCTTGGACAAACAAAATGATGACAACGAAAAAAGCTCATGAAAGTGTCTTTGAATTAAAATGTCGAGCCATCTTCTATGGTTGAACAAAAATCACTGAAGACTAAGTTCTTACATCAATAGCTATGGGATTATACTGCCAAAACGTGCACTTTTTCGGCATTTCATGTTTTATTTTGTGTCTGTCGGTCACATGGTACACCTGTCAGGCAATAAAGCGGACAAGAAATGGTAAAAACAAAGTTTTCTCAAATCTGTTCCATGATTGAAGATGCTACGCTAACAGCCATGCATTTGGAACATACATGATATTTAATTTCTCTTGGATTGTTGTTCTACGTCTTCCTTTCATAACTTTGCTGCTGCGCATTGGGAATTTCTCCATTGCGAGACTAATAAAGGTTTTCTTATCTTATCTTATCTTATCTTATAAAAGCTACATGTAAGACAGCACTCACTTAGTCCAGGGCCACATTTTTAAAAGCACACTTAAAAACAAATGGCGCCTTACCCTCAGAGAGAACCGCAAAAAGCCAATCAAAGAAAAAAAAAAATTATGAAATAACATTTAAACAAAGGAGAAAAAAATGAGTAAACACAGCAACCTCAACCACAATCAAATCTGCCATCTTTTAAGATACGGGCAAAATGGGTGGGAGGTTTAGCCAACATCCCACAATACCACAAAAGAGACAAAAGCCCCTTTCCCACGAACCACTCAGCTCACTGTGGCTGTCATCACAATTGACACTTTTCCATTGACAAAAGCAAGCACGACAGAGCCTGTAGCATGTTAGCATCTGGATGCCTAAAACCGCTGCTGGTTGCTCAGTGGTCGAGCAGATTTGGCATTTCCAATGCAAGAATTGGCACGACGTGGCTTGAAAGGACAAAAACAGAGTGAGGTTTGTGCGCCGTTGCTGGGCCTTGGTTTTGGAAACTGCCTCGTTATACTCCACAGTCTCCACTTTGCTGTAGCAGTCGGCTTTCTTGCTGACCTGTGTTCCGACAAGGCCCACGTAGGATGCTTCCAAAATGCCCGTCATGCTGTTTTGGTGGGTCCTTTCGACTCGTTTTTAAATTTTATTTATTTATTTATTTGTTTATTTATTTATTTATTTTTTAAGGCAGTGTTGTCAGAATTTTGCGGGTTCACCTGTTTGCAATTTTTAATTTTGTAAATTTTTTATTTTTGTTTTCGCCCTACATACATACCTAAGAATTTCAGCTCCAAACATTGCAATTTTTTTCCTACACTGTACACGTCCAGTGTAAAGATGAGGAATGTTTCAATGTGATAATTGATCATTTCAAATATTTGGCATGTCAAATTGACTAGAAATAGGCTGCTGCTACACTTCATTACCCTGGGAAGGACTTTGATAAATGAGCTCCGTGTTTTTTTTTTGTTTTTTTTTAAACACTGAATGCGACATAAATCAAGCACTCATGGCAAAAACAGGACTACTTGGATCTTGGAATTACACAGTGTAAATGGGGATGATGTGGATGACCGTGATGTTTTATAAAACACACAATGTTGTCATTATGTGGAGTCAAGCCTGTGGGCTGCTCGAGGTCTCGAGGTCGACGCCGGGGTCAGCTTCTGTAGCTCCAGGCCTCGTAGTCTGGCCATGGGTCAGGCCTAATTGAGGCATTTGGTAGGCAGCTTTTCATTTAGTATTTAAGTGAAAAGTGAGTCTAAACCCCCCCGGCCCCCCCACACACACACACGCTCACACGCAGTCTGTGGCTCTAGATAGAAGATTAGAAGTGTGTTTTATAGGACTTGTAGCCAGTGCTGAGCAGAGAACATCCTCAGGCCACAATTGAACACACATTGTGAGCTGCTTTCAATGCACTGGCACGCACAAAAAAATAAAAACAAAAAAAAAAACAGCAATTCAAGTGACTTCCAAATCTCTGAAGCCAATTATGCATGCATGACTCTCACAATATCTCTCAAAAAATAATTCCATGGACAATATGTCATACTGTGCAGAACAAGAAAACATTTGGTGGGTTGTTTCTGCTTATCGGGAGAATAATAAACAAGAAGACAACTGCTGACCAAACGTTGGACGTTTTGGATTGAGACGGACGAGTCCGAAAGTCGTCGTGGCTTAAGGGGGTCACTGTTGAAAATTGTAGACGACGACGATTGCCGCGGGGTTAAATAATGACATCCAACACAGCCAAAGTGATTTGATCAGACACCAATAAAACAGTCTGAGGAGTTTCCATGCTACAGGGTTTAACCAACAACAGATGCATCCAACTTGACTTTCTACAGCTTAAAAGGGGATCACTTTATGGTTCAGTCGACAATGGCAGATGTCTACCGATACGGAAAATCAACAGCAAATGAAAACTGACTAGCAATGGGGCTCTCAAGAGGCGGACTTTTGTGGGGATCCCAACAGACACGCCAGCAAACGTATGAGCGCGAGTCTGTGCCCATGTGACACGTCTCAGCCAATGAAATGGTCCTTTCTTTGTGAGGAGAGTGAGAGGATGTCTGCGAGGCAAGTTGAAGGTAACCAGGTAATGTTGTGCTCTTTAGTTATAGGCCAGTTATTTTTGTACTAAAGAACGACGCAACTCCAAATGGTCACACTCAAACTTTTTACTTTGTTTCATTAGTTTTTGCCCCCTGCGCCCTCCCACCACAAGTTGGGGACTGAATTATGATACAGTATATGCTCGACGTTTCCCTACCTCAAACTTTTAACTCCTCTTTTGAGTCAGTCATTAGCGAGACCCGAGTGTTTTGTCGTAACTTTTGCTGTCCCTGCTATCGACATGATGAACATTGACATGGTGATGAAACGATATGACGCTAATAATAAAAAAAGGCACGACGGAAGAGTATAATGTCAGTGGGGGTGACCTGGCTAGCTTGGATGAAGTGGCAACTTACTCTTACTCATCGATCATGCAGTATTTAGAGATACAGGCAACATGAGGGACTTCTTAACAGAAAGCAACACGACGCAAAGCGATTGGACACGTCCTCGTGATATCGAGAGCAGACTATTTGGACTTATGCAACTGCGTGGACGGAAACCAGTTTGCTTCACCTTCAGGAGGCAATGAGAGACCAAACGTGTACAGTTATAGGAGATCGACTTGGCCGTTGTTATGGTAGTCGGGCGAACCATCATGTTATTCGGGCAGTCTGACGGCACATAGCCTGCCGCTGCACAATCTCACCTGAAGTACTCGACTTGAGGCTGAGCTCACCCAAACCTGTGTTGTCATTCTCTAAAAGTCGGTCAAACAACATCATCCATTTCAGTACAGGCTTGATCTTTCAGCATCCGTGAATCACAGAGGTCAGGCATGCGCATCCATCACTGGCGCAAAGCGGGACGCGCTAACACCCATGTAAGACTTCATCCGCTCACATGGAGCGGCCCTCAAGTGCCGTGCAGTTTTCCTTCCCCTCCTTCAATGTTTTTTTTTTTGCCCTGGTCTCAATTAAAGCGGTCCTCAAGAAACCCAACCTCGGAGCTCGTCCTGTCCCAAACAACACCCAAACAGAGAGGGAGAGAGAGAGAAAGAGAAAGAAAGCGGGACATCTCACTCATGCTCTGACATGCCCGTCTTTTCTTACACACCGCTGATCCACATTCAAGTTTGAAAGGAAAATTCGGATCAAGCGAAAAACAAGACGACAAGTCAAACTTACCAGATGTCTGATGGGAGTCCAGCGCAGTCTGCCTGCTGGTTTTGTTTTTTTTTTCTTTTTTTTCTTTTACAAGGGTGTAAGTCAGAGAAGGAACGAGCGGAGCTTGAATTCAAAAGTTGTGAAGTTTCACTCAAGGCGACGACTGACTTTAGCCTGTTGCATTCCGCCTCCCTCTCCTTTTTTCCCCGTCTCGAGCTCTCTCTCCCTCTCTCTCTCTCTTGAAGTCATACTGCGCTTTGATTCACAAACCCTGCCTCTGGTCACGTGATCCAAAACCTCAAATATACAGTGCATTTTTTTGCCAGCCACAGAATGCCCGAAGGAAGGGAGAACGGGGTCCGCAAGGCTTAGGTTTCACTGCGCTGCCCACTCCCTTCACATTTTTTTTTGTTTTTTTTGGGAGCCTTTGTCTCATAGCACGTTTGACTTTTTACCTATATGCCGCATCATCAGCAAACACTCTTATATTGAATTTTGACTCTAGCTCTTGAGGGGGGCTGTCCAAATATAGTTCGCAGCAGCTGACACGGTCGCACAAATCAAACAGTCATTTACGAACATGCACACACAAACACACTTGCCAAACAGGGCCGCACACCTTTGGGGGTATCAGTATCAGCCCATGGACTACTACAGTACACTGTGTTGACGATGCCTTGACTTAAACCCGCTGGCCAGCAAATGTGGAAGCCCAAGGGGGCCTAGAATCATTCATGAGACACAAGGGGCATGATTGAGATGAAAAAAAAAAAACCTCTCAGATAAATATGCCTGTGTGGGAAAGAGCCATCGTGCCTCGACATAAAAGTCGTGAGAGCTTCAGATAATAAGATGGGAGTTTGTTGAAGCTTCACTCCCATTTTACAAATTCAAGCAAACGTTCTGTCTTTATGTTTTTCCAGCTGTGGTAATTTACATACACTATTTGATGCCTCCTCACAATGACTTCCTTCATTTTAGGAGATTCAATTGTGTTGATATTTGGTGTACATAGAGTAGAGTGTACGTATAGTAAGAATGTGGGAGGAACCCGGAATACACGGAGAACGCAAAGGAAGAACGAGCACATTCCAGAAAGAAAGGCCAGAGATGAGATTCGAGTGCGGTACCTCTGATTTGTGGGGCATCCACGGTCATTAAATTTATTCCCAGCTGAAGCTCGTAATGTTGGGTCGTAGTGTAATATCGTACATCAAAAAAAAAAAGAAAATCTGCATGATTCATAGGTTCGAATGTGTGGGCGCTTGATTTCTTTGAACTACTGTACGTACGGGCGATCAGCTCTCATCTTGTCAGTCTTTACGCCCCTTCAAAACAAAGAATGAGAGAGGTTGGGCTCTACAGTGGGAAATGTGTGCTCGGAGGATGGTCTCGCAAGCTAATACAACTAAAAACGGAACCTCAAAGAATTTTTCTCACTAGGTTGGTTACCTCCTACATGAAGGACTGAACATCATCAAGTGGCTATTTGTTGGGAAGTCATTTTGTTCTAATTCCTCACACTTTCAGGCAAAATTCCTCACACTTTCAAATCCTGAAAACCCAACACCATTTTCATGAATTTCCAACCCTTGTGGCAACCCTGCTTTGTACCAACCACATTTGCATAAAATATTCATACGAACGCCAATCCGGCGAGGCTTTCATATGACAAAGAGCATAAGAAAATTGGGTAACGGATGCGCGCGTGGGCACAAATTGGAATTCTATGCAAAATATTCAATACATTGCAAATTGACAGTATAAAAACACATTGTGATTATACACAGTCTTGCTCTAAATATATTCGCCTGCAAAAGGCAAACTACCATGAGCTCTTTCCCCATATTGCCAAGCGTATCTTAATGATCAAACCAGTTACTGCCTGGTACGGAATCAGTAAATGTAGCCCCCATGATGAGATCAAACCTGACCAGTCGGCCCCTCGGGGTCCAGCTACCTGCTTCTTCTTGTCACGGACAAAAGTGTCAGCTCCTGTCTGACTAAACGCTCACATCTTGGCGACTTCCCAACCGCTGCCGGCCCATAAAAACCGATGACATGCAACAGGGGGGCGGGGCATGTACTGTACGTTCTTTAATCTACCTTATAGGCTTTAGAAAGATGTTATCCCAATATCTGTCAATTAAAGAGAATATATTGTTTTACAATGTTTGTCCTAAGTAAAATCATTCCATACAAAAACACTTGAAACGCAATGTCGCTGGCATCGAGTGTTTATTGCAATAAGACTCAGTGACTTAACTTTATCCGTGTGTGTTCGATGCTCCTCCGAGCACATCTACTGACGTGAGCGTGGAGGCCACTTCTTCCCAGAGTGCGGAGAGATTAAGCGGAGGTTGCGATGGCCCCACCTCGAGTCCCCCGTACGTGTCCGTGATACGCGGAGTGTTTTGTTTGTCACGGAGGGCCGCGTGTCTCCATTTGCGTTTCAGCTCAGCGGTGGCGCGTGGACATCAATTTGGGCCCAGAAAAGCGCATGCTGCCTTCTGACACATTGCACAAGCACCTGTTCCATCCTTGAAATTCAAGCTTCCTTTTAGACATCATTATACCTTTGTATGCCTTTGACAAATTGAAGTGCTTTTATACTTGAATGGGATCTGTGCTTGGGGGCAAAAGCAAAGCATTTTCTAATGACTAAATCAATTGAATTCAATGTAGTTTGCGTGGGGTCGGGGGCATATTTGTTTGTGACAGCTGAAGCTAATCGATTTCAATCATTTGGGGCATTGTAGGCACGCTTCTTTGTTTTTTTTAAGCGTTCTAATGAATATATTTTATTGGATCTATTTGATACAAAGAAATAAACATGCTTTCTATCAAAGTGTAAGGCCTTTCTAAAAGTAAAGTGTGCTTTATCTTTTTCACAGATTTCAATATCATGAACACGTCTCGGAAACTCTCCATGGTCCATGATCCCAAACAACCTCCATTGTCCATGAATCACGTCTCTTGATAAGACCACCTTCATTTAGAACTTACAGTACGTGCAAGTAGGTGTGTCAGAATTCTGGACGGGAGAATCGATGTAAATGAAAAGGCAGCGTGTCCAGACGCTTAAAAAAAAAAAAGGACTTTCTTGCGAATGGGGGCCATCAATGCTTATACTCTTGTATCACTGACACAAAGTTGGCCATCGCTAAACTATAACAAACCATCAGGAATTCAGTCATATGGTCCTGTCCTATTCAATGCCGACATAAATGTAAGCCATGTGTGGAGAAATCAATATGTGCCGAGTTTAAACGCAGGCTCAAACAACGATCTCAAACGTAACACGTGATGGATGGAGGTACAAAATGCACATTTGTCCTACGTCATGACAAAACATATGGGGCAACAATGCCAAAGGAGCAGGGGCAGATCCACCCGATGACGCTGTTTTTCTTCCTTTCCAACATGTATTTTATGTTTAATACAGAGTAACGATTGAACTGTAAAATTATGTGCATCCACAAACCTGTATCGTATCCATAATTGTACAGATTTTTGAGTCCTTTTTTTCATTTTCAAGTTGACACAAACGCACTTACGTTAAAAATGAGGTTTCTTTTTTTTGGGGGGGGGGTAATGAAGAGTTTTGCAAACAGAAAACTGCATTGTTAAAAAAATAAATAAAAATCGCACACCAGCTCGAGTGTCTTTGAAACTTTCACTGGTCTTTTGAAACCCTATTTGGGCAATATGTGCGCATGAATTTTTTTTTTTTTTTTTTTTTGTTAACAAGTGTTTTTTTTTATTTTTGCCACATTTGTTGTGCATTGCAGGAGAAACATCTTAAGCAGAAATACAACAATAATGCTGTCTTGCTTGTTAGGTACTGATTTTCTCTTAGGTTATACTGCTTCCAGAGGTGCATGTGGACGCTTTTTCATCCAATCAGATTTCTGCCTCTATATGCCGCCAAATCAATCTAATCTGCCAAGGGCCTTTAAAATCAGTAATGTCGGCCGATGTAACTGAAACTATTGTACTCACTGCATTAGCAACGCGACTGTTTCTCTGACCAATCAGATTTCAAATTTGTCCTCACAGGGTGAACCGTAAGTGAGCAGGACATGGCGACAATCAGAATGTCACTGTTAAATATTGATTCTGAGCTGCTCCAAATGATGTACATTGCACAGATGCATGCTGTGAGATGGTATTGAGGTTTTGCATAGTACTGTACTGATTGTTTTTATAACGCAATGTTACATGATGGCATTAAAGCCCGCCACTGGAAAAAAGAAAGCACACAATCTATAAGAGAGAGTACAGAAACTTTCATGGTTTGTATTGTATGCATTTAAGTTGTGAGTGCCCGTTAGTGTTATTTTATGTGAAAATGCTATAGTGCCAACCTATTTTGGGATAGCTTGAGAAAGTTTTCTTTTTTAAAACAATGTTTTAAAAATAAACTCTAGCTGCATCGAAATTATAGGAAAAAAGTCGTTTTCAATCGAGCCCTTCTCTGTGTATGTTGTGGCCAAGTCCGTGCCATGCCAGAGCGTGTTACTGTGGTTTTTGTCACTCCGCACACAGTTTGCACTGGCGCAGTGACTTTCTCGCGACTTGAAAAGAGTCCCGTAATAGATGTCATTTGAGTCTTAAATCTGGAGAATTTATTTACTAAATTGTGGTGAAAACGCATTGCTTATATATACACACGACCACGCTTTTAAGCGAGCGCATCAGGGCGTGAGGTGTAAGGTTACTACTGTTTGTGTTTCTGTGTCAGTGAAATATGCCAAGAGCGGAGCAGTGTGTTACTCCTGGCCGAGTGTGAAAGCAGCAATTTGTGTATTTCTCAATGTTAAACAAAAACAAAAGTTCTGACACAAAGCCACATGTTCATGAGTGCACTCACTTCTGGGATATAAAACACTCAGCATGAGAGGGTTTTGATAAGGATAGTGTCTCAGTTCTTAGGGCCTGGACCGCAGCATATAGATCAGGGATGGGCAACTGGCGGCCCGCAAATGACCCCTTCATTAATCCCTCCCCATCAAAATGTATATATATATATTTTTTTAAAATACAAGAAATTTTTAAAATCCCATTTAAAAAAAAAAGGAAAAAAATCTTGAAAAAAAAAAGCGGGGGAAAACCCATCGAAATCTGAATCTGCGTGTGGCACAATGTGAATATGCAGAGCTTTAAGTTTGAGGGTGTAAAAGCATCACTCACTATTAGATGGCCAAAAATTTTTGCGGATTTGGAATGATATGCAGGACAAATGTACCTCAATGATATGAACATTTTTTTTTTTTTTTTGTGGGGAAAAAAAATTGCACAAAATGAGTTTGTGCAGTTAATGTTGGTTTGGTGTTCAGCAGTTTTGTGCCGTCCTTGAATGGTCATTTTTATGCAAGAGAACCTTTTGCACCGGAGAAAAGAATTGCAGTATGTGGTTATTTTGTTGTTGGGTTAGGATTTATACACGTACTGAAAAATGTATTTTGAAAAATGAAATATCTTAAATGCAAGTATCCAAGTATTTTGTGCATATTTAAAACTGAAAAATTTTATTGTCATACATCTGGTTAGGAAGTGCCTGGGCCTTACATTGCCCCCCAGTAGCACTGATAAAAAATGGTGGTCTCCCCGTCATTTAAGTTGCTTGATGAACAACAAAGTAGAGAGAACAAAGAAATGCAGTAGGAAATCAGAAGAGGAAAAAGAAGGGCGCTTTTAACTTTCTGCAGAACTGGAAAAGGGGCCCTTTTTGGCAACGTGTAGTGGAGAAACCGCAGAATGGTGCGACGCTAGCGTTAAGGGTTGGAGGAGGCAGAGGGGTGTGCAGAGGACAGGGAAGCAGGGGAGCGTGGAGACAAGGCAGAAAAAAAGAAAGACAGGAGAAAAGGGGTGGAGGGGCGGGCTTCAGACGGCAGGTTTTAATCAGCAACAGGCTGCTGGTAATGAGATCACTACCCCGCTGCTTTCAGATTGATGTCATGTGAAGCTGTGTGGTGCTCTGAGAGGCATGCCCAGGATGACAGGCAGGCATGACAAGCCTGCTTACCGCCTCGGACACGCGCAAACATACGAGCCACACGACTGGGATACAAAGGAGGGGTTACACTTGCATTAAAATTGGCATATGTGCACCAAGTTGATTATAGTGAATGAAAACTAACAAAATAACTACGACTAGAATTGAAAAAAAACAAAAAACTGTTTCGTTAACGAAATAAAAACTAACTGAAAGTAAAGCTTATGTTCCTAATACAAACCATGATTTGAGTAAAAATGTCCTTTGTCACTTTATGTCATACGTGAGTTTTCAGGGTTCATTTCAAATGTATTTATTTCGGTATTGCTGTTTCTTTTTGGAGGGGGGACGCAATAAACTCCATGTCTTTAAAAAAAACAAAAACTAATACTAAAACTAATAAAAGCTAAAATGCTTTGGCATTACCAAAAACGAATTCAATCTAACTGAAATGAAGAATCAAAACGTCAAAACAAAGTAAAAACTAACTACAATTAAAAAAAAACAAAAAAAAAAACTAAAAAGGGCACACAGAAAAGACACAAAGAACCTTTAATACATTAAATCTCTCTGCTGTTATTCGCTCGCTTTTTTTTATTTTTTTTTTTACTTCTTCCAAGCAAAAGAGCTGACACAAACATAATCACACCCACACATTTGCCATAAACACTTCTTAGGTCCCAGGGCTCCTTTATGTCTTCTCTTCTTCAAGAACGGCTAAACATGCCTACACACAAAGCACATACTGTACCAGCGGGCGAATGTTGGCGAGACACGCAGGCGAAAAAATAGACTGAAAACGAGGGGGGGACACTGGGGGGGAAGGGGGGAGAACGAGGTAAACGAGGGAGCAAAAAGGAAACGGGTGACACTCTGGGTAGCCATTTTGGGGTGAGCAAGTTTACCTCACATGTTGTGAAATGAAAGGGGTCCTTTCACTGAACACTAGAGGCAAAAAAAAAAAAATATCACAGTAAATCATATGCGCACATGGAAATACAAACAAGCGAAAATGAATATTAAAGCGCCAAAGCATATTTGTTGTTTCTGTGTGGGTGAAAAGGGCGTACATGTGCATCCAATGAACAGTGAATAGCTCTTCCCGTACAAATGTTCCCCAAAATTCAACCATGATGTCACCATGAACCTGTTGTGAACTCAACACTGTCAACTACCATTACCGTCTCATCCCTCCTCCCAACTCCCGCCCCCTGCTTCACCGCACTACCTCTCCGTCCCCATCTTGTTTTCGGCCTTCCGCTCTTCATCTTTCGCCATGCAACATTGTCTGGATGCATTTTTCTTTTCAACACAAACAGGCAAGCGCATGTGCTCCCCCTCCCTTATAACGTTGGTTCCC
>NW_017805625.1:6288649-6358054 GCF_001891065.2 Hippocampus comes | reverse complement strand
AACTTGGCCCTCAGGCGGTGGAAGCCCCCCCGCCACCACCACCACCCGGCAATGACACCACGCAGCCTGTTCACAGCCATTTGGACTGTCTCTACTCTAACAGGGACAGTTTTAATCAGAACAAGCTGGCATATTTTGGCCAGAACCTGCACTTATGGTAATTCAATCAGAACGAGAGGGAAAAGAGGGGGGGTAGTGTAAAGGGGCACACAGAGGGTAGCAGAGTGTGAGACGGGGAAATAAGAAAAACAGAGGGAGGAAAATGGAGACAGTGGGTGGATTGAAGGTTTGAGTGATTAGAAGAGTTTGATCCACATGTGGGAATGATTGTCTCATTACAGCTGATACGTTGAAGTGTTGCTACCTGGGGGACAGACGGTGATTGGAGAGCGCGGTACGTCAAAAATGAGATGATTGGACGAGAGAGAAATCACGACGGGTAATTGGAGGAGAAAGAGATCAAGAGAATTACACTGGTGGTTCCTAACAAGGAATTTTCCAAATTGAGGTCTTGGAAATTCTAAAGGCTTCCTCCCTGTAGCTGAAGGCCGTTTCAGCTCGCGCCACATCTCCTCACATATACAGGAAGCATTTAGAATGGTAGTATGCCATTTTTTTTTGGTCATGGGTCTCTTGTGGGTAATGTGTTAAACAGTGCTCTTATCTTCACAACAGCACTCAGAAAGTACATGTACAGAACTTCTAAAAACTAGAAAGGTTTTTTTAGAAGGGCTGCATTTTTAGTTTTTTTTTTTAATTTCGGACATTCTCAAAACTATGCCTCTTCACATGGACCACCAGAAATAAGGGAAAATGCTGTAGTATGCACTGCAGGCCAGTAGCTGAAACTGGAAAGAAACTCATAGATGTACATGTGATATGCTTGGGTTTTTTTTAAATTCCAACATATTTTACTTTTAAAGATTTATTCGCTCAATTTGGGATGTGGGTGAATTCAGCCACCGTCTGCTTATTTTATTGTCTACATTTTCATGGAATTTAAGAGGCTACTGAGGATTTGTTTGGACTTAGTTTGTTTAGACCAGGGATGACCAAATCACCTAGGGAACACACTAAGAAAAATAATGACAGTTGATTTGTGAGAATATAAAATAGTCGCTGTTGACCTGTTCTTCTACTTCCTCTGACCCTACTCCCAATCGCACCATCCTTCCTAGTTCTGTTTTGACTTGACCATTTTATTTGAAACTGCACCTTAAAAACATCTTGACTTTAAGTGTATAATTGTCATAAGTCAGGAAAGCTGCCCGTAAGGGTGGGCAGCCATTTTGTTTTCAGTTTTGAGCCAGTTTGTTCGGAAGGAGTCAGATGAGCGACCTGTGTTTTGTTTTTCATGATTTTGTTTGTTGTTTCGTAGGCCTACGTACCTCTAAGTGTAAATAAAATAGCCTTTTGTTTGGACTGCACCCATTGTAGCCTAGCGCATGTTTAACTGACAGTAGGGCCATTTTCTAACCCGCTTATCCTCACAAGGGGTCACGGGCTATCCCAGCCATCTTCGGGCAGTCGGTGGGGGACACCCTGAACTGGTTGACAGCCAAATGCAGGGCACACATAGACAAACAAGCATTCGCACTCACACCTAGGGACAATTTAAAGTGTTACATTTACCTGCCATGTGTGTTTTTGGAATGTGGGAGGAAACCAGAGTACCCAGAGAAAAGCCACGGAGGCAGAGGGAGAACGTGCAAACTCCACACAGGAAGGCTGGATGGAGCCAGAATCGAACCCTGCACCTATGCAATGTGAGGCAGATGTGCTAACCAGTCGACCACTGTGGCGACCATTTAATACACATACAATGTGTGTAGTTATTTTTGTTGTGTGTTCAGCTTTACAGTAAACTCCTACTCGGGTATCATTAGGGAAAGTTAAACCAAAAACGTTCTTGACAATAATAAGTTCTGTGCACCCCATGTAGTTTTAACACGGCATTCCAATATTGCATTTTTGGAATACGAGTTAAGCCGTACAATCCACCCGTTTTTGTCCATCTCAGGGAGCGGCCATTTTGTCACTTGCTGTTGATTGAAAATGACATCATAGTTGGGGCTCAGGTAACAACCAATCATGGCTCAGCTTCAGAAAAAAGGTGAGCCGTGATTGATTGTCACCTAAGCCCTGAGCACCGCATCGTTCTGCACATTAATCATGTTTTTTTTCCATGATAACGTTTAAAGATCGCGAGAAGCCAAAATCGAAAATACGATTTAAATGATGATTCGTGCAGCCCTGACAACCAAAAATATTCAACTTGACGATGCTGGTCAGTGGAATACAGGATCATGAAGTAAAATATATTACAAGTAAAAACATAATGCAACTTTATGGCCAGAAGTTCCCCCACAGCCACACTGTTTTTGTATCCCCAGGATAATGTAATTTAGAGGCTTTCAGTTTTACACATGACGCAAGACTAAGAAATGTCAGTATCAGGACCGAGACATGACTAGATGTCACTTAAAACACAGCGTGACAGAGTTGAAATCATCTGCACAAGACTGCAGTGTGATTTATGCTGTAAGGTTAGGTATGAAGTTACAGTGAATGAATAATGGATGGTTGTCCCCAGCAGCTTCACCAAATATTAGAATTCCCTATCACCCTTTCGGGACATGAGTAGATAAATCAAAATGGAGATACAGCAGGGATGTGGCGCTCCCCTCTCGGGATAATGTGACACCTCATCACAAGAGGCTGCCTGTCAACAGATGTCAGCATATTTTAACAACCCAGCGCAAATTCAGTGCGCCTGCCAGAAAAATGTTTGTTTTTTTTCTATTGAGAGCAAACAAGGACATGTATTAGGCGTCGGAGTATTAAATTACAGTTGTTGTTTTTTTTTAAGCACGAGAGTAATGTCCTGATGATCAAGCGGCCTCAAATGAGGTGAAAGAAAATTCAATTTTTTCCACTATTTTATTGTAACCAGCTGTTCAATACATTCTCTTCATATTTTCTTCAAGTATGCTATGTATACACTCACAAGTCACAACATCGGGTATGATTGCACAATATAATAAGATCCAATAAAACACCAGATGTTTTTATTGATACTGTCACAAAGTACGCATTTTATATTGTTAAATGAATAGCTCTCGATGAAACCTGAAAAAAAAAATGTATTTGTCACGTACTGTTCAGTAATAAAAATGTGTAAAAATTCAATCTTTATATTTTTTTCCACAAATGTCCGAAACAAAAAAATAAAAAGACACCTGGAAGGAAAATGGTTCCCAATTTCTGGTTTTATACACTGGGCCTCTTCAGAAAGTGAAATCTCCTAACCTTCATGGCAATTTTCTTGAACCTTTGTGGAAACTGTCTCTGTGTCAGAGCTGAAAAGGTGCATCGTTTTGAACACAAGAAAAGACAGCACTGCTTAAAATGAACTTGATCCTACTTTGAAGCATCTTTGTGGGGAGCCAGTAAACTTCATGTGTGGCTTGTTGTTGGAAATATTGCTGACATAAAGCATTGCAGATAATAAATTATGTCTGTGTGCTGAACGCTATATCACCTACAACCAATCTTTTGTGGTAACTCAGGCAAACTCAACATGTACAAACATCTTTGGAACATACATTTCCCATCCAGTACTACTTTTTAAAGTTTTATGGCAATACTTAGAAATAATTGGGTAAGATCGCTGACTGGTAGGAACGGACGGAGACACACATGAAACAAGATTACAGTACATGGCACAACATGTATAGGCCATGTGGCACCTCACAAGGCCTATACTTTGCTGAAACATCAAAGACTGGTGGCCAAGATTTGACTTGCACACAAAGAGCCTCGTGATCTGAAGAATGCTTTTAATGGTCCCTCAGTGGAATAATGTAAAACATATTTCTCCATCATGTCTGATGAACGTTCCTCAGATATGATGGAGAAATATGCAATCCAAGCAACCAAACAGTGCAACATCTCTTTAGTAATGACAGCCAAGCAATATAATAAGGTGTCAGTGACATGCATATAACCTCGGAATGATCGCATTCTCATCTGCAAGGACGCACGCACAGAATATATTGTGACGATACACCTGAACCAAGCACACACTGACATCTTGTGGGGAGTCGTTTAAATGAGGCACGAGGCCATTTGTGAACAAGCAATGTCTTGTTTTAAGCACGTGGGGGTGATGTTGGTTCACTAATGCATCGAGGAAACGGCAGCGTTGAAGTAACACAGGCTAAAGGTTTTTTGGGCAACCATTTCTATCAATTCTGCCACAGGCTCTGTTTGAGGATGCTATACTTTTTCTAAATGTAATAAAAATATTAATGAACATGTTTAATACATATACGGATGGTTGGATTGGCAGACAATTTTCATCCCATGCAGGAAATGAAATTGTACCACCAACCAATTATAAACAAAAAAGAAAGAAGATAAATTTAATTTACTCCAAACAGGGAAAACAGGATTCATATGTTGCATGTTGGACTCTGGTAAATAAGAGTCTCAAACTTCTACAGTTACATTACTGCAATTAGTGCAAAGTTGGAAGTTAAAAATTATTGGCAATGATCTATGATGATATATGGATTAATTATAAATAAACCTAATTAGATTTTATTGTATGTGAAATAAACAAACGAACCTGTCTGGGTATCCAGACCATCTTTATTATTGAAATGCAAACTGTATCAATACCAACATCACATAGGCATTCAAATGGATATGTATTTTGATCCGGTGAGGTTTGCTTGTAGAAAGGATTCCATCTCTCCTTTTGTCATTCGTAAAGAAGAGCTATCCACTAAAAACAACGAACCCCTCAATTTACACTTGTATCTAATTTTACTTCATCCTTCAACCCTATTTTTTTAACGATGACATTCTTAATTGACTTCATCTGTCAAGAATACATTCGAGCGGTTGAGAATAACATCACACTTTGTCATAGCCAGGCCGTAAAACAAAGTGACCCAGATTAAAGCCCCAAACACCCGCCGCCAAGACTGGCTTTTCATCTTTATTTGATTTTTTTTTTCTCTCTGGCGACGAACCCCCTATTTTAAGCACGTTGTGTCGTTTTATTTTCGGTTTTTTTTTTCTTTCTTCTTCTAAAGCTGGTCTCCACAAGCAGCTTGTGACCTACATTCGGGCGGTCCCAGCCAATCTTGGGCTGATAGTTTGGCTGTGTGCAAAACACAATCTGCAGAGAGCAGGAACGTGACGAGGGTGGGGGAGGGGCAGGGGAAGTCACGCTGAGCACCGCCTAAGATGCACGTGCCGAGTGTGACGAGGAAAAGATCGTCGAAGCACCGACACACCACTCACTCGCCCAATCTCCTGTGGACTGTTTTAACGGAGATGAACTGTTGAGCAAAATGAGCACGGAAAGAATGTGCGCAGGCTCGAACAGATCAGCATTCACTGCAGTCCTCAACACGTTCAGTCTTACAAAAACAGGATCAATGTTTTTATTGTGTGCAAGATGACCCATCATAAACTCTTTACCCGTCTCTCTCCCTATTCATTGTCCTGCTAATGTTAAAGTCGCAATTGAAAGAACCGGTGGGTAATTCATTTTCAAAAAAGGACAAAGTGAGAAACCGCAAGGTTGTTGTTTAGGCACCAACCTCTTGGAGGATGAGCGCTACTTCCGGGCCACTGATGAATGCAAAGTGGCCACCAGTTTAATACACACTTCTGAAATAACAAATGTGCTCAAATTACCTGAATATTATAGGGGCCCAACCAATTTAATCAGGCAATGTTAGCTATTTTGAAAGTCAAAAATCTGAAAAAAAAATCTGCAATTTAAAAAAAAATACATTAAAAATGCACACACTACAACACGAGACAAAGAAAATGTACTCGCGCATTTTCGCTGTTCCCAGCAGGGCTCGGTCTGTATCCCTCGCGAATGTTGAACGATAGCCTTTGTCCTAAATGTATACAGTTAAGTATTCCCACCTAGGGACTTCTGTCAAATGGAAATTACCTCACCCGGAATAAAAATCTTTGCATGAAAATTTCGACTACGATATTACATTAAGGATTGATTCATAACAACGGAAGTTCCGGTAGCCAGAACCCGGAAGCTATATGGAAGCCTGCAGTAGCGCAAACTCAAGCAAGTCCCGCTCGATACTACGGAAAAACTGTGGCCGCACTGCTATTTACTCTCATTGGATCCAGAACGGCGACATGTAAGTGACTCTATTGGCATGAGTTTTAATGGAATCGCGAATGATTTTCTATTTCATTCATATACATTTAAGTCCTGTAGATCGTGGCATCCAAACGAAGAGGAACGCTAATGGCTGTGGAAGAGAGAGTGGAATGCATCCGATTAGTTGCTCAGAGTAAATTGCTCGTGGCTCGACATACAATCGAGTAAACGAACGTTTCCTGGAATGCTTGACCTGTTATTGTGCTAAAAACCTTCTGCTAACTGGACCGCTAATTAGAGAGAAGGCGAGTTCCATAGCGCTAACAATGGGCACAGAGGACTTCGAAGTTCGTTGCCTGACATCAGCTGAGCAATGCTGTCTTTGTGTGACGATCGAGGGGAAGTAAAGTTAGAGACAGTGAGTGAGTGGAAACAATAGCCACCAAGTCTGTTACTAGTCACATTTTGTAGCAAATAGTCCTAATTTTGTGATGCGTCTTGTGATACTGCATTTTGTTCATATACCTGTACTGTATGCTGCAGTTATTGTGTTACAAACAGTTTTTGGACCTTTTTATTGCTTGTGTTGTTACACATGTATTTTGTTAACATACTTGTATGTTCATAAAGACCATGTACCATAGTCGTTTCCCACAAAAGCAAATTCTGTTATAAATAAAATTTGGACAATGTCAATATGATTCCTTACTAGAGAATATGTACCTGTATTTTGTCATATTGACTGTTTGCTTAAGGACCAGAGTGACTCCATCTGCCCGAGGCAAATCCCTTGTGTGTTTTAAAATCCTTGGCATAATATCAGATTCCAATTTTCCAACTAGCTAAATTTGATAATTTTCCCGCAACACACTCGGTGATCTCTCACAACACACATTAACAAAAGCTGTTGGGAAACGCTGGCCGAGTGTGAAAGAGGCTCCTACCTCACTTCCCTCCAACAACAGATGGAGTATTTCACACCGAGTGGGATATCTTACCAGCTCTCGCTCGCATCACCCCCACCTATCTACGGGTTCAGGCGGCTTATTTGCATAAAATGTGTGTCAGTAGGGCAGGACTGGCTCACATGCCATGCGCACATGCAGCAGGGCTTTGAGCAGCATTCCAATGTGCAAACAGCCCAATGAGCCATCTCCAAGCTGGGGGCCTCAACCAATGAGAAGCTGAGCACGAGCGGACCGGAGTGGGGGCGTGAGGGGGAGGCGGAGGAGCATGAGGGTGGGGGCAGAGAGAGAGAAGGAGAGAGACGCATCAACAAACGGGCGGTGGAGGGGACACGAGAAAGGGAGAGAGGGGGGAAAAAAAACGGTCACATTTGTCAGGCACCTGAAAACGTGCTGGTTATTTCAGGACGCGTGTTGCTTATTGATGAGTGGGGTGTGTTTAAACTACTTGCACTCTAATCATGTTTTCATGGTGACTGTACATGGCAAGCAGTTCAGTGTGACAGAACCCTTTGAGACGTACATCCGTAGAGTGCTGTTCACATCGGAGTTTTTTTTTCTTTCTTCTGGATTGAATACAGCATTGCTCTATTTTCTCCTTCTCAAACAATTTTCGCTCTGCTGACTGGATTTTCTCAAGCGGCCCCCAAACCAATGCCCTGTGCACATCCCTGCTCTTTTGATCTTTGGGATACACTCTCTATGCCTTGGCGGTTGAGGACTCTTTCACCTGTGTCTACCAAACTCCTTTGCGGCGACCAGAGGCGCTAAACAAACGACAACAAACAGAAGCAACGCCTGCCTATCTGCTAAGAGACATGGAGAATAGTCCCGGAGGTAAGTGTTCTTCTCTATCAACCCAAAGATAAATCATGTGCGTTAAGAATAATTGTAACAGTCAGTGGTGCGGTTGAAAATTGGATGTGGTGTACACGTAGTTGGCCTGTCTAAAATATAAAAGATGGTTTATGTCGCAAAAGTGTGTCTATGAATCAACTCAGCAATAGTCTTTATTCAGATGTGCCCGCTCTGGTGCTACTTGATGATCATCTGACTGACACCTGCAAGCGCGGGAATACAGTAACAGGGTTTTCTTGTTTCGGGGGGTGTGGGGTAAAATGCAAGAAGCTGCAGGAGCTTCACCAGAGTTAGTGTGGACCTTAAATCCCAATTGACACTAAACTTGCATGTAAACAAACTCACGTGGCATGAGACCTTAAACGCCTCCTTGTGCATGAGGATGCATTTCCACCCCCCCTTAATGATGACCTTCTTATATCTTAAGTGCACGCATGACACAGAGCACCCAATATGGTGATATTGCTTCTAAAATACCCCGGAAATCCCAACGGTGGCCCTACTAAGTACGTCAATGTCCCCTTGGTCGTTTTGTGTGCCATGTCTTTTACATGCCCAGTGCATCATGGGTAGAGGCGGCGATAATACTTGCAATCATGCGGCCGATTTCCGACACGCAGCCCCGCCCCGCCCCGCCTCGAACACAGAGCACGTGTAACAACCTCGTCGTCCACGTGCCGCGCATGATTTCCTCTTGAGCCCCGCCCCTCACGGACGCTCCTCTCAAAGCAAGCGCGTGCACGCTTGCTCGCTCCGGGGGGCCAGTACGGGGATTCCTCTGTGTTCACAGCGAGTGTGGTCAGTGGGTCAGAGGGGTTTAAAAGTGTGTTTTTTTTTTGCACTACTTAATAGGACTGCTTCATAAACTACACATTAGCAGTCACAGTCAAGTGTAGTACTGTAAATATTACTTCATCTCATTGTATAGTTAAGTAAAACATAACAAAACTCCCTTAGTAGGACCGGCTTTTCTAGTTGCATCTGGCCAGCCAGAGTCCTTCCCGCTAACCTTAGTGTTTCATTCATTTTAATATATTAGTTATCTATCACTTTGAATGAATGGGATATTTTCAATTCATTTCAATAGGGGAAAATTGATTTGCTACACCAGTAAATTTAGGATCTTGCCCTTGGAAAGAATTAAATTAGCGGGAAAACAAGGTACCAGTGAATGAATCTTTTCCAGTACTTTGTGGTCAGTGAGTCAACTAAGGGGTCGACCAAGTCATGGAGTGCAATACAATATCCTTTGCATGCCTGATGGGGGAAAAAAAAACTGTTCAAAAAAGTTAACTGTTGGCTCTTAATAAGTTGAATATTAAACGGTGGCATTTAAATTTAAATGCTGAAGCTGCAGCTTATCCCAACCGACTTTGGGTGCGACCGATTGCCAGGCAATCGCAAGGCAGGTGTTAACATGTGCGTCTGAATGTTTGAATGCGTCACAAATGTACTCAGCACTACCCAAAACGTTCATTTGGATGCCTGGGGGAGTTAAGATGATGAGTCGCATCTGCCATCTATGTCGAATTGACAAGTAAACAACTAAACTACAATACAGTATTTCTGGGAATGATATTGGTATAACCCAGCTCTTCGGTATAACCCACCTCTTCAGTGAGTTTAACAGCTGAGATTTGTTGTTAATGAGGTTTAGTCACCACCATATTAACCTTTGCTGCCTTTACAGAACCATCCCTTTTCATAAACACACACAAGGGCAGCCTTTTCACGTGGATTAGGGCTTACCACCCATGCACGACTGTAAATGTTCACACAGAACAGTGGTTGGTGGTGGTGGGGGTGTAGGAAGGTGAGGGGGTTCTCTGTGAGTCATCACATGAGATTGATGTTTGTACAGTCAGCTTGCCATGGTCAGATGCCTCGGAGGCGGGAGTACACGAGATGGGAAGTCATGAAGGATTGGCAAGAGGGAGCGGGTGGGTTGTTTTGTTTATTCTATAGCTCTTCTGGCCCAGTGAAAGTCCACAAATCACGTGTTTCAACTTGTGCATGACTACAGTGCTGTACTCCCACAGCTCACTCTTGACACCCAGTCAAACTGGATTCCAGGAAGTTGTAATGAGCAAGCGGAATAGGGGATGTTTTTACACGAGAGGGCGGGGGGGCCGTGCGTGTTGCTGAATGAAGAGAGGAAGTATGTAACATGTGACGGCGGGTGTGACTCAGGTGATACACATGTTCATAAAACTTGACCTTGTTCATACGCACGTGCGCGCACACACACACACACACACACACACACACACACACACACACACACACACACGGGGAAACAACACATGGCTCATCTTAGTGTGAAGTCAGAGCCACACATGGCAGTGAGCCACGACTACCTCGGGCTCACTCACCGCGGACACGTGTAAGGAGAGGAATTAAGAAGGGAGGCACTTCAAGCTGTACAGGAATATCACACGTTTCTTCAAGGAGGGAGGTCACGGGAGCAGGCGGCTAATCAGTTACCCTCGGCTGATTCAAGGTTATTAATGGGAAATGTAAACAAAAAAAAGATAGTGGAAATGATCCGAAGGCTCACTCAGTACCCAGTGATCTGGTCAAGCAAATAGCAGATTCCTAGAAATTAAAATAACATTGGAACAAGTTTTTCCATATTGTTGTTGACAACATACTTTTTTAGCATACGTTCTCCAAATATACAAAACATTATCTGATGCTACAAAACAATGCAATCAACATGATAAATGTTCATTTAGCCTTAAAATGGTTCACTGACTCAATTTAACACTAATGGGCGCCCTTCGATGAAGTATTGTAATATTGAAAGTACAGTCATAATACAGTGTAGAATCCCATAACCCTCTGCACACTTTGTCAAATTTGGAACGGAGCCATACAGGTAGCCATTCCTTGCATGCTGCATTAAAAGCCTCAGTCTTCCCAACGTGATCTTCCCCTAGCGCTTGTTATTGTACTGCTGCTGTTGTCTACACGAGACTGCGCAAAAGGGCCTTGTGAGCCGGGCGGGAACTGTGTCAAGAGTCCATGTGAGCTGGCGGTCAGGTGGCTGGCGGATAGATGGGCCTGCGTGCTCAGAGCCAAAGAGGAGAGGGAGGGAGGCGAGGGGAGGAGGAGAAGAGGATGAAGACGAAGGGAGGGGAGGCGTAAGGGCTGTGGTGAAGTGAAAGCAAGCAGGCGGGGAGGGAGTTGGCTGGCTCAGGCTGCACGTGAGAGCGAGTCTTTCATCTTGTGGGAAGAAAACCGTCTGCAAAACAAGGGGGATGGCTGCAGGGAGCTGCATTCAGGGGTAATAGGGCATTTCCAACTCGATGTGACATCCCTCGATGTAGAATTCAGTTCGATTAGTACAGTTACATCAATACTTGATTTGCCATTGCAGCATCATTATGTTCATGCTGCTTTACAGTAAATTTTGTTTGAATGCAAATGTATTACTTCACCAACCTTATATGAATGAGTCCCAGAGGGCCACACAAAAATGTATGAAAAAAAAATGATGAGGCAAGAGTTAAATGTGTTTATTATATATTTGTGCATTCAATTTTAGGGTGTGTTATTTGTTTTCACAATTGCATGATGGGCCAGATCCAATGGTCTAACCACAAATGCCCCACCCCTGCTATAGTAAATAGTACCACTTGAAAACGGATTCCCGAATATTGCATGAAGACATTTTCCGCAAGTGAAAAAACATTTTGCACAGACAACCAGGTCAGACTTGTTATACCTAGGGCCTGAAAAAATATTCATCACGTTGTTTGGCTGACGCAAACATGATCAAGCTATCAGCAAGTCTCCGAAGAAGTTATAAAAGCCAAAATCGAATATATGGGTCAACTAAGTTTTTTTTTTTTCTGCTCTGCACCTCTTTGTGTTCTTCTCAGGAGGTGTCATCCTTTATGCTGGCTCCTCTGGCAGTGCCAGCCCGAGTCCTGGCAGCCCCTCCAGTGGATACCAGACCCAGTCACCCTCCTCCCACTCACAACCCTCGTCCCCAGAGGGTGTCTCCTTTCAGGAAATTGGGGCCATGAAGCAGGCAGGGGAACAAAGGGGAGGGACGCCTTCCCCGAAAATGGTCTTCCAATTTCCAGAAGTGAACAATGCTCCAGCTGCCCAAGTTACAACGGTGTCTTCAGCCACCTACAACCACCCTACAGTGGCCAAAAGACCTTGTGGCTTTACCGGCACCTTCCCTAGTAAGTACCGGTGTCCTCCTACCTATCCTCTTCTCTCTCTGTCGATCTACGATCAAGCATTTACAGTATATATTGCATTCCTCCCTTAAATCACGTGCCTCTGTCTCCACAGAAACAGGAGGGATGGTGCTTCTGTGTAAGGTGTGCGGGGACATTGCATCTGGGTTCCATTACGGTGTCCACGCCTGCGAGGGTTGCAAGGTGAGAGCTCACAAATGCAGGCTAGGTTCTACCTGCCAAGTCACATTCCTGCCGCAGATATTTAACAGCCCTCGATGCATTCTCCAGGGTTTCTTCAGACGCAGCATTCAGCAGAATATCCACTACAAGATGTGCGTGAAGAATGAAAACTGTCTCATCATGCGCATGAACCGAAACCGCTGCCAACACTGCCGCTTTAAGAAGTGTCTCTCTGTGGGCATGTCCAGAGATGGTAAGAGACGTGCACAGAGACACGTGGAGTTTGGATGGAACTTGATCCATTTCCAGTGCAAAGGGAGTTAGTTGTTCGATGAATCAGAATGATCATCTATCATAGCTTATAAAACCGCACTTAAACTGTACATACAACCCAACTTTAAGTAGCGTCACTTTTCACTTGGTTCTTTTACTCTCTTTTATCCTGCATCTCACTTTCGGCAAAGTATTCACCGGTTTCTTCACTTCTGTCTGATTTATGGCAAGAGGGGCATGAGAGTCCCAGTAGTCATCAATCAGTGAGAAACTGTGACAAAATATCGTTTATTTTTGGAAATTGGAACACCAGGGTTGGTGATCATGCATTCAGTGTGATGCACAGTCGAACCTCTTGTTTAAGGCAATCTTATGTTTGCGCTATTGCTATACCGTTCCATTAATCATAGCAAAAATGAGTGCTCCAGTTTAGGTATTATACATGTAATCTGCCCTATATTGGATATATTCACAGCGAGGCACCATCCTCTTGGGAGATGAGCAAACTAGGTGACGATAAATCATCTCTTTTTAGAGCAAACATTTTTAGATGACCCCAAAAAGCAAGAATATGATGTAGGAGAGAAAAATCAGCTCACAGGAGGGAATCGGTATTACGAGCACCCGTTGTTGTGACTCAGGTTTAATACCACTGCCCACTATTAACAATGTCCCGATATAATTTTCATATCACGTATTGAATGACAACATTTGAAAAAAAAACCCCAAAAAAACAAAAAACATCCCCCACCCCCAAATAATTTCCAACTATTATACCTGCCTTTTTTTTTTTACCTTTTCTCTTGCCAATTTCCAAATGACAACACATTTAGCACTGTTGACCCAGTGACCTACTTCTAAACAAGCGAGAGGCAGCGCTCAACTTTGAGACAGAATGCGAGGAGAGACGAGGGGGGAGGTGTGAGAGCATATAGCAAACTATAAATAGGACTGTCAGTGCGGCAGCAGCAAATAGAGGGGAGGGCGGACTGTTACGCTGGAGGGAAGGAAGAAGTTGTCAAATGAGGTGGCGACATTAGAGTCTCATGAACAATTATAGCGTCGAGGTCTTTGGACTTTCTAAACTAAAAATGCAGAACCAGGTTCAAGGTGCTTTCCAATGTTTGGTTTTGTTGAGAGCGTAATCTAACAGAATGCGCTCTCGCTTGCTTCCTCTCTTCCTCAGCGGTGCGATTTGGCCGCATTCCCAAGCGAGAGAAACAGAGACTGTTGGATGAGATGCAGAGCTATATGAACAGTCTCAATGAATCTGCTTCCATGGAGATGGAGATGTCACCTCCCTCCGCCACCCACTGCAGCCCAAAGAACCAGACGAATGAAGGCGCAGGCTCCATCATGCAGTCATACCAGAGTGACTTAATAAACAGCGAGAAGAAACCTCTCAAGAGGCCCGCCAGCAACGGCAACCTTGGCAATTCTTTCCAGAGCAGTCCTGTGCAGGAAAGGGCCCCGCCTCATCCAGCAGCACAGGCGCACCACGCGTTTCAGGCCGACTTGACATCGGGATACAGTGTCCCTTCAAAGTGTCCCGTTGCCCACACCAATAACGACAACGCCACGAATAATAACGCCAACGATTCCAAGTATGGCTTCACCAATCAAAATCAGTGCCCCGTACGTGGCGCCCTTTCATCTCAGCACTATGCAGTCAATCAGAAGACGGATTCTCAGAACCAAAATTCGTGTCCATGGAAGCTAAACGGTGGAGCCAAAGTCTTGGTGAGTCCTGACACATTCTTATATTTGTTTCAGTCTTTTGAAAGATGGTGTTAAGCAGCTAATGCATCCGTTGGCTTCTTTTTTTGACAGGCATGTCCACTCAATTCTTGTCCGGTGGCTCCAGCCAGTCGCTCCAGTCAGGAAATGTGGGAGTCCTTTTCCCAGTGTTTCACCCCTGCTGTCAAAGAAGTGGTGGAGTTCGCAAAGAGTATACCTGGCTTCCAGACTCTGACCCAACAGGACCAAGTCATGCTACTCAAATCTGGCACTTTCCAGGTACATTGGTTTTTGTAACCTTGTATGGAATGTTTACACATGATTAAGGATTGGGGCGCATAAAGGAACCTCCAAAGTCGGGTACCATTCTTTCAACGACACTTAAAAAATATATATATTTGGAAAGAAACAGGAAATTTCATCATTCGTTCCAGGGACCAATTGCCACCATCACAGAGCTTTTGTTTGGAATACGGGCGATATTTTAAATCACACTTTCCTGGCAAGTATCATGAAATGAAATGGAAATTAATGCTAAAATAATGATAACCTGCTAAGTCAGCTAGTGATAAGTACTGCTCAAGTCTCAAGTGACATCACGCATGATGATGACCTTTGAGGTGTATCTTTACAGAAAAAAAAGGCACATCTTTTCAGAAAATATCCTTGTGAAACTTGAATAACTATGGGTGCAAAATGACTTTGTGGGTTCCACAGAAATTCATTTCTGACTCGAACGATGCTTGATTCATTTGCAGGTGCTGATGGTGAGGTTCTGCTCATTATTTGACCCCAAGGAGAGGACTGTGACCTTCCTCAACGGGCAGACATACTCCCTGGCATCGCTACGGGCACTAGGCATGGGTGTTTTACTGGACGCCATGTTTGATTTCAGCGAGAAACTCGGATCTCTGGGTTTGGAACCAGATGAGATGGCCCTTTTTATGGCTGTCGTGCTCGTTTCAGCCGGTAAGACTTCACAAAGTCATATCGGAGCAACACCTTTTCCTTCTGTCCGTGCTGTGTTCCTAACCTATTTTCCACCACTATCTTTAGATCGCTGCGGTATAGTGGATGTGGGAGCAGTGGAGCAGCTACAGGAGAACCTCATTAAAGCTCTGCGCACGCTAATTACAAGTCGCCGGCCGGACGACACCACCCTCTTCCCCAAGCTGCTGCTACGTCTGCCGGACCTGCGAACCTTGAACAACCAGCACTCTGACAAGCTCTTAGCATTTCGCATAGATCCGTAAACAAGCACAAGGCCTGCTGAAATGTCTGCTTCGGGGAGCTTCTCGGCTTGCAACTCAAGCCAAGCCCGCCACAGATGTTGGCCTCTGCATGACGGATCGTTGTTGTTGGAGCTCGGCCGAGTGCGATGCCGTGAGAGAGGGGACTCTGAAAGCGCAGCGGGGGGCTGAAGCCCTTGAACTCAACCGATCTCTTGCTTCCAAGACTGTCAGTCACGACTTCAAACTGTGTTCTTCCTGGTTGGTTCACCAAATCTTGACCGCTTCTCCCTGGAGGTTCTCTGTTGGTCCAAACTTTTCGACTTTGTCCTCTAATCCCACTAGACAGCAAACACACACTCCAGGCCAGATACGAGGAGTTTGTACAAACCTTCACCAACTACGACGCGACTGTACAGTCTCACCTGTAAATGGCATGCTCCGGACATAAAGAAGCCCCTTAACCCAGTGTCGATGGCGCAAAGCTCAAAGAATGGTTTATGTGTCGAAAAGATATCAGCTCTTTATACGTCCAAAGTCAATCACTTTATTGTGAATGAGAGTTGCATAATGATGTATTTTGAAGAAATGAAAATAAGTTGTATTGCGTTACTAAGTGCTAATCAGGGAGAAATTATTGGTCGTTAAAGGCCGAGTCTGATGGGTTTTCACTGAATATGTTCTCTGTACATTTTTTTGTAAATATTATGCTTGTTTGGTACCCATGGTAGTTTGAAGAGTCTTGGACATGTTAATGAAGTTGTTCAGTATTGTATTAAGCCAGCATCATTAACGATATATTATAAATTGTTCTATAGACTGCATTTGAACCATGCACTCTGAATATAAACTTTTGATTTCAGAATATATGAAAGATTTAAATGTATTGTCGACTGACTGCATCACATGTGTATATTTTGTAACTGTTTTGTGGTTACACCATAGAGTACTATTATTAAATAATGTTATATACCATTTCCCTTGTGATCACTTTCATTGTTATTCTTCCTAACACGATGCGACCATATCATTGCCAAGACATAACATGCAGGGTAACCTAGCAACAGAAGCAATCGACCAATCTTTCAGCCGGTCTAAGAAGCATGACGGACTAACTAATGAGGAAAATCTTAATTTTCAAGGGTCGGGTAATAAGTAAACATGTTATCCAGCAATAAATACAAGGCTGCTAAAACAAATCATTTGAGATGCTAAGCCTCTAGGAGGAGAGATTTTCCACATAAAACGATCACGGGTATGGATGGAGCCAATCCCGAAAGTTAATAGCTCCCTAGATAGGAAACAAGACGGTACAGAGAGAATCACGGCCTATGTTGTCTCCCCATTTCATAGGAGTCCTCAGAAAGTCCTTCTTGGATATGTTTACAAACGTTATCTTAAAACAGGAACTGACCTTCATAAGCATGCGTTTCACTTTGAATTTGGCTTATTTCTTTAACAATAGACTGAAGTGGACTCATACAACCTGTTGTGGTCTAAAGATATGCCAAGTCGTCATTGATAGCTACACGACGTCATGATTATCTCTTGCTGTACAATTATCTTTAAAGTAACAGTGTGGAGACATTTGAATTTTTTACTCATAAGGTAGGGTTAAAACCCCTTAAAGTTAGGATGTCCCTCTCTATGGAAAACAAATGTACCACAAAAATGTACATTTTTTAAATATAATCGTGGGTCTAATAATCATTAATTACATGACATAGATCACGCCTCACGAAGTTAGGATGTCCCTCTCTATGGAAAACAAATGTACCACAAAAATGTACATTTTTTTCAATATAATCGTGGGTCTAATAATCATTAATTATATGACATAGATCACGCCTCACCTTAAAGGAGGCTAACATATTTCGCTGCCATCTTTCTACTACGAAGACCTGAAGGAAGTGGGTCTAATAATCATTAATTATATGACATAGATCACGCCTCACCTTAAAGGAGGCTAACATATTTCGCTGCCATCTTTCTACTATGGAGACCTGAAGGAAAAAAAATCAACCGACCGCAAATTTGCTGGATCAGTAATTACAGCATGTGTAACAAATGCAATGCACTTATTTCGTCACTTGAGAGAATACTCAAAGTCGTTTGTGATGACATTTCTTTTTTTTGCTGAAGAAATTGGTGGTAGGCTTGTGAAGAGTGGTCTCTCTGAGCACTTCGGACTGAGGCCGCTGCATTCTACTAGTTCACCACTAGATGCACCATAAATATCCATGAAACCTCATTCGAGAATTAGGCAAGGGTTCAAGCAAAATGACACAAACAATACTACTACTTTATACTATAACAGCTAGCCTAATCCACAGGGCCACACCTGTACATAAGGGGATGCTGGAAAGGCATGACAGGTGTTGTGCTTGCCACTCAACACTTGCTTTACTCATCCTCCTCTGTTGAAAAGCCATTGTCTGACAAGTTTTCTTTGCACCACACCAGACAATGATGTCACCAGGCATCGAATTACCTAATGGAATATTGTGAACACACACATTTGCTGCAATATACTTTGCAGGGTTCTGTTTTAAAAGCAAAGGCTGATAAATGCCTTTAAAGGTCTTTTGCTATAGTTATGTCTCTTTTGTGGTGATTTTTTTCAGGATCTTTGGGTAAAAGAGGCTAATGTAATGACAAAAAGGCACAATGAAGGTTTTAAATGAGATTTGGACCAAGACATGGAACTCTGACAGGAAGTCTACACTGAACCATGAATGGTGGGCTTGAGTATAACAGAAGAGTAACAGCAATATTGTCAATGATACCTGTGACCCTTTGTATTCCTGTAGCCATTGGAGTGAATCTCAATGATGGAGTTCCAAACTTCGTTGCCGTATCTCCAGGTTCCACAAGCCATAATCACTGATGGTAGACACTGTCAACGGTGAAATATAGACGAGTATTATTTTCAAGGCCAAGAAAAAGAATAAAGGGAGACAATGTGATTAATAAGAATGGTGCCCATTGAAAGTTCAGTTACTTGGAAAGCATATGTTCCTTTACTTCTGGGTCTTAAATTATATGAAATTAATTAATTTAATGCCTTGATCCACGCCAAGCCACTACAGGACATCCTATATATTCTGGTGGATCAGATTTCACAACTCATATTTAAACGGGCACTAGGCATAGCTACAAAGCCAAAAACGCAGCCGTTTGTCAAATTGATGATGAAAGGAATACCCAACAAAAATAACACAACACAAATTTGTGACCATGACTACTTTTTACCAGGACAAAGACGTGATTAAGTCAATTTTAAAATGCAATAGAATTTGTTACTGTCTTCTGCTGCCATCTGGTGGAATGACGGTGACAGTGCACGCAGAAACAAATTGTACAACGCATGTGAATTCAATGATTGTCAATAAACAACCACGATTCGATATACGTACCAAATACTCGGCTTGTATACACAATAATCTAAATGCACACGGACTCTTTTTTTTTTTTTTTTTTTTTTTTACACAACATATTATTCAAACGATGAAGACAACAATATTTTGGGGCTAATGTTTACCTGTACCCTAATATGGGTAAGTACTGAACCAGGTAAGAAAAGGAAGAAATGCATTGACAAACAAGTAAAAAGTGTCCGCATCTGACTTACATGTTCGTTTCTATAAGCTCTCCTATGTTGTTATATTTGATATGAGTTTAAACTGCGATTTTATTCTTGAATGGGACGGTGCTACGCGCTAGCAAGCCACTGTTATTAACAAATTTCTCGGCTCGTTGCTGTAGCGCCACAGTGACAAACGACGACATCCAAACGTCCACATGAGGTTATTGTAAAGCAAGCAGTTCGGGAACGCTATTTGTTGTAAACTTAAAGTTTGACATAAACAAGTGCTAAAATTCAATGATATTACGTCAGAAAAAGGAAGTGGGTGCGTCGCCAACTTCCTGTCGTCTGTTACTATCATAGCATTGATGGTGAATCCAACGATTTGTTTAGAAAAAGTTTTAAAAAAAATGTAGGTCTGGTTAAAGATGCACTTATTTCTTTTGGAGTCGTCTTTTGTCACAAAATGCCTGATGCACAAATCAATCAATCAAACAATCAAGCAAGCAACCAATCGATACTTGCAGATTTACACATACAAAGATTTCTTTCCTTTTTTTCAATATTTGTCACTATTTTTTTGTTTGTTCTTGGTTGTTTTCTGCCATTTCCCCACGCTTGTTGTGCAAAATTCATATAGAAGGTTTTTCAACATTTTTGAAGAATTTATTTGAGGTTTAAAAAAGTGTTGCTTTTTTATTTTTTATTTTTTTGCAAAGCATTTCAATGGGCGTCAGTGATTTGTGGATTTTTGCTATTCGCGGGCCAGCCCAGCCCCAGTTTAGGTTGTCGATTTTTTTTTCTTTTGAGACACTTGTACATATGTGGCACCATAAATTGGCAGTTTTTGCATCAGAAACACATTTTTGTGTTTACGTCAGGGGAGATGTAAAGATAAAGGAGGGGGGTTGATTAGTAAATCTCATTATCAAACTATGTGGCAGTCAAAAGAGTATCATAATGTTCTTAGCTGCCATCTCATTAGTCAGCTGTTACCAAACCAGGCTCTTACTCAAAGCATTGGGTCACAAGTCACCTGGATGATGATGGAATTAAGATAAGATAAGATAAGAAAACCTTTATTAGTCTCGCAATGGAGAAATTCCCAATACACAGCAGCAAAGTTATGAAAGGAAGAAGTAGAACAACAAAATATAGGAGCTGCTGGAATTGAAAAAAAAAAAGGATCATGTTAGTCCTATACGGCCCAAATGAACATTGTCTGTGGCTTCTTTACTTCTACTGATGCATATTGTGTATGCTTTCGTTCACAATATAAATGATATAGTCAATGAAAATACACCCCCTAATTTTGGAATTGAATAAATCGAATCATGCAGTACATTCAAAATTTGAAAACATTTGAGTCTCTGTGTTTTCCTCTTGGATGATTCAGCACCTTGAATGAAGGAAGAATGGCCACATTGAGAGAATTAAACAACACACCTGTTTAATAAGTGCAATGGTACAGTCTGTCTTCATCTCAATGTTTCGAGACTACCTGTAATGTGCTAGAACAACGTTATTAAGAAGAGAAAGGGGGGTGGCTCGGGATCGGGGTTAGGGAGAGATTAACCACATGGAGGATGGACAGTAAAGCTGCTGCGTAATCCGCACAGTCGATACAAAATCAGACCGGCAACAACTCACATACTTTGGACGACATGCTCGGTGTCAAGTGAGGACCGCAGAGTTGAGAATCTTCTGATTTTTGGATCTTTTTTTGGAGAAAGAGACCAGCAACTTCACAATTTTTAAAATATCTTCCTCCTCCTCCTCATCATCACAAAGGCCGAACCATGAAAAAAGAAAAGGTATGTTTTAATGTTGAACCACCAGTGATAACTTTATTAACCTTGTGACAAGATAGTTGTTAATCTATAACCGTTTTGGTGGAACATTTTCTAATCTGTTGTTTGTGTTAAAAAAAATAAAAATTTTGATCGCACATTATTTACATTGCTGGCTTCCCATAGGTGGAGGGCCTTCACATCCATTCTAATACGTGAAACTAACGTGGAAGTCGTTTGCGGGGTGTTGTGTCCTGACTTCCCCAAAAATAAACAGTCAAATAGTGACTTGGCATTGGAAAAATATTTGATTGTTGATTGTGTGGTACTGATTGTTAAAGTTTACCAACAACCGCCCCGGGGGGGGGGGGGGGGGGGGGGGGTGGCATCTTTTATCTCAATATGATACTGGCTTTGAACTAAGAGTTCAGAACATTCAGTATATAAAACAACACTGAAATGCATGGGTAAATGTGTACAGTCTATGTAATAGGATGAGGGCAAGTGTACATGTGATGTTCACAGTCAGGACAGCCGTGTGAGGGAAACCATAACTACGATGTGACCCGTGATTAAAATTAGTTCAACACCCTTTGTTCATTGCAATCGATCCCTTTTCCTGATTGTGTACACTATGTGACGATGAAAGTGATTCTAATGTCGTTTCTCAGCAGGTCAACACGGACAATGAACCACCATCATACCAGGAAGCAACCGCGGGTAAAATACTGTGTTTTATTCCACGCAGAAACAATCGTATTTTTATTTGTTTCAGGAAATAATGTATCAGCAGTATACTGTATGCGTCTTTAAATTGTTGATGAGGAAAGTGACATTTAGCGCTTGTTACTGTGAGCTACTGGTTACGATACGAAAAGACGTTTTCATGAATGACAATATCTGTCTGTGTCCAGGCTATGAGGAGATGCAGGCCCAGTTTTCTTGGGATGACCAGACCATTCGGCAGACCTTCATCAGGAAGGTAAACATTGTTTTATCAGCAATCGTAATGCTGTGTTTGATAACGATGAAGAAAGTAGGGTAATGTGACACGATCATGACACGTGATTTCCTTTGCAGGTCTACGCCATTCTCATGGTCCAGCTCTTAGTGACCGTGGCAATTGTTGCCCTCTTTACATTTTGGTAAGATCTCTTCAGTATGTTGATACAATAATGCGTACTGTGCACTCACTGACCTTTTTGTTAAGGACACCTGCACATATTTAATGAGATCCAGTATGAGAGCCGTGTAGCAAAACATAAAAATAAAATTGACTTGCGGCGTCCGGAGGGTGGAAAAAATTAGCCCCTGTCAAGACAATGAAACATAAATTTTCACTCGGGGCGGCAGTATCCATTATGTAACCCAGCAATCACGTGCTCATTATCAGAAGCTAACGCCGGCAAGTGCATTCAACAAAACTAATTGCAGCTCTGCTTACCATTTGGCTTTGACGTAGTGTGTCAGAGTATGTAGTCCGACCTTTGATTGAAAGTGGCAGAACTTCGTAGTTGAGTCACGAGTAGAGTAATTCAGTGTGATGGCATTTATTATGTAAATTAGCAAAACTGTGATGTCCCAGCCCAACATTAGGTCGCTCCTAATGAAGTGGCCAGTGATTGCCATGTTGTTGTTGTTGTATTTGAAGCACGCTGACTTTTTTCATTTGCCTTTGCAGCGCACCCGTAAGGTTCTTCATTCAGACTCATCCTAGCTTGTACATGGCGTCTTAGTGAGTACAAACACATTGTTGCCCCTCACCTTGTACTAAAGTGTCCCAGTTTCTTAATCACATCGTTTGACTTTTTTGGACAGTCTCATGTTCTTCGCCACTTATATCGCTCTGTCTTGCTGTGGAGACTTGAGGTAACTCTACTTTTCAATAGGAATTAAGTAAAAGAAAGACCCAAGTAATATTGAGCATCTGCGAATGAAAGTGTTTTTTTTTTCTCTCAACAGGAGGCAGGTTCCCTGGAACATCATTTTGTTAGTTCTCTTCGTGAGTATTCCTCATTGTGAAAGCAGCACTATTTTTTGTGTGTGTGTGTGTGTGTGTGTGTGTGTGTGTGTGTGTGTGTACCCAGCGTGAACTATTGCTTTTTCTCCTCGCACAGACTTTAAGCATGGCCTTCATGATGGGATTTGTGTCGAGGTGAGTTCATATTTGGGTCACACAGACACCAATTTTTCATTGCGCGCTCCGCTTTGTAGTAAGTCAGAAATATGCGACCAAGCTCCCTCTTTCTCCAGCTTTTACAACACCAAGTCGGTGGTGCTGTGTTTGGGAATCACCTCCCTTGTCTGCTTTTCTGTCACCGTCTTCAGCTTCCAAAGCAAGGTGAGGAAAATGCATACGGTACTGTGTATAGACAAATAGAGGTAGATAAATAGATTTTTTTAAACAAATGTTTGTTTTCATTGTGACGGTGACAATATCCATTTTAACATTGAATTATGTGTACAGAGTTTATTGCACATATAATCTAGCCATCCATTATTTGAACTGCTTTATCCTCACGGGTGTGCTGGAGCCTAACCCAGCTGATTTTGGGCATTAAGTGGGTTACACCCTGAACCGGTTGCCAGCCAATCGCAGGGCACACATAGAAAAGCAACCTTTCACACTCACAGTCACACCTACGGACAATTTAGAATGATCAATTTACCTACCGTGCATGTATTGGAATGTGGGTGGGAACCGGAGTACCCGAAGAAAACCCACGCAGGAACGGAGAGAACATGCAAACTCCACACAGGACGGCAGAGGTCCGGAATCAAACCATGTACCTCTGCACCACGAGGCAGTCGTAGTCTCCAGTTGTCTAAAGTGCTGCCTGAACAAATAACAATAACAATAATAATAATAATAATAACCCATGAAGGACTCATTGTTAAATTATGAATTATTTGGATGTGGTTCAAAGCATTTTTCTTGTTTTCCTCTTTTCAGGTTGACGTGACTTCCTGTCAGGGCGTCCTGTTTTCGTTGTGCATGGTCATGTTGCTGTGCGCCATCACCCTGTCTATCGTCGTCCCTTTTGGCTACGTACGTTCCTTTACGAGACCTTCCCATAACATGTCAAAAATAGAGGAGATTTCGGAAACATGATGCCGCCGTGTGTTAACCTGAAAGGATTAGCATCACAGATAATCTAGGCGAAGCGCTGCACTGTGTTACCTAAATTAGAAGCATGCTATCCTTCTTAACAGTGTTTTGTAATATCTACCTTGTCTTGCAGGTTCCCTGGTTACACGCCATTTATGCGGTCTTGGGAGCCATCCTCTTCACCCTGGTGAGAAGCACGTTAACTGTTTGAATTGGCCACACCCTCCTCCAAAACACAGCAATCCACATTTGGATCACCAAAGTTGACAGTCCTGAATTGTCTTTGTCAAAATGTTGGACAAACACTTAGTTACACAAGCAAAATCGTATGGCTTACCACCAAACAAATATGCCACAAAAAGGTACATACACTTAAAATAATGATGGCCTCATCTCAATTTACTCAGTTACTTACTCAGCGTGGGTGCATTTTGTTATTTGAATGGCAACAGGTGGATGCACAAGTTAACTGTATCTAGTGCCATCTGAAGGAAAGGCATTTAATTATTCTGCCCAGTCGAATACAGTAGTTTTCTGGTGTAGATAAATGAGCAAAGATACATTATTTGCAGTAAATAAATAAAGTTCTGACCATTTGGGAGAAACTGGATAATTTCCCGTGCGCACTTCTCACTGCTGCAGCACCGTGAATGTGAATCCCTGCAGCGGAGCACAGTCGTTCGCCAAGGCCCAACAGTGGGCCCTTTGCACATAATCTCCCACACCGAAACCGAACTTCAGCTCGACCTTTTCCTGTTTTGAGAAAATTATCCTTTTCGGGGTGTCAAATCCAGGTTGGGAGAGTAAACCCTGCCGCATTTTGTCTTTAGGCAAAGATGTGTCAACCCAAGAGAGTAGAAGCACCGGTGGCTTAAGACAAACTCTTGGCAGGGTTTACTTTTTGGACGCGGATTTGATACCTCCGTCAGATAGAAGGGTTTGCATTTTGGCCGTCCATTTAGATACATTTTGTTTTTTAAATCAAACTTTCCGTCTGTCCAATACAGTTCCTGGCATTCGACACTCAGATGCTACTTGGGAACAAACGGTTCAGCATCAGTCCAGAAGAATATGTCTTTGCCACGCTCAGCATCTACCTGGACATCATCTACCTGTTCAGCTTCCTGTTGCAGATCGTCGGAGGCGGTCGCGATTGAAGCGACTCCCGTAGCCACGCTTTAGGTATCTTCGCCGAACTCTTCTTCAAGCCAACGAGCATTTTGTAAACTGACAAAACCACATCAACTTTTTACTGTAGTTTTACCTTTGTACTCGTACGTATCAGCCTTGTGAGAATATGTGTGCACCAATATGTGATTTGTGACATACAGTAATAGATGACTCTAATACGTCTGCGGTTGGGCAGGATAAGGAATTACGGTAATCTGTGATGAGTTATCCTTTCATTCCAAAAGTACAAGTATGGCAGTGAGGACTCATGAATGTTATGCACATCTTGTTATTTTTGAGTCTTGAGTTATTGTAGCGTTCACGACCACTTACCTTATTCCGCGTGGCATCTTTTATACATGTTTTGACTTTACCGTGTTTTTCCATTCATGATGAGCAAGTGCATGTAGCAACATGCATAAATGTCAATGCCATCATAGTTGATGATGTGACGTATGTATTAAAAGTGAAATTTAGCATTTATTTTGAATAATATACGTTTGTGGCATATACTGTTTTTCTATTTAAATGTGATGTTGAGATAATTTAAAAAAGCCTCATAAATTCTCAATTCTCATTAGTGCATATTAAGACAAATTCTTGGCGAAAAAGTGAGATTCAGCCAATGCCGGTGCTCACACTTACACAAATGGACAGTTTTGAGTTTTCCGTGAACTGAGGCAGGACAGGGGTGCCCAAGGCCGGTCCTTGAGAGACCCTATCCAGCCTGTTTTAGATGTCTCCCTCCTCCCCCCACATCTGGTTGAAATGTTCAGTTCATCAGCAAGCTTTGCAGAAGCCTAATAATGGTCCTGAACATACAATCTCCACACAGGTCGGACAGAGCCAATAATCGAGGCCAGAACCTTTTGACTGTAGGGGAGACGTGCTTAGCATTTCACCACAATCTTGCCATTATTTCATTTTTACCTCCTAAAATAATGTTGAGTGTTATTTTAAAAAGTTTTTGCAATGGAGAGAAAAATAAAGATAAATGGTAGACCAATCATACATACACTGGTGTCTTAATGCAACGGAATCTCAGTAATTATTTGTGGTCTAAAGAAGAAAAATATGTCAGCTATGACGATTACATTGGCATTGGAATACGAGTTCAGAACATATTTAAGGAAATTGCGTCAAATGTTCTTGCCAAAATACATATTACATCTCACTCTCTTGGTAACTTGAACTTTCTGAAAGGTAGTAAAAAGAGTTTGTTTTGGGCCCTCTGTATGAGGTGCTGGACTTAGACGTGATAACAATTTAATGTCGACCATCCACAATGACTAATCATTGGAACAAAGATCTTTATTTAAAAAAAAAAAAGTACAACGGACATTTTAAAATTCAAAGACAAAACCAAGAATCTCTTCTTAAATCAATTACAAAAAAAAAAAATTACAATTTTAGAAACTCTGGCACAGGAAGACAACAGTAGCCAAGTGGCTTTGCAAAATAACCAAATATCAAAAGCTCTTTCCTCTAACAAAACTGTACAAAATGAGTTCTTGTATAAATAAAAAAAAAATGTTCACAAGCAGGGGGCGGGAGGCAACTGGTGCATTTTCAAAATCTTTGATTCAGTGTTTTTAAATTTTTGTTGTTGCAATGTTGCTTCCATTTTTCCATTTTAATATGTACTGTATACCAGTAATGATGGAAATTGTAGATTCCTCGATGTGATACCAAAACGAAAGATTTAGAAAATGCACACAGGGCAACAACCTACAACCTGTTGAGAAGTCCTGTTTTAGCAGCAAAACATTTTGAAGCTATGAAATAAGCCATCAGTCTCTTTAAGGATGACTTCTATCAAATTGTTTGTAAGTACAAAATAAGTGCATGGAGAGAAACTGTGGACCATTCATCAGAATAGAGTCTGACACAATTCAAAGTAACTTTTCATGATGCAGATTCCTTTTCCGGCATCGTACATAAACTGTAACGTTAGGTTTGCTTATAATTTGGTAAAAACGGTCAAATAAATAAACACTGCATTGTAACAAAGTAGTCATTTCATAGTTCCAAAATCCTTTTGTGTATGTGTGTGTGTGTGTTCATAGTGATGGCTAACACATTGAATATACCATTTCTCTCATATAGATATTTTCCATGACATACTCCTTCATGGCGCGATTGGTTCAGATGACGTGCTAGCGTCTGTGTGATCCGGACAGTTTATCAAACAAAGAATAAAAGTCATGAAAACACACCCACACAGGGGGGAAAAAAGGTGTCAACATAAAGGGAAAAACAAAAACTATGTACAAAATGTGCTCTCTCAAGCTGCACAAGGTGCTCCTCCTGGAAGCCTGCTAAGCCCACTATGTTTACTTGCACTGCAGCCTTCCTTCGCATGCTGTATATAAGCATGGGACTGTACTCCCCCCCTCCCCAATTACTTTCCAAGTGGAAACAAAACCACGTTGGATTCAGAGTGCATGAAAACGCCATTGCCCTCCTGAGTCATTCAGAATAAAAGCAGTTTGTCCGGCTCGCATCGCACGTCTTGCTGAGAGCAACATACGAACGTGAATGTATGGGTGACAACAACATCTTTGGTTGCACAAATGAACAACATATCACACAAAACATGTAAAAAAAAATAGAGAGAGTCAGCATGTTTTTTGGTGCCGCAGCCAAACCTGATGAACAGCTTAGCTCCGGCCAACCAAAATTATGGTTAACTCGATGTCTTTCCAACAAGTTGGTTACTGTCATATGTAGTGACATTCCTTGGAATTTGAGGCAGTTCACACAAAGAAAAGAACATTAAGGCTTTGCTAGAATTAGGATTTCCAGATGACTTTGTTTCACTCACTAATCAAAGATACGTATGCCCCTTTTCCACATGCTAATATTAGCTTTGCCTGGTGCCGCAGTAATGCACACTACTTGATGTACGACTCCACCAACTTCAACGTCCTGCAGCGATTGGTTCCCTCAGTTTCACTTTTGAATAAAAACAGCCACATGCTGTGAAGTAAAGAGAGAGCCTTGTGCTTCTTTGTTACTCGATTCGCATGTGTTTGTTGCGATTGATGTGTTTGAAGAGACTTTTTTTTTTTTTTTTTTGCAGTTTCACATGCAATATTTTGAGGTGGAATCCACCCCACCCGGCGGCAAGTCAAACCAAGCCTTTCCTATTAACCGTGCAGTGGAAAATGGGCATGAATACCCTCTTGAATGGCACTCTTACGGTCTAGTGATCAATCTTTGAAAAGCCAAGAGGTTTGCAGTTTGTAACGTGTGCGTGAACGAAAACTTGTGTGGATGCAATGGCTTGTCGTATGGTCAAAGCCTCATCTTGAACTACGACACTGATGCAGCGTCCGTATGAATGTTTCGAGTCAGCAAACAAAGTCAGGATTTGGTTTAGCTGTCCACTTGCAAAGGTTTTTAAAAAAAAAAAAAAAAAACTTTTTTCTTTCTTTTTTTAAACAAAAAGGCTCAACAGCACAACAAAAGGAACAGAGACCCCTGTGAATCAAAACACGAGAAACCGTGATGTTGAGCAAGAAAACGTCAAAACTAACACCTACAAACTAACATCGAATGCTATCTCTCTACAGCTAAAATGTCATCTACTTCGAAGATAAACAAAAAAATAAGGCAGGTTAGCTCAAAAGGTTTTCAAGTGACAGTCAAAAGGAAAAACTTACCAACAGGAAAAAAAAAAAAAAAAAAAACAACAACTAGACAATCAATGACTCGAAATCAGGTGACAACAGCAGCATTGAGAAAAGACCTACAGCTCCCTTTGCAACCAATCACTCGGAAATCTTCAATTGGAGTTCCCTCATGTTATCTCGAATGAACAACTGCGGTCATTTCACCGATGCACGTCCCCTCCTCGCGACAGGAGGACCAATTGAACGATGCTTTGAAGAGTTGCTTCAACAAAACCGCTTAAAACCACTTCTCAACATGGGCGTGAGGAGCGTGAACAGGCGTCATGCTGATCTACAGCCTGCGTGCACCACATACACAGAACACCGATCACATTAAAAACTCATAAAATCACCAGAAACGCTGTGGAATCCTAGTCCTGTGCCCTCAAAACAGACCGTTTTAACTATGATGTTCAGACGCTATCGTCCTGGGATTGTCTCCAGCTCCACAAATTGTAACGGGAATACAATGTAAATAAATGAGTAAAGCGTAAAGTGAACTTCATGTTGTTATTACTGTAAAATACCCTGCAACCATGAAGAAAAAAAAAAAGTCAAGCTTATTCGAGAGCAGTGATTCCCAACCAGGGTGCAATGAAAGGGGTGCCGCAGGAAAATATCATTCATTAATAATAACTATAACTTTGTTCATTTCTCTATGCTAGCGACAAATAGGGATAGAGCCGTCTATGTACATTATGCCAGTGACGTATTGTGATGACTTGACACCGAGTAAGTCCCTTTGTGAGTAAACAGAGATGAGATCCGCATCATTTCACGGTTCAGACTTGTTTTTAGCCAAAAAGAGAGTTGGAAAAGCCGCTCTGTTGTTAGCCCTTAGCCTGTTTCGCAAGCAATGACGCTAGCTAATTTGCTGCTGCTTTTGGTTCATATTTGCTGAAATCGTGACCCTCATTTGTGTTAAGATCATTTACACCAGACTATTTGCTACTTGTTTGTTTGAAGTAGAAAATTAACGTAGCCTTTGCCTGGTTAGCAACGGAGTTCGCGAGCAAGCCTTCTGCTGCTTTTGCGTTATATTTAGTTGCTGAAGTTGGGACCCTCAGCTATGCTAAGTTGTATTATGCCACACGATTTGCTATTTGTTTAAAGTGGAAAATGAACTGTTTATTTGCTTCTATACGAGTAGTCTGGCCATCAAGTGAGAAAAGACAACATGCTGCCTTGTTCTGAAAAAGGCCAAATTTGGCCTTGTCATGACATCAAAATCGAACATAAATTACAAATTGCAGTTGAAAAGCTGCCTTCATGAGTGAAAAAAAATCTATGCTTTTACAGTCTTTAGGAGTGTTCAAGGACTCTTCATGATTTGATTTTCCCCTTTGAAAGTAAAAGCGATATTTGGTCCCAAAATTTGCAAATACGTAGTAGCCTCTGGTCATACTCATGTTGGCGCACTTTGCAGTAGAGGGGAAGTGAGGTGAAAAGTGGCTCATTTTCAGCTTCCCCACTGCCAAAACAGTCTGGAGGGTGATAATTATTCTTGATGCTTGGGTTATTTTGACCACAACATGTCACGGACATTTTATGAAGACACCATCTGTTTAAATGTGTGTCCTTTAAGAGAATTAGTAATACGTTTGAAACAGAGGCACTGTGAGACTGTAGCACTAGGGTTACTAAAATCATAAATAATAAAACATTACTCATCTCACTTTGTATTACATTATTCATTTGTTTACATTGAATCCCATTAGTGAAAACAGGTAGCAGAAGGCTAGGGACAGAAGTGGTCGTCTGACTGTGAAAAGGGCCAATAGTACAATTCCTCAAAAAATGTCAGCTTATCACTCTGTGGCTTCTTTGTAGTCTTTAGAGACCCTACTATTAAATAATGTCTTTTTGTTTTTTTAATAAAGGTTGAAATGGTTTTAAAAATTCTGGGAAAAAAAAACCCTCAGAAAAAGAAGTCAAATATAAATAGAAATAATTGATTGTCTTTTGTTCATTCAGGCTTTAAAAATAGGAGTAACAAGTATAAATAAAATGTGTTTCTATCATTTGTGCATGACTAGAAATCTCTGCAGCAGTTAGAGGAAGAAGTAGCTTTAAACGGTTTGCCTCCCGCGATTCCAATGACGCGACATACAGCAAAAGTCTTTCTGTTCATTTTTTTTTTAAACCTGTACAAACTGTTGCCCCGCCGCTGCAAATAGAATGTCAAACAACAAACATCAGGAAATTAAAAGTTTGCATATTTTACAAAAAATTAAAAAATAAAAGACACATTGTGTTTTAACTCTTTTCCTTGAATCACTCTGAAACATCCAGAATGCAATTTCTTTTCTTTTTAAAATAAGAATTTGTTATATTACGTGCATAAAAATAACACTCTGTTTTTTTTTTCCTCGTCGCTAATTTTTCTCCTATTTTTTTTTTCCTCCAACATTTTATTATGTTCCTTGTTGCAGTTATCAAAATAGATCAGATCTTCTCTGGAGAAGATTATTACCTCCTTTGGTAGTTCAACTTGTGAGCAGAAACGTTCAATGTCGTAAGTGTTGTCTTGTTTCTTTAAAATGGAAAAAAACAAACAAACAAACAAAGAAACAAACACACACACACACACACACACACACACACACACACACACACACACACACACACACAAAACACAATTTCACTCTCTCTCGCATACATGTACACACGTTCCTTTTGTCATCCATGTTCAAGTCCGGATGCTTGGTAACGGTATAGAGCAGAGTCTTGTTTAGCTGAACCCTGATTGGTTGGATTCATCACATGGCCAAGGCCCCTACCCTCATGGCGCTGGAAGAAACCACAGAAACACAGAGAAATGGTACGATTAAATATTAATGCATAGTTTAGTAACTTGACATTTTGAACAAAGATTGGACCTTGAAATTGACCTCGTGGATCACGTGACTTTAATTTTCCTCGTGAAATGTAATCTCAAATCTTCTCTAAAACATAAAAGTCTCATAGTGGAATTTGGTTGGTTATGGTTTCGGGAAAATTGAGGTGAGCTAGGCCTTCTCCTCAGTATTATAACGAATAAATAAGCCTAAACGAAGAGCACGTTCATGTCACCAACTACACTTCTGAATGTGATCAAGAAAAAGAACTTAGTTTTGCCACGCCACTTTGTTGAGCACTTGGCAGCGGCAGATAAAGTCGTTCAGATGTTTTCCACTGAATTGCAATGTGCCATGTGTCAAAATTCATACCTTAGCTTCACTTGGTGTGTTGGTACGAATAGTTTGTGTGTTCTGTGGGAGTTTCCATAGCAACCTGTTGCTGTTGACCACCGTTCTCCTGAAAAAAAACAAATGACAAAGGATTTAATAAGCTGTCTACTGACCTCTTCAAAAGAAGACTTTGATGTTTACGATACACTTCACGCCCTTCGTTTTCACCCCGACGCTGTTCACCGCTTGCTACCACCATGCCGCTCCCCATTCATAAATATTGCCCCCCCCCCACACCCCCGTTGACAGCGCCGCTCATTCTGCAGGTTCCCACCACCATTTACACTGAATTAGATCATTGACGACGCCCCGCAGGCACGGACGGCCTCATGCAGAGAAGTGCCAGGATGCTTTCATTCAGCAGTTAATGTTGGCTCCTTCTTTTAGTCTTGTTTTCTTTTCATAAATTTGAGAAACGCGTTGAAAATGGACTTGTAATGGGACTAAGTGAGGAGGAATACAGATACCTTATGTGGGGGCGATATAAAGAACATTTTGCCTAATGAAACCAATTGTGCAAAACATCAGAGCTATAACGTACTCTAAATGTGTTTGTCACTGCTCTGAAAGGGCTGCTGTGAATACACAAAATAAACCAATCATCCCCATTTTGCATGTTCAAGACACAAATTATAATCCAATCCACATTTTCTTCCTTTTGGAAAATATTAAGGCGTGATTGATTCATTTTGTACCATTCATTATATACCGTTACAAATATATACGGTGTACTTATAACATGTATACATGCATTTATGTCACTCACATACATAAGAGTATATACATAAATACCTCTACTGGGACATTGGAAGGAGGCACTGGGGTGTACTGGGGGATGTAGGTCCCCTGCATAGTTGTGTTGGCCGGAATATACTGTGTGGAAGAAAACAAGAGGACACAAACTGGATAAGTACTTTAAAGGGAGCATCATAATTGGAATTTTTTTCACAAAATCTCAAAATGAAGGACCCGTAACTTAAGTGTCCTCAAAATAACTTGCAATAACAAAAGTCAATATTTTGAATTTAGTTGGTGTTAGCACAATGGAAAAATGTCACCCCTGTCATAAAAGCCTGTGAGAATCACTTCTTTATACCACCGAGATGATGTACTCACTGTTCCCGTGCTGCCCAGGGAAAGGTGGCTTAGCTGCTGGGCAAGAGGTCCCATCATAGATGTTGGCTGGATGGACATAGCGTGATCCATTGCTGGGGTAAGAACTGTACCCTGTGGATGCAATCAGAATCTGGTGAGTAACAAGACCTACGCAAGCGAGTGTCATGCTCAAAATGACAGAGATGTAAAGAAAAGCTACTCACAGCTGGTTGCATGAGGTATGACTGATGGTGCATCCAGGACGGGCTGTGCACCTTCCCATGAAGGAAGAATGGCAGTAGTTGAGACTGCGTATTGGATATTTGGGAACGTGAGACAAAAATGTAAGTAAAATACACCACCTGGTAGGATGAGACAGGAGAATGCATGTAAGGTGAGAGAGACGTCTGGGCGATCATCCGGTTTGGAGCCAGGCTGTATGGTGAGGAATAGAAGCTGTCGAATAGAAGGAGACAAAAAACATGAAGCACATCCACTAATGCGGCATGATCTCATTGGCATTGAAAAAGGTATAAGAAAAGTTCATCATCAGCTGCAAAAAAATGTAAGCGTACATTACATAGCATCTTAAATCTCCAATCCAGACTTGTGTGCTTTTCCCAAAACATGTTCGTTTTTTGTGAAAAATCAAGCCATTATCTCCACCCTCAAACGCTTTAGCTGTGTTCGCTGAATGTGACACTCTTCTGATGAAAATTGGATGCTAATGTGTAGCTTCTTTCTTACACTTAAAAGTTCAGAGAGAACTGAAGCAATTCCCTTGTCATTTAGTGGTTAGAATTCGGTGCTCTCACCCCCACAGCCTGGGTTCAATTCCCGGTCAGGGAACCAATTGAAAAGCTCAAATGGAAATTAGCCAGTCTGTTATTTATAATGCGTACAATACTAAACTAAAATTAACTGCCAGAGGACTGACTGTATATTGTCAGTTAAACGATTTCATGAATGCCAAAAATATCGAGCACACAGCTCTGGGGCCTTTTCTGCCAGATGCAGAAAAAGGTCGGTCTTCTCCAAAATGATCCCTAATCTTATACTGCCTTAGCTGCTCCCATACATGAGGAGGAAAGGGGGGGACTTCACCCAGCCCATGTGTGACTCCACCGTCTTGACTGTATTCAACTAGTAAGTTTGCCAAAACGTGCCATTCATAGGGAAGGGCAAGTCGACACAAGGAGAAAGGTTATTGCAAAATAACAGCTTAGTTAAAGTCACCAGTTTACATAGAAGTGCCAAAGAGGCCTAATCTAACAACGCCTACACACCCCTACTTGTTTGTGCCACAAAAATATATCAGCTTGAAGCCTCCTCCGGCTGGAATATATGACACTCAGCTGATGTGTTGTGGAAAGCACCGAGAGGCGCTAGTCACTAGTTAGCCCACGAGCTAACAAGCTTGGGTGTAGGACGAGTAACAAAGTAAATGACTCACAATTGCGGCGGCTAGCCAATGACGCAAACAACGTGCTCACACTGTTAGATGACGGATGGAGGGGGACTCATGCTGGACACCAAAGGGTGTTATTCGGCATCGTTTTAGCCAAGCCAGAAAAATCGGTAAAAAATAAAATAGTGAAAAATAATGTCATGTTTTATCTCCACAACCCAGTACCGTCAAGTTCTCAGTCTTTGCAACTGTTTTCAGCACTCATCTTCAAACTTATACAGTATTTAGAAGCAAATATCTGAATTTACATTACACGGTCTTCAAATGTTGAAGCTGTATTTTAAAAGTTGTACACAAACCAACGAAGTAAAAAAATATAACCTCAACGTCGCAGCAGGGGGCAGCATTGTAGCAGTTTTGAGGTGCTGCTTTTTTTTTTTTTTTTTTCGTGTAGGTTGGGACTGTTTTCACTCAGGCCCTGCATACCACTCACCCATTTTGTAATGCTGTGGGGTCATACGCAAGCGTCATTCCTCCCTGGGAAAACAATGTGGGATTCAGAACCACTGAGGTCATGCAAACAGCAGTGCATTCAGCTCAAAACGTTTACTAGTCGAGAAAAAAGTTCAAATGTGTGCGTGACTTGCCGTCTCGCCGTCTCTGGCCCAGGGCCTTCCGTTGGGGAGGTACTTTCCCTGGTTCTGCCTCTTTTTCTGACCCCCGTCTGCAAACTTACATAATAACGGCTCTGTGGGCACTGGGAAAGCAAAAGATCAAACAGTTGAACACCGGGACCAACAAAAACAATGTCAAAAGCACGTACAAAGAAAAATTATTCTACACACATGGAACTCCTGGTGGAGTTTTGATGAATTTGCCATTGAAATGTTGAATAATGGCCTCACACTTCTCTGTGGACTCCATCCTGGAATAATAATAAGAAAAGAGATCAACATACTCCCACACATTTTCTCGTTATTATTTGAATTGCTGTGTCTGACCTGGCGAATCCCACACCGCGGCTGGTCCCGTTGGCGTCTCGCAGAATGCGTGTAGAAATGACCTGGCCAAAGGACTTGAGCATGCTCTCCAGCTCTTGCTCGTCCATGGACACCGGCAGGTTGGAAATGTACAGATTGGTGGGGTCCTGCTCCTGTTGCTATTTGGGAAGTGGGGGTTACGAAACACATTTTTAGTTGACATATTCCTTCATGCGCCAAAATCCCCTGATCAAACCCCATTCAGATCGAATTCTGAATGAGAACGGCAGAGTTCCTCCAAACTTGAACGGCTAACAACGGAGATAGATATGAAATGAGTCTGGTTAGGAGATGATGGCGCAAAAGATGACAGTGCCGGGGGTAGTAGTAGTAGTAGCATTTGCAAGTCAAAACAAATTATCGAAATAAAAGTGAAAACAAACAAGTCATAGAGCTCCGTTTTTGGGAGGCTTCCCCGAAAGGGAAAATAAGGGGCGGTTTTATATCAGGCAAGGCAGACTTAGGCTATTTTAAGATAAGAAAATCTTTATTTGTCTCACAATGGAGAAATTAGAAGTATCTTTAAGCTTGCCCTGAGTGTTTACACATCGTTTGTGTCTCCTTGTCGCTCCAAACATAATTGAAGGCACTGCAGCCAGAGGGAGAGCACTCGCTGTACACAAAGTGTGCCTGTGTCTGTGTGTGTGTGTGTGTGTGTGTGTGTGTGTGTGTGTGTGTTTATACTACCACTCTGACGCTGCCCACCCCAAACCCAAAACGTAACATTGTGTAATATAAAAGTAAGCTGTTATAACTCCATTTGTCAAGATATTTATAGCCTTGATTTATTTGGTCATTCTGTGACCAATAAAATTTTATAAAATTAAGAAAAACTTTTTTTTTTTTTTTTGCCTGATCCTTGATCAGCTGAAAACCACCTTAACGGCTCCGATTTCCGATCACATGACGGGTCGGGACGTCTCGAATAATTTTGATCTCTAAGGAGAATACCAATTGTGCATTTGTAGCATGTGTATTGTCTCATGATTATTGGGGGCTGGGATGCTCACGAAAATGTACTTTTACAACATGCCCACCCATTTAAATTGGGCTTGGCTTCCTGTACACATGTCCAATGGAAAAAGTCTCAACGAATAACTCCTCAGCTCATCTTTTAAGGATTTCACTTCATCTCTTTCAATGATAGTGCATTAGTGAGCTTTTTAATGCATGAATACTCCATTCCCACGATTGTACCAAGTACCGTCTTGACACATTAATCTTTTGCAAAGTAGATTCAGTAATAATGCCCAATACGAAACATTTGTCAAAAATCTGTGTAAGTGTAGAGTGTAACCCTGACTAATTTGTCACTTACGCTCGTGGTGCATCACTGACTTTACTAAGCTGTCTGCCACTTATAAAACTCTGAACGCACTCATTAATATACTCACACATGCAAATAAGAATTTGTCAACGCGCACACTGCGGCAAAATGTTATCTAATTAAGAAATATTGACAGCTGCGCGTGCATTAGAGCAGAGAGATTATCCTCGCACATACAGTTCTGGGACTTAATTTTTGTGGCGCTTGCCGGAAAGTGAAACCGTCTGAGACTGCAAAGGAAGACAGGAAGTCAGGCATGAAGTTAAAGAGTTCACAGAGCAACAGCAGCCTGGCAACTGGGAGCAAAGAGGCTGGGCAAGAAGGAGGGAAGGAAAACGTGAAGAGGAAAGGGGAGGGTGGGATGAATGAGGGGATGAATATTTGGTTCTGGAGGAGGAAATGACAAGATCGGAAGGAGTGGGAGTTTTGACTAATATTAAAGCAGGATGGCTGAAAAGACGATACATGTATCATCCCAAATACATAATTCTTTCATCTCTTCCTCTCTGCCTAATGATTACACTTATCCAAAAGCGAACAACATTTCTAATCATGGCTGACAGATTCTGTCACGTGAAACAATTCCATTTCCAAAACTGAAAACGCGTATCTTGAGTAACGACACCAGTGAGCACAGATGCTTCTGCAAGTGTTCCTGTTGGATTGTTGAGTTCATGCGTGATCAGTTATCCTGAACTAAATTGCTGATCGAGGTTGCTTCTATTGTCTCCCAAGACACATCATATTTTCTCAGTGATTCTCATCACTCTGGGTGCGGCACTTCAGCAATAACCCGACCGTGTAGCAACGCAGTGGCAGACTGCTGGAGGTCATTGACGAAGTGTAATTGTGCAGTGTGACAAGCTGAACAAATAAAACCACCTCCCTCTTTTCATACGTATTTTATTTACCCATCGCCTCTGCTAATTTCATTCGCTCAAATACCAAACTTGTGGCACGTAATACGGTTGGCGTCAGTCCATTCACTGTGAGCGTCATGTGAGGAGTGTCGTTCGATGTTAGCCCCATTTGCACAGGGAGGGACTGCAAAGTAAAGCTCCTAGTTTTAATTGTGTCATTGTTCCCCAGGCTATATAAAATTGTTTTTGCTCGCCCTGCACCCTGGAGGCTGCGGTAGCCCATTCGGAGACCAGGTGCACTCTGTACATTTAGGTAAAGGTTTGGTCCATTTTGCTTTTGGAAAATACGTCAAAACAAGCCACGCTGAAGACAAAATGGTCGATAGCAGCACTTTTTTGTGTTGTATTAATATCAGATTCTTCTTATAAACTGAAGTAACCCAGTAGCTCCGAGCCAGCTGTGTATATTTAGGCTTTTATTGTGGTGATCAACACGACTGCTAGAGTACAAACTGTCTGGGTGAGTCACGTTGTGGTATCCAGTTGCACTTGTCTGGTATGGAGATGCATGAAGTTAGGGTGCAGATCATTTACAGTGCATAGGGATACCCTGGTGTTACTTTACAGTGGACACAGGGAGGGGGGCGGGGACTTGGGGGTGAAGTGAATTCAGCGCGGGTGTCGGCCTCAGGCCTTGGGCCCAGACACTGGACAATGCCAAGCCATTGTAATTGCCCCATTGACAGTGGCTTTAGTGGCACCCTCCCCTGTGTTCCCTCAATGGGGAGCCGCAGAGCCAGGGGGATCAGCTTAATGGGCTGACAAGAGTTGCTTTGACTGCAGCAGACACCCGCACAAAGAGCTCTGGACAAGCGCTACAACGGGAGCAAGTTAGCAACGTACACAAGCAAAGAGAAGCTGGCGTGCAAGAGAGAGACACTTGTGAAGGGGCAAATGAAGACAATACAACGGGGCTTGGCCCGTACGCGTGACTGCTACTGTAAATAACACACTGGGGTTGTCAAGTAGATTGGTGAAGATATTATAGCGGCTTGAACAGGTACAAATGAAGCTAAGGTGGGATTTTAAAAAGTACATGCAATCTTACTTTGGCCATCTGTGCTTGGACGCCACTTGATTTCAGAGCCGTAACAGCTTTCTGAGCCGCTGCTGGACTGTCAAAGTCCACAAAGCCATAGCCTGTCAAATACACACATGCACATCAAGACAATAAGCAAAATGTTTTTTTTACTTCTTAAGGCATTGTTCCAAAATCAAGGTTACAAGTAATGGCAGCTAGCTAGCAAAAGTGGAAGAGGAGAACACATATGACCTGAAAGGTTTTCACTTATTCTGGGTATCTGAAAATGGGATGTCGTGGATGTTCCCCTGGTTAGCGAAGTTACCACATCACTAACTTTTCGGCACTTTAGTACCTAGCTAGTTCAAATCTTAGCTCTCAGCATGTTAACATATTGTATACCTTGACAAAAATCAACAGGCTTGAATTAAAAATCAACGGTCTTGAATTCTATTTGAATGTGATTACATTTAGCTGACGCTGCTGCTCTTGAAACGGAGCACATTTGCTTTTGTTTAAATGGGGCCGGTAATGTTAAATTGTTTGGATTGGATTGCTTTTTTCAAATTAAAAAATCATGTTATTTTTAAATAATGGTAAATAATTGATTGTTTTCTACGTTATTTTAAAGAAAAAAAAATCTTCAAGTGTCCATTCCATCTTTGCCCACACTATCAACCAGTTTGCTGTCTTCAAAATGTGTTGGCCTGAGGCTTAATGATGCAATTCGCGATTAAAGTTTGGCAACTCACCTTTACATTTGTTTGTGGTTTTATCCAAGATGGCCTTGGTTGACACAATCTTGCCATACCTTTTCAGACACACACAGAAACAAAAACATCCTGTCGGTGACTGATGACAAGGAATCTGCTCCTTCCACATGCATAACGATCCTCTCACACTTCCTCAGAGTGCATACCAACATAAACACACATGCATCGCTTTTACGTCACAGACAGCTAAGTCCACATCCACCCTTCCTTCTGGGGGAGGATTTCTGGCTTTGTTTTTGACAGGTGCACGCCTCCCAAGACTGAAGACAATTTGGCCCAAACACCTCACCCTGAGACACTTCTCCTCTTGAGTGTTGTCGCTATCTGACTGGGTTTTTAAGTAACATAAACATAGAGTATGAAGAAACCACTATACTCCCCCGGTTTCAATAAAGGACCAATGAGACGGAATATAGACACAAGCACTTCCAGCATGATTCATATTTTGTGTGGAGGCTAATGAGGAGTGTATCCACTTTACAGTATAATAGATTGTCCCTTCCTGGCTGTTGTATTTATCCAAAGCAGGAGGCTGGTCTTGCTTCTCTTTGGGCGACGTGGTGTCTGGGCGGATTGTAACCTGATGCTTCACCCCTCCATTTGGCCTTCCTTCCCTCACTCGCCCTCCTCCTTTTCCACCCTCACATCACAGAGCCCAGCTGGGTCCTACACGCCTGCCTTCTCCTGGTGGCCAGATGATTTGGATGTGTCCCATGTGTCTCTTGACACCTCACTGTGGCATTTTCTTGTACTACTCGGTGTCATAGCTCCATGTCTTTGGTTTCCTCTACTTAGACGTCTAAGTACATTCAAGCCAGCCACAAGGCATTCGGTTACACACACACGCTGTTGCAAGAAAGCGTGACATTATACTGTAAAATCCTTTCGGGGGGGCGTTTATATTTCATCGTCATCTGTTTGTTTAGAATTTCATGAAAAGCCGTCTGACAGCTGTAAGTGGTGCGTGACATCGAGCACACGGACCTCATCATTAGGTACATGTGAGCATTGTCTGCGCCAATGTAGATTTTTATTCAGCCTATCTTCTTGTTTTTTTTTTCCCCCTTTATTCTATTAAACATGTCATTTTCTTACGGACAGGTGTCGTTTCAGAGCACTTAACCCCAGAACAGGTACTTTTCATTCATATGAATCCAACTTGTAATTGATGACATTTTAGATCTGTTTAAAATGTTTAAACGTATTATTTTGCCTCACAGTGGCCAAGGGAGTTTGTAGATTTTTTTTTTTCACAAATTAAAAAGAAAAAATTTTCATGAATGCAATACTAATAAGATTAATTAAAATAGTGAAAAGCCGATGGACCCAAGTATGCTGTGAGGGGTCCTGCGGGAAATTATGCAATTTCTAGCCATCTATCGTCATTCATACAAGAGAAAATGTCATGACCCCCTTTTAGTATTTCAGATTTGTGTTAGTTTAAATAAATCCAGATTTTAAACAGACTGATTTAATTTGTGAGTACATTGAGATGAGATTATATTTAGTTCAGTATTTCTGTTTGGTGGTGTCCTGTGAGAGTATTCTTAAGTAAAGTGGTTGCCTTGGCTCAGTTAAGGTTCGGAAACACGATAATACTTTATAATGGGTTTATATACAAGGGAGCCAGTTAGATATCTAGATGTTGTATCGTCACGCTAATAAAATAACTGCCTAACGTTAGATTTTTACAGGACATGACTCTCCATAGTCAATGCAGATGAAAAAAAAAAATCGTATCTCAAAGACAAAAGATCAGTTAGGCAGTTATTTTATTAGTGTGACTTTACGTTGTATCTACGAGCAAAATATTAAACAGATCTCAATGTGAGAAAGATTACAATAATACGGATTTATTCATGAATGACTGTAAAAACAAACAAAAACAAAAACACGATTGCAAACAAAAAGGCGGCCCCTGATAAGTGTCTTTGTTTGAGGTATGACAAGAAAAAACAAAAGCAACGTTTCATGTGGCCATGTTTGCCCTGCCGGGAACACCGGACCAGTTCAAAAGTCCGAAGGCTTTGCTTTTGTGACCTTCCACTTAACCCGAGACCCTTCCAAAAGCTCACAAAACTGTAGAGGCCACACACACTTAAAAGACAGTCATGACCCACATACAGCTGCTTGACATTCTTTCCCAGCAGGCGGTACTACTCTTTTCCCACTCATTCATGTTTCGGCTAAAAAGGAGCCCTCCCAATCACGTCAGTCCCCTCTTCACATTTCTCCTGCCACACAATGGCTTCTCTGTCGGCCGTCTGCTTTTACAATCAAGTTCCGGTGTTCCACAGACCAACCGCAGATTTCTGCTTCACTTTGATTTCTGCGGCTTTGACAATAGGTTGTACACATGCTGTGCTAATATGGCTCTGAGGATTTGACGCTTTCTTTAGGGTGCACTGGTGCATCAAAATCAGGTAGAGGGGTCGGGTAAGACTATACTTTTCAAGTCCAGAATTGGAGTGAGGGGAGCCATCACTGCGATGGGCCCCTGAGGCCCATACTGGTAAACACTGACACTTTTCATGCTTTGACCAGGATGACGGTAGTTAACGTTCACAAGCAAAGATCTATAAGATAAAAGCATAGCCTTGAAGCTAAACCACTCGTGGTGCTTATTAATCACTGGGTGTTTTTGAGGCCGACTCCTCACTTTTGAGAGGTGTGCGTTTGGAACAAATTAACCAACACTTATTTCGCATCGGCTTTTTGTGTGACACCCTAAAAGAGACAAGTGTGCTGTGTTATTTATTGTGTTTTCTCACAGCGTCTGATGAAAAGTTCTCATGAAGCGGCAACTATGAATCTGCTCGACCACCGGCACTGATTTATGTCATTGTATTCTATCAGCTCAATATACTTTCTGACTCTGATCCTGTTCACCTTCATGGATAAGCTACAGGCTTTGGGTGACACCATTTCTCGTTGCCAGTCAAACGCAGGTTGACAAACAACCACTCAACACACACCAGTGGGCAATTTAGAGTTGTTAATTAACCTAACATGCACGCTCAATGAATCTCCAGCACATGGAGAATATGACACTTTTAATACTATCTTGGGTAATGTTGCTTTGTGGACGAAATCTTTTGAGTGCCCATTTTATGTTTTCTTCTTGAGGGAATGGGCAAATCCATCGACTTGATACCATTGTCCTGTCATCTGGAGCACTGTCCCTCTTCTACGTGTGCCAATACTTTTGTTCATATGGTATGTGGAGCTGTAGCTACAACTCATGGGATAAATATGTGTTGACAGCTGTTTGTCCCAATTACAGTCATTTTGTCAAAGGTGATTGGATCCATTGAGTAAGGATTGTGGTTTCATCATTGAGTCATTTGTCACTGCATGTTTGGAAGTCAACACATGCCAGGTCCTTAAAAGTGGATCCAGTTGTCTGGAGACAAAGTGCTAAATCAGGAATAAGAGTCATGCAGAGGATGTTCAATTGAGTTGATAACATCTGCTCTGTGGTGAGCTTTGCGCTTCATCTGTTGGACACATGATGAAATGAAATGTTGAGGCTGCAGTTTTGTTCAGAAAAGGCGTCACGCTGGCCATATGAATCCGCGAATTAAATACGATTGAGTTTGGTTTGATCCAATTTTAACAGGTGTGGGAAGTCGGTGGTTTGACCTGTCAATTTGTTTGACTTTCTGTGTTAAGTAGAGGAAGGAGTGAACTTCAGCCATATTAAGTCGGGAAGAAAAAAAATATGAGACAGAGCAAGGGGCCAGAGAAAGGTATAGCCAGTTTGCCTCCTGTCTAATCTAAACTTCCATTTTGTGTAAGATCGGAACTGGCTCAGTGGTAAGCAACTGGAACGCTATTGCATCGAGAGTGGGATGTATAACACATACACACACACAAACTTCGTCATGATGTGTGATTCATCTCATTGAGTATTTCCATTTTACATTCATTAAAATGGGTACAAGTATTGAAACACGAGCGCTGAAGTTGAATTCGCCAATACATTTTGCCATTTTATTTCTTGCGGTCTGAACTTAAATCAATTTTGAATGCAGACTTTGCTGATCCCAATGCTCAAACCGTCAAATGTTTAAACTTACGGCTGGCAGAGCTTGACCAGGTCTTGGTCCGTAGTCCCTGGATGAAGGCCGCGGATATACAGGTTGGTTTTACTTAGCTGTTCTCCACCTCCTCCGCCACTGCCGTTGTTGCTGCTACTGTTGTTGTTGGGACTGGGGGGAGCCATCTGGTGGCCGGAGGACACATAGGCCTGCTGTGAGAAGACAGGAAAGTCAGAATTGTACCAAACCTGGGAGGAAAAAAAAAGCAGTCCTTTGATTCACCAACAGATCTGGGGTTGTTCCTTGACCAGTGTTACTTTCGGAATGTTGTTTGCGCAATTCAACACAAATCTCATGAACACAAATTCAAGCCAGGCAGTTTGGTTTGCCCCGGTACAGATTTTGAAAAAGCGGAAGTGTTGTTTTCTACATTCAGTCTCAAACTGTTGGAATAAATTACCTCAGCTAACAAAGTACTTACACCGCAGACTGTCTAAAGACTCATCGGGGTTTGTACAGCTGGAGGAAAGTTGATTTAGAGACTTCTTCATTCCAATTGGAAATAAATTTCAGACCAACTTCTCAATGCTGCCAATGTCCCATATTGTGCAAAGATGCTACAGCACATACTGTACATGACTTGTGTCTGCTCGACTAAAGACCACATCACTGGTATGTCGTTTCCGCATTTGCGATTGCGTAATGTTGCCACAAAAGTCATTCAGTAAATTTTTTTTTAATGCTCATTTGCATTTGAGATTTGAGACTATTTAGAGTCATAAAATGACTACTACTTACCATGTGTTCATATTTTACCAGACTTTTGAATGATTCATCTACGACATTTTAATGCAGATTAAAGCTTTCTTTCTACATTCATGAATTCAGTAACTTTGAAGACATTCGAAGGACCCACAGGAACCCTGGTTATGCTCTATGTACGCATGAAAGTTGATTATTTGCTCATTCTAAACATCCTTGCCCTCATACTTCCGTGTATCCATTGAGGTGGAGTGAACGTTCAGCTATTACTTGGCCAAAGGGCATCGCTCTGAATCCAACAGCAAAGAAGAGAAAATGATCAGCATATGCGATAAAGGTGTTTTGTTTAAATTGCGATTATTAAAAACTGCAAATTGGACATTCGACATTGGGAAATCCAAACAGGCGAATCAGAATGGGGGAATGGTTTTGCTTGTTGTTGTGTGTAGCTCTGTGCACCGTGAAAATAAAGCCAATTACCCAGAGAAAACCACTGCAGTCTGCGTGTTATTATTTGGGAATTAACAGTACAGGGGTGTTTATTCAAAAGTCAAAGCACCCATTTTGCCGAAGACTTTTTCAATTCCTATGCGTAACCCGCATAGAGCACTAATCCGTATTAAGCGCTACTATGAGCTCCCCACGATGTATATTTGTATTTGTGAAGTTACTGTTTCACCTAAATCCTGTAAACGTCGCTTGGTTTGCCTTGCTGCTGCAGACTGTCGAAACAATTGTCAAAGAAGAGGTCTACGGCCGGTTGCGGACCGGATTCTAACGCTCAAACAATTCAACAGACACCCAACGGATCGTCATATGCACCGCGGTTGGGAAATTCCAATCACCTTTTGTTGATATCTGTACATTGCACAACTTTTGACTGATAACAACATAGCTGACCCAAAATTAGCCAGGTTTGAATTCTGTCTGAGGTATTTAAAAAGAATTTGCCTGCTTTGTCAACCCTAACTCAACTGCTTGGTTGAAATGTATTATGAATATGTCTAAACAAACAAAAAAAAAAGAAAACTAATGATTATTTTCATTTTTTGAAACACATCAGCCATTTCGTTGGGCAGCTGCGGCGCTGTCGTAAGTGAGAACAAGGAAACGGGCTCTTATAGGAGATAAAAAGTGAATCTGCCGTCGACAGATGTGCGCTCTCTTTAGTAAAAAATTATATCACACAGCGCCCGTGTCAACAGCCACCAATAATGCTTTCTGAGGGGAATGTTGGGCCTCTTGACTGCTTACTCCATATAGGGGGAAAAGGGGCCTCTTTGGCTCGCTCCATGTTGTATAACTCCAATTTTACTCTTGAAACCACAACAAATATCTTGCGGGGCATTGCAAAACCAGAAACTGGAAGAACAAAATTTAGGGAAAGCTCAATTCATATTTTGTGCTGCTTGCTTTTTCTCATTTCTGATCAAATCTTCCGAACGAATAGAGTGTTTCAAATATGGTCTCCTTTTTAGACTTAGAAGCTTTGAGGGAACAGCAACACGGAGGCATTAAGCAGAGCAAAAGCACACACCAGGGATTCATTGCGGTAATACTTGCATGCAACCATCTGTACTGGGCTCATCAATCCCCCTTTGTAGTTCCCAACAACACTTGCAACCACAACTGACTTTAATGCCGCCAGTTACGAACTACGGCGGCCGACTCGCCGTGACTCACCAATATAACAGGATATTACGCAACCCCCAGTGAATCACGGACTGAGGCTCTCCATGGAGAATTTATACAAAAGATTGTGCAACCATTCATCCAAATCCATCTTGAGGTGAACAAGGTTTCATAATCCCTGTGAGATGGGGGGGAGAAGTCTTTCCAGGAATAGATGTAGTGGCACTTTTACGACTGAGGCAATAAGCAGCAACATGAGGATTCACCACAGCTGGCACACTGACTTATATCTAGTTTATTTAGCCAAATGCCGGTAGTTTTAATGTCCTACTTGTGAGGAATAGGAATAAATGTCGTTTCCTACTGGTCTCGCAGTTGGGTGCAGTGAGGCTCCCGTCTCATTTGCAAGACCAATTGGACGGCTGCGGCGCGGGAACAATGGGTTCTTTTAAGAGACGTGAACGGGTCACTGATTAAACTGACGTTGTTGGGGGAAAGCCCAGCAGGGCCGACACAGTCAAACCAGCGACGTCAACCAATCACGCTAATCAGAGTATCCAGAAAGGCTCGGTGCCCCTTGATGAAGGAACCCCCCCAAATAGAATCTTTGTCTCAAGATCATACAATGCAGAGACACACGGAAAGCATTGGAACAACTAGACATTATAGTACAGTGACAAGAACTGAAACGTTTTATTTCAGATTTTGGGTGCCACCCACAATGGCTCAAAGAACAACTCAAAGACTTTCACAAAGGAAGGTCGGTGCCTACATTCAAAACCAGAACCCCACGAAGCCGGCGTGCTCCCAATTTAAAGATGACATAAACGGTGCTGAGAATTTTCTCTTATAATGCCATTGCAGACAAAAGATCCGCATTCAGACAGCAGAATTGAATTGTTATCTTCTTCTGCTGCACATTTGTAGCAAGGTAACTCAAAATATCTGGTGCATATTTTTAGGATCCAGCTAAAAAAACATTCAGGATCCTTTCCATAAATAAAACACTTTGCTTTATCTTGGTGCAAACGTCATACTCATCGAACGCCAATGCTCTCGAGGGGGAATCAAAATATTATGATCTTCGTCAAGGCAGAATTTTCAATGAAATGGACAGCTCAAAGATGTCATTACAGCAGAGCATACAAGTATACCTAATGAAGTGTCCAGTGACGAAAAGCTTTGACTGCAACATTTCTCAGCTTGTTTCAATGTCCGCCCTTTTCGTTAGTTTCACTTCACCTCCCTGTGGGGTTTCCTCCAGTTGACTCTGCCGCTCGACCCTCAGAATTTCCTGGATTCCAGGCTGTTGGGGAGTTTTCCCGCCTTTGTGTGTCATGGCTTCTTTAACCTGAGGGGACTGCTTGTCTTCTCCTCGGGAAGGAAAGTGACCAGCTGACTGACGTACATGCTGATGCATGGATTTACAGCCTGTCCGAAGGAAGGCCTTGGAGTAAAGCTGCGGAAACGCTACATTCCAAAATTCATATTCATGGTCCTTATGTACCTTTTCTTTTCACTTTGCATCGCCAATAATATTTCATCTGTTCTCACAGCCACAAAAGTAACCGTTATTTAGCCACAGAAGTAACCCGTATTTGAAGATGACAAGGGCTAATGTATACCCAATTTTTCTGAACCTAAATCTAAAATTTAAAAATGGGCGGCGCGGTGATAAACTGGTTAACACGTCCGCCTCACAGGGCAGAGGTGCAGAGTTCGATTTCAGCTCCGGCCTTCCTGTGTGGAGTTTGCATGTTCTCCCCATGCCTGAGTGGGTTTTCTCCGGGTACTGCGGTTTCTTCCCACATTCCAAAAACATGCATGGCCGGTTGATTGGGCACTCCAAATTGTCCCTAGGTGTGTTTGTGAGTGCGAATGGTTGTTTGTCACTGTGTGCCCTGCGTTTGGCTGGCTACTGTTTCTCGGTATACTGCCCCAAGAGAGCTGGGATAGGCTCCAGCACGCCTGCGACCCTTTTGAGGAGAAGCGCATTAGAAAATGGATGGATGGATAAAATAAAAAATGAAAAAACAATCCCTTAATTAGCATATCCCTGGTCTAAATGCTCCCTTTTGATTTGAAAAACTCAAGTTTAGTTGAGAAAATCACTTGAAAAAATATTTTATTCTTTTGATCTGAAATTTACAGTACTATTAGACAACTTGCACTTTCTGGTGCATGCAAATTCAAAAGACTGCAAAATTTGATAAAAACATACGGTGGAACCACTAACCAAACTAAAACCAAATCCCTTGGTGGATGAAGATCAACTTTTCATTCATTCGGATTTTGAAACAATTCTTCTGATAGGAAATGTAAATAGAGAGCTGCATTTCCAGGGTTAAACAGTCACAAATCTAAAACCCTTATGAAGTCTACAAGCAAGTCTTTAAAATTTGTAACCCTCATACAAGCGTGAAAGTAAGTTAACCACTACAAAACAAAACAAACAAAAAATATATATTTTAGCATTGATTAATTAGTTTTTTTTTAACACTAGTAATTAATTTGCAGGGGGTAGACGAATATCAGAAGCTATGAACATTTGATCAGAACCTAAATGACCCTGACAACTACCAGAACACACTTGTTTGTGGCTTCTTCTGCTGCAAGAGATCAGACAAACTAGTTTCTGTTTGTGAAAGAGGCTTTAAAGCCTATTATTATCATCACACACCTCTCTTAATTACTAGTCACATTTCCTGTACACAGAAGAAAATGAATGCGGCAATATGAACCAAAGCTTTAAAATGAGCTGGGTGTTCTGCGAGGAATGTGTCTCCCATAAACCTACAAAGTCAGCACGGAGATAGGAAATCCTGTGCCTGCTCTTGATCTTATCACGCCGCACTCCACATTCCAACCAGGTGAGAGGGACACTGAAGGCACATCAAGACCGGTTCCTAAATCCTCCTCCTCCCCGTCCTTCTGCTTTTATAGGCGATGCAGTGCAGATCTCACTCTGCAATCTATCTGCCTCGAAGGGTATGATGGCACTTTGACGCACAGATGCACAGGCACGTGTTTGCTTTCAAGCAGTTTCGGGTGGCATGAGCTGGGGAGCTTTGGAACGTATTCACCCACAAAGACACTGGCCCACAGCCCAGCTGGAGATCTAACAGAGTAAGAGGCACACTGAGCGTTTGGCATCATCTGCACTACTTTAGACAACTCGGCTACCACCCCCCCCACCCCGTCTGGCCCCCCCGCCTCTGCCTGATCACCTTGGCTGAATCACTCAGCGGGCAGACGCAATTTGGAGCAGGTCCAAAACATCTGACATGTTAGAGAAATAGATACACATACCTGCGCTTGGGCCAGAGGGGACAAAGGTGAAACTTGAGTCCCGCCAAAAATTCAAAGTAGCCCAGCAGACATCAAAATGGGACATCAAATATTTCCTATTGTGAAATCTTAATATGCATCCTGTCTTTTAAGGTGCAGATGCAGAACTCAGGACACAGATATTTAAAATGTATGTCTTTTCGATGTGCAGACGATGCAGGTGAGCTATGCTTAATCCCTCTCAGCCCATTTCAGGACATTAAGTGCTGTTGGCACTCTGTCAGTGTGCTGTGCTGCTGGCTTAAAAGCTTGGTCGGACTAAAAAAGAACCAAGTTATGATGTGCCGCACGACCATGATTGCAGATGAAATAAGCGGGCACACTTGAAGGAGAGCAATCAGAAAGTATTTTGTGTTCACAGACGTTTCCGGAAAGTGACCCATCGTTGTGCTGCTGGCATGCAGGACCTGCGTGTGGCAGAAAGCATGCGCTTGATAGGAGGCGGAGCGGGTTGCACAATAGTGTTTGCGTCTAGTGTGAAGCTGACTGTCCCTCTTGCAAATCACTTTGGCACAGTGACTGTCTCCACGGGCAGCACTACTAGTAGACCAGTGGTTTGCAGGTCTGGGTCGCAGTCAAGAGTCTGGGTTGGAATCTCAGCACTGTGTGATGTGAAGTTACATTTTCTGGGTTTGTGTTGTTTTTTTTTTTGTTGATTCTCACACATTCCAACAACATGCATGTTAAGTTGAATGACGGCTGAATCGTTCATGGGTATGAATGCAAGTGTGATTGGCTGTTTGTCTACACTAATTGGCTGGTAACCAGGAGAGAGTATCCGCCACCCAAAGTCAGCTGGGATAAATTCCAGCTCACCTGTGCTCGTAATGAGGATGTGGATTATGCATAGACACATCCCATATTTTGGCATTTTGACGAATATAGACGTCATCCTTTTTTTTTTAAACTCAACTCAACTTTATTTATAAAGCACTTTAAAAACAGCCACGGCTGTATACAAGGTGCTCTGCATAAATTAAAAATCTGACATATAAAAACAAAGACTAAAACAATAAATTAATCACAGAAAAAGAGTAAAGACGATAAAATAATAAAACAATGCAGCGTCTCATGCTGAGTCCAAAGTCAAAAATTTTAAATGTGTTTTAAAGATGGACTTGCCTAACATTTAACACAAAGGCCATTCCAAAGGGAGGGACCAACAACGGAAAAAGCTCAAATCTCTCTGAGGTTTAGTTTAGTCCTCGGTACCTCCAGTAGCATCTGGACCGAGTTTGTATTTATTATACTTTATTTTTTATTTTGACGCTCTTACTGACAATGAATATCAGCGAGTGGCACAGCAACATGAACCATGATAGTAACTGTTCTTGTTGGCAAATGCCAACAACCCTTGTGAAGATCAGCTAGTGCGGCTTAGTTCAGGAGGTATGTCAGTCCTAAACCAAAGGTTGCAGGTTAAATCCTCAGTCCACTCATGACCCCGCAAGCACATTGCTCAAGCATCATTATCAACATTAGGTGAGTGAGGCGATGGTGTTTTACAAAAACCCAGAGTTAAAAACGGCGACTGGAACAGAGAAAACAAAGAATAACCATGTCATGCTTTGACATTGTAGGCTACCACTCTTGTGTTTTCTATCTCTCATAACGTATAGTATTCTTTTTAAAAAATACTGCAACCTGTGCAGCGAACAAAGAACCGCGATAAAATGTGTTGGATGACATGCAAATCGGATGTTGTCTCTTTGTTGGAACGATTACTATTAAACTTCTTGTGGTCCAGATTTGTGCACTAAATGACAAAGGCTGTGTTTTTGGGAGCGGCTATCCGATTGACTGGCGCTGAGAATTGTGTTGAACAGCTGTTCGTCTGCCTTTTTGACTCGAACTGACTAAATGTCTCGCAGACAAAGGGAGGAAGCATTTCTGCTCTGAGTGCATAAACAGCCCCTGTGTGCCCTTCTGAAATTTGATCCAGGATTTTTTTTTATATATACACATACATATACACACACACACACACACACACACACACACACACACACACACACTCGCCATTGGTGTTTGAGCGCACATCAATAAATACAACTTCAAAATCTACGGATAGAATTGGGACACTCTGCATTAATATACCGGTAAATCTAACTAAAAGTATTTGGTCCCCAAAAGCTTCAAGCTTCCGCATTACATTGTGCAAATTGAAGACTGGACCAGCACTAGGTCCCAAATATTTGTCATGTCACAAAATCTGTCCAAGCTTGCCACTTAAAATTAGCATGAAAACAGCTTTGGAGTGCCACGATGCAAAAACATCACCAGCTCAAAGTGGAGCGTGCTATTGCAGCACAGGTGAACGCGGATCACAGTGCATTTGATGACTGCTTCAAAATAGTCGATGATTGTCTCAAACAAAAGTGGCCCCACCATACATTATATGAGCCCATGAGTCAGTTGAATTTACAGAATACATGCACGTCATGGCGCATGGTCAGGATGGTACCACCTCTGCCTCAATTTGAGCCAGGAAAAACCCTGCATAGAGAAGACAGAGCTGTGGCAGTTTGATTTATCACCTCTCAGACATTTGAATGTTTCGCTGTGACTGACAACTCCCCTTGAACATACCTGAAGGACGTTTACGATACTGCAGGTGGACGTTACCATCAATAACACAAACTTCGTTGTGTCGGACGGTCAAAGCAATAATGCTTCAGGGTTAACATAGTAACATGTACATGTATAAAATAGGTACAGTCAAAAATGAACACCTGGTCATTACTTTGGATTTTTTAACAAACTCCTGGACGTAATCTGATACAACCTAGCTAAGAATACAAGACTAACAATACGGTATGATTATACAGTATAAGCACACGCTTCGGCATTTACATATTTGGGATGGGGAGTGAAACGCTGGGTGCATTCAGATGACCCCTGCCACTCCGACAGTATCCTCTTCCCATCGAAACATTTCACTTCTATTCTAATATCCATCCTGGCCCGCCGAAACTCGCTGTTCAATATCCTCAACGGGTATTGTAAAATGTGAATCAAGACTTTAATTAGTAATGGGACTGCTGGATTCACTTCACTGGATAAGTGCTATTTGCACACTGTGTATTTATTGTACTGCATTAAATATGTTGTAAATACCCAGACGTGCGGAAAAAGACATCTATTTTCATACTTAACATAACAATAAATTACTTTATCCTATTAGCTAGGCCGTCAGCGGCATCCTTTGCCGTTACAGAAGATTACAAAAACAATGAATAAGTGACTATTTCAGTGACTTGCACCTGTTAGGTTCCCCAGACAAACAAAACTCATGCTACCGTTTTGGCCCGAATATAAGACGGCCCTGATTATAAGACGACCCCCTCTTTTTCAAGACTCAAGTTTGAAAAAAGACTTTTTGAACACCAAATAAATTTTTATACAGAAAATAATTACAGTACATCTGAAACAAATGATTCGAACAATATATTTGAGAGAAAAAGCATTTTATTTTGCCTCATTCAATCGATGATTGTCTCAAACAAAAGTGGCCCCACCATACATTATATGAGCCCATGAGTCAGTTGAATTTACAGAATACATGCACGTCATGGCGCATGGTCAGGATGGTACCACCTCTGCCTCAATTTGAGCCAGGAAAAACCCTGCATAGAGAAGACAGAGCTGTGGCAGTTTGATTTATCACCTCTCAGACATTTGAATGTTTCGCTGTGACTGACAACTCCCCTTGAACATACCTGAAGGACGTTTACGATACTGCAGGTGGACGTTACCATCAATAACACAAACTTCGTTGTGTCGGACGGTCAAAGCAATAATGCTTCAGGGTTAACATAGTAACATGTACATGTATAAAATAGGTACAGTCAAAAATGAACACCTGGTCATTACTTTGGATTTTTTAACAAACTCCTGGACGTAATCTGATACAACCTAGCTAAGAATACAAGACTAACAATACGGTATGATTATACAGTATAAGCACACGCTTCGGCATTTACATATTTGGGATGGGGAGTGAAACGCTGGGTGCATTCAGATGACCCCTGCCACTCCGACAGTATCCTCTTCCCATCGAAACATTTCACTTCTATTCTAATATCCATCCTGGCCCGCCGAAACTCGCTGTTCAATATCCTCAACGGGTATTGTAAAATGTGAATCAAGACTTTAATTAGTAATGGGACTGCTGGATTCACTTCACTGGATAAGTGCTATTTGCACACTGTGTATTTATTGTACTGCATTAAATATGTTGTAAATACCCAGACGTGCGGAAAAAGACATCTATTTTCATACTTAACATAACAATAAATTACTTTATCCTATTAGCTAGGCCGTCAGCGGCATCCTTTGCCGTTACAGAAGATTACAAAAACAATGAATAAGTGACTATTTCAGTGACTTGCACCTGTTAGGTTCCCCAGACAAACAAAACTCATGCTACCGTTTTGGCCCGAATATAAGACGGCCCTGATTATAAGACGACCCCCTCTTTTTCAAGACTCAAGTTTGAAAAAAGACTTTTTGAACACCAAATAAATTTTTATACAGAAAATAATTACAGTACATCTGAAACAAATGATTCTAACAATATATTTGAGAGAAAAAGCATGTTATTTTGCCTCATTCAAATCTTAATCTGAACATTTAAATATGTAAACTAAAGTGTAATCACATTCGTAAATGAATGGCTTCTGTTTTTTGAAATGTAAATTCCATCATAACTTCTCCTCAGCTGCCGGTTAACCTGGCCGATCGTCGACCCACTTTTCTCCAAATTGTCGCTACCCCGAATATAAGACGACCCCCACTTTTTCAGTCTTATTTGAATGCAAAAAACACCGTCTTATATTCGGGTCAATACGGTAATAGATGAATTTGCGAATACAAAACTGCCAACAGGCAGAGTTTCACTGTAGTCCGGGACTTTGCTAAATAAGGTCCGATAAATGTTTCTGGAGCATCTTGATCTACATAAACAAGGTTGTACGTGCTTCGTAGAGTAGTACAATCAAATTACAAGGTATTTTGCCCGTTCAAAGTTGTCATTAAATTAAAATGGCATGCATACAAAAAAGGGGCACAGAGATGAAAAGGACTTCGGTCATTACAGGGTGGAGTGCAAGGCCGACAGAGACGGGCTGTAGTAAAATTACTCAAAGAGCCGTTAAAAGTTAAAGGCTCTACTGCGTGTGTCGAATGTCTTTTTTTAGTCGAGTTTTTTTCAGTTTTACTAGTGGATTTAGTGTCTGGTTGTGTTGTGATGCCGTCGAGTGTTTTTTGGCTCCTCTGGACAATTAAGTCGCTGTAATAGACGTTGGCATTTTTTTCCAATGAGCTCACGACGAGATGAGAATGAACGTCTGACTGAAAAGAACATAAACAAGCCATTGGATGAGGCCCTGAGCGAGACCCATCGTACCTTGAGAGGCGACAGGCCGTCTCCTGTTATTTTTCCTCTCAGGAAGCCTTACGTGGAAAATGACCAAATTTAATTTGAGAACATTAATTCTATTTATTCAAAGGAGGAAATGAGGTGCTGAGGCAAGGGAGGAGCCAGCGGCTTTCCACGCAACAGAAACCAAACACCTTCGAGCTGCCGGGCTCTGTAATCGCCGCCCCCACACAAAGAGCTTTTCTCACCCCTCTCTCTGTTTATTTTGTGTTCAGACATTTATTTTGTGTAATTGTGCGACTCAGATACGGCAGAATGTGAGCAGCGGAGGGAAACTCTAAGAAGGCGGTGGGAGGGGGAAACATTTACACAGTCGCCTGACCTTTTGGTGAACCTTTTCTCCACTAAGTAGGCCAAAGAAGGTTTGGAGATTTTTAAAAAATGCTCCAATTTTCTTTTCTTTTTTTTTTTTAACCTCCTCTGAATCCTTGAGATTTGTCCGGCTGTGTGGGCGTTTACAAAGACGATAGACTATATCTCTAAGATGTAACAAGGGTCTGCCAATTATGTTTTGATTGTGTGTACGTTATTAGTTACAAACCTGGCATGGCTGTATTTAGAGACCCCGATGGTGACTATTAAAAAAAGCAGTAGCCACTAGTGACTTTAATTAGTGTTAACAAACAGACAACATAAGCAGAACCGTTTTCTCATTGTGTTCCAAATGTCATGAAAGGAGCCCAGTGGAAGGCGATGAATCGCACAGTAACTCACACTGAATGTTCGACGTACAGACCAGCTACAAATACAGGTGGACGGCTTATTTTAGAATGTTAAGTTGTTGAACATTTACAATGTTCATTTATGCAGTTGTGTGTGTATCAAATCAATATTTCAACTTGAAATGAACTGAATTGCCATCAATCCGTTCCATTCCGTTTTTGATAGAGAAAAATCGCATGGTAACGTTGGGTCAGTGTCAGTGAACTTCGGGTGGCACGACAGTGGCCTCGGGCCACTGTTAATGTGGAACCCCGTATGGGCCTTCTGTAAAATGGTGTCAACTTCTCCAAGGCGTTCCCTAATTGCAAACTTTGAGCTGCATATTTCTCCTAAATTCCACGAATGAGCAAATCTACCCAAACAATTGATGGGCGATTTGCATATTGTTACTTTGCAGGATTGTTTCAGTTTCTCTGAATGCCTTGAATACTAACCAGAGTGCCAGACACCCTTATTGTCCCATGAAAGATCATCAGGAAATGGTCCCATTTCAGCTAATTTCTAAAATCTATTAATTACAAAAGTACCTTTGTTCATCTACGGTACCTATGCAAGCAATATATCGAAAAATCCTGCACAATAAACCTGTTGCCATTAATGCAACCGAATAAGTCATGGCTTTCTGCGAGGATATCAGTTTGGTGTGTAATTAAAAAAAAAAAAAGATCATGATTTATTATTGTTTGTGGTGTGCTGTGAGATTTGTCTCAATAATGGCTGGGAAACACTTCCTTGATGCATAATCATTGTTTTATGTGCTGGATCATACACATTCCCATTTAGGTTACTACCCTGCTGCATTGCACTGCTTATTATACAACTAGATATGTTCTAATTTGGCCATTGTTGTATGTAAGTACATAGTCTCTGCCATTTTATATGTCCACGGGGTCACGTAACGTGTAGAAGAAACAAAACATTCATATAACCTTTTCAGTTTTCTTTTGCGTTGCATATGTGTCTGGGGTATTTAACTCCTCACCCCCATTGTGTCCTTTGCTCAAACTCTCGATTGAGGCCACACCAACGCGCACCACCCGAAGATCAACAACATCAACTTGTATTCAAAGTGATAAAGACTTTGAAACACGAATCTCATGTTTCTTCAACATATAAAATTCCAGGTTACTACATGAAAAGCAGTTACACTCCGCTTCTTCAATGACATATTCCACAGACACAAAATGCATACAACACTTCATAGGTTGAACGTGGGATGAGGATGACAAAGTGACTTTCAGCCTCTTTTACACAGCGATTACCCAATCCTATCTTCAAAGTAAGTTCGCATAACAGCACTTTGATTGTTTACACAGACTCTTATCTATGACGAATTGCCGCCGCTTTCATTCAGTGTTTTCCGTAAAAGCACGTGCATCCAGAGCGCATGTGTTTTGAAAGAAGTACTCTGCTGTTTTAACTGTCCCATTTCAAAAACGCTGTCCAAATCTGATGGAAAGAAACGTAAAAGTTGCAAAACACCAACCTAAAGTAAGTCTTAATCACTGAAATGCGGCATTGCTTTTTGATGACTGATCCAATATTAGTTCAAATGCCAAAAAAATTACTTAACATTAGTATTGTTGTATAGCAGCATTACCCTAATTTGGCTATGTGCACAATGGAGACATATGTGCCCTGATTCTGACTCATTTATCTTTTGCCCATGTGTAACCAATTTTATCATGGCAGACGAAATGAACAGCAAAGCTGATTTTTATTCATTCAGGGGGCCCAGGCCACTTCTTGTAGTGTGTCGTCCTCGAGATCTGATGTTTTGAGATGTGACTGCGGTTTCATTGGCCGAGTCGCATGCATCAGACCTCGACATCACGACGTTAATCCAGTCGGTACAGCTCAATTCTGGCGCACAAGCTGAGCGATATGAGTCACTGTGTCTTGACGCACAAGTCCTGAAGAAAGGCGCTGACAAATGTAATAGAAAAAAATCAAGATTGAGATGAAATTGTTTGTGAGCACGCTTGTAACTCAAGACATACAGATCTCAAATCCTCTTTCCCCACTGAAATATGAATGGAAATGGCATTAATCAAGTCCACACCCTATAATCCACAAACATTTTTTTATTGGTTTTTTATTTTATTTTAAAGAAATATAGCACTCTACGGCATGGAACTTGACAGAAACATAGACTAATAACATCATTAAAACGAATTTAAAGCAATAAACAATTTGTGCATCATGATTTCATTGTGCAACTCCTTCTGGTGTGCCACTTTGGCCACCAGGGGGCAAGATAGAACATCCATTGGTATATACACAAAGAAGATGGTCACAACTAACAATCTTAGTTAATTCATATTAATTTTTGCAAATGATAAAGAATATATAATATTAATATCATGTGTTGCAGGAAAATATCTGTTGCGGAAAGAGTTACAACACAGTGACATCAATGCTAGTTTCGTTAGCCCATCCATGGCATTTTGCATTGTGTGTTACCATTATACTACCGGACTTTTGGCAGACAAAATGATGGGGTGTTTGATTAACTACACAACCTGTAACGCTCTTTGTTTTATGTAGTTTTCCAGTCAACTTAAACTGTGAGTGGCAATAAAGCAAGAACCGAGTCTCTTTTTTGAGATATTGTTCACTATATGCCAAACTACTGCTTGCTGTGAAATTCATGACTGCCATCTAGCACTCACAACTTAAATATATGTTTGCAACTTAAGACAAAAAAAATAATACTTATAATAAATCGGACGATCCATGGCTTGTGTCTTCAAAACCTTGCAAGTCGAGGTACCATTGTGATTGTCGATGTTTTATGCAGTGTGTTGTCTGGGAGGTTGGCATTGCTTTTCATTCATTACATAAAAATTGTGATGCTATGTGTGTTCAATTTATAAATTGCAATTGAGTATTATTTAAAAATAAATTGCCTCCAATCTAGTGACTTGTGATCGTGTCTCTCCAACAGATGCATTGAACACGGCTTCAAACGAGTGACGTCAAAGCAGACGTCTTCAGCGTATGCCCATCACTTTACGCCTGTCGTACAATCACACTGGACTCTGACAGCGTCATTAAAAACTAATGTGAAACAACCACACAAAAATATGAGCACAAATCTAATTTCAGTACTCAGACCTGCATTTGAAAACTGCAGTTCAAATCCCAAGTTTTTGCCCATATACGACACCTTATTTTTTTCATAAAGAGTGAACAGTTCAATTCAGATTTTTTTAAAATCTGACCCAGGCTTCTTTTGTATGTGGATATAAATCAGATATGTATGTGATGCATCTGCAGTATGAACGCTCATCCGTACATATCCAAACTACACGCCATCAATATGCACTCCGCGCCAGCATGAGGGAGTGCTTGGGAGGGATACGACTGACAGTCATCTGTGAATCTGCAAAGTTCTTTTGAGTAAGGGTGCTGTCTTTATATTTGACTTTAATGTCATCCCACTTGAAACATGGTGCATAAAGTGTACATTTGTGGTGGTAGTAGTAATTCACCCAGGCAGACAGTTCATTTATTACCCTCAGCAATGACGTGACCTCATCTTTAGTAGACGTCTCCATAAAATGAGGAGATTGAAGGAGCGTCGCCTGATTTCTCCAAAATATTCCTACCTCCTTTACCCCCACCTTGCTACTCAAGTGATATGACATGATAAAAAGGTGAGCCCCGACATGTAGGACCATATTTACTTCCATGAACATGTGCCACGTGATGTCCTGCTTTGTCCGCATGCGTGTCACATTACGGATGTGTTCCATTCACATTAGAAGTCGCATTTATTGTTGTCATGTGAACGAAGAGATAACAAGATCGGAATTGACAAAGAATACGTACATAGATTACGTTTGTCCACTCCATTTAAATTCCAGATTTTCTGTCCATTGCAGTTAAAATACTGATTTTCTGTGCACAACGACCTTTCAATTCAGTTCATACGTCAGCGCATAAGATTACAAGCAGGAAACTGTGTGGAGTAACTTATCTGGCTAGAAAATGGCACTGTTGTTCAATGCCAGCTATTTTTAAACAAGTGACAATGAACACCTGAAAATAATCCACTTTGATCATTTATGGAAGAAAGACAGAACAAGAGTTAACAAATCTCACAAATAGACAGTCGAATATATTATGAGTGTGCGTGCGTGCGTGTGTGTGTGTGTGTGTGTGTGTGTGTGTGTGTGGCATGTAAAGCAGACAATTGAAACCTAATGCTCATGCAGACACAAATGTTGACTTGACAATAGCCAGGCGTTGGCCTTTATCACAGGAAGACAAAATGTCACTATACATTGTAAATGTCTCTTAAAGGTTCACCAGTTCAGAATGAGAGCATATGTACATGTTCAGAAAAATGCTTTATGAGGGGAAATATTTTTTCATCAATGTGGTCGGATGGGAGACCGGATGTAAGCGTCCTCTGAAATTAGGGGAAACGATTCAAAGACTCCACAAGAATCAATCAAACAGAACCATCTCGGGTTTTCAATTGCGTTTCAATTGCTGTTGAATGTTTTAAGGAGTAGGCGTCTTCACACTGGTTTCAAAATGTCACAATGTAAACAGTATCCACAGGATTCACAATTCTGGGAATAAAGTAGTCACCATGGGGTTTTTTCCCAAGGGGTGGGGCATATTCCACTTCCAAAATGGAAACACACGAAAAACAAAGTTTGCCAACTTAGCCGGTTTGTAACACTCGATGAAAGAAGACGAAAAGAGGGAGTTTGTGATCACGTCTTTAGAAACTCGCGCTTGTGCTCTCGCGTTCACGCGCGGCGTCCGCACACAAGTTGCTGTGCGCTGGGGACTTTTCCCCACGAGAGTCCGTCAAATCCTCCTCCACATCCTGCCCGTGTCGCTCTCCCGCGCGAGACGCACACATACAGTACTCCATGTACACGCAAGGCGAGTGACGGCCACCACGAAACGCCACCCCGCGACCGAGTGGTTCGGACCGGGCTCGGTCCAAACCGCTGTGGAAGCTGTCGGCGCTCCGCCAAAGTGAAAAAGTTAAATTCAAGTGGCCTCTCAAGGACACTGCAGTCCACCGTCACCAGCCTCTCCGTGGCGACGCGCGCGGGCGGGCGTGTTGCCCCGCGAGGTGAAGTCGAGTCAAAATGGTGGAAAAGCGAGAGAGACTTTTACCTTTTTGCTGTTTCTGCTGTTAAAGCCGCTGTACGGGTTGATTCCTGCCCTTGGCGGTACGGAGAGCAGCATTTTTTTCGGCGCTATGTCCGGAGCGGCGAGCACTGCCCAGGCTGCCAGCTGACGTCAGCAGCTGGGGAAGTGAGTGCCTGGAGTCCCGCTGCTTGACTGCGAGTGGTGCTGCTGTTACGGGACACGATCGGAGGAGGGGAGAGGAGAGCAGGGGAGGGCCGAGCTGGGTGAGGGGAGGGCAATGCTGCTCCCGGCGGTCTCCTTCGCACGGCTCCAGGTGGTCCTCTGCCGCTCACGGTGGGATTACAGTGTTCCCCCGCTACTTCGCAGTTCGGTTATTGCGGATTTACTCTATCACGGGGGTTTCATTTGGAACCATAACTTAATCTATTGGGAATTATTTTGCAGATTTTCTTGCATTATTTCCTTTCTAAATCAGATCAGTCAAAAAAGTGTTGAGAGACCGAGACCGAGGCTCGTTGCCATTAAAAGCCCTGTTCCCTCATCATGGGTGCCTCCGGAAATGTGCTCCAAGCACACTATTTCACACAAACTGTTTGGAAGCTCAAAATTGAGTTTGTATGGGGTTTGGGCTGAGATGAAGTGACGTCAGAACTTTAGTAGCGATTTTGTCGGCTAAAACAACACAGTTGAGTAAATCTGGCTTGTTCAAAAGTGATGAGTAGGAACGGCAACTGTGTCAGGCTATCAGCATCAAAGTGTGCTGAGTTATGTACATCTATGGCCTTTGAAAAGTAATCCTTCCATCCATTTTCCGATCCGCTTTATCCTCGCTGGAGGTGCTGGAGCCTATTCCAGCCATCTTCGGGCAGTAGGTGGGGGGACACCCTGAACTGGTTGCCAGCCAATCGCAGGGCACACAGAGGCGAACAACCATCCACGCTCACACTCACACCTAGGGACAATTTAGAGTGTTCAATCAGCCTGCCATGCATGTTTTTGGAATGTGGGAGGAAACCGGCGTGCCTGGAGAAAACCCACGCAGGCACGGGGAGAACATGCAAACTCCACACAGGCCGGAGCTGGAATCGAACCCGGTACCTCTGCACTGTGAGGTCGACGCGCTAACCACTCGAACACCGGGATGCCTTGAAAAGTAATCCTGCAGCTATATAGGCCTATACGTTTTAGCAGCAGTTTGTGATGGCAATACAAATGCCCCAAACACAGTCTGGAATAAGATAAGATAAGAAATCCTTTATTTGTCCCACACTGGGGAAAGTTACAATATAATGTGTCATAATGAATATGAGTCAAGTCAACCTTTATGCCGTGACACACGACCAAGAACAACCTCAAAATAAAAATGTATTGATGTCCAAATATTATTTGGTATTTGGGAAGGTATGGATTTTGATGTTGGCCTTCTTGCTGCATTGGCGGTATGTTCCTGTCATGCAAAGTATGAACAGGTCCTGCTTGACTTCTTCTCGCCGACAGTTCATGCAAATAACCGGGTACTCGAAGCAGAAATGCTGCTTCAAATATTTATGGGAACCAAGGTACCTGAATCACACTAGGACTCATTTTGGTGCCCCAAAAATGGTGTAACGGAGCCCAGTACATTAGGCGGTACAGATGGAAAAAGTTCAAGCTCTTGCTGCTTATTTTAGGCTGAAATATCTGCTTACAAACTACTAAGGGTATGCATATTTACACAAACGATGATTTGATATGGTTTTCAATATTTGGGGTGTCAACTGATTTGAGGACGCTTCGAGTTGAAAGTGGAACAATTGAACTTGGTCCGACTCAGTGGGATTAACGATTCCATTCAATATGGTACGGCTCAGTTTGAGAGGGTATGATGCAATGAGGTTTTTTTTTTTGTCAGACTGGAGAACTAAAATGGAAAATAAATTTATGGAAACATTGATTGATTTTATTTATTTATTTTTTTACTCTTCACGTGCAGGTGAGGCTCTGCCTCCCCTAACTCCCGCATTGCAAAACCATCCATGTTTGGGTCAATTAAAAACTCTAAATTGTCCACAGATGTGAACGTGAGCGTGAATACTGAATAGAGATGCAGGTTTGATTTCAGACTACGAACCCCTTGAGCACCAATCCTCTCTCCCCAGCTCAAAAGGTGCAGCACTGCTTGTGTGCCTCATTCACTCTGACATCTCTCCTTGCATATTTGGGGTGTCAACTGATTTGAGGACGCTTCGAGTTGAAAGTTGAACAATTGAACTTGGTCCGACTCAGTGGGATTAACGATTCCATTCAATATGGTACGGCTCAGTTTGAGAGGGTATGATGCAATGAGGTTTTTTTTTTTGTCAGACTGGAGAACTAAAATGGAAAATAAATTTATGGAAACATTGATTGATTTTATTTATTTATTTTTTTACTCTTCACGTGCAGGTGAGGCTCTGCCTCCCCTAACTCCCGCATTGCAAAACCATCCATGTTTGGGTCAATTAAAAACTCTAAATTGTCCACAGATGTGAACGTGAGCGTGAATACTGAATAGAGATGCAGGTTTGATTTCAGACTACGAACCCCTTGAGCACCAATCCTCTCTCCCCAGCTCAAAAGGTGCAGCACTGCTTGTGTGCCTCATTCACTCTGACATCTCTCCTTGCATGCCTGCATATGTGTGATCTCTTCATGTGCAGCACAATCCACTGTGAGTTGAATTTCCCCTTGAAGGATTAATTACCCATCCATCCATCAACCCATGCATCCATTTTCTTTTCAGAATAAGATGGAGGCGATGCCAACTGACTTTGGGCGAAAGGCAGACTACACCCTGGACTGGTTGCCTGTCAATTTCAGGGAACATCTAGAGACAGGCAAGCAGTCACACTCATATTCACACCATCACTGAGTGAGAAATGAACTCACACTGCTTTCACCGAAGTCGGGCGAGTGTACCACTATGCCATGAGTTACCCACTGAGTAGAAAAAAAAATGTAAAAATGAAAAATTTGTTTATTCTGATCACCAGCATTTGCAGACATTTGACAGCCAAAGTTGTGGATGCTGAATTCACTGTCACCATATCATTTCTTCACATAAATATGCACGCATATGCATATCCATACAAAAAAACGAGAACGTGTACATTAACCACCAAAGGACACATTCTCATCGCAGCCATTTGGTGCAGTTATACACCACTACAAACAACATCCACAGTAATATTGTCCATGTCTGCCTGTGCTATGGATACTGTTCATAACTGCAAAAGGGAGATGTAAATAGAATATGTGTCTCGTTAGCTTCAACAGAAATATGCACGTTTGTGTGTCACTGAAGTAGGACAATGATCTAACTTGTCATCCACACTCTTGTGCAACGAATGAGAGCAACTGATAGCCAAAGGTCACTCACATGATTCCATCTCCTGTCACCTTAAATGAACCAGCTGCTGTTCCTACTTCTGTGAACAATTCATTTTACAGCGCAAATGGGATACAAAGCATTTTTTTGCGGAAGCCAAAACACGGAGCCAGTGAAATACCTCATGGGATCTTAAAACATATTAAAAGTGTGATAGATTACACATGTAAACATTTTTTCCCCCTCACTTTTCGTGACAAGACTAGCCTAGACCAGAACATTCGTAAACTGACTGGAAGTGAAGAGGACTCACATTCCAAGCAGAAAGACTCCAGCTTCACAATTAGATGTGTTTTTGTCAAAATACTCAAAGGATCAAGAACTACCCCCTTATTTTTGTCTAGCTAATATGATCCTGTTTTGAGGAGCGATAGTATCTCAAATTGGCCAAATGCTGGCTCGATGAGTCACTTGTATCTCAAGGCACCATTGCATTTCCCTTTGGTCAAATGATTTTAAAATGTGAATAATTTGGCAGTCTTGGAATGGTGTTTTATTTTTCACTCGCATTACACATTTACCATGAAAAGAATCAGTCAACAAAGTTTTTGAGGGGGGAAAATGTGGTGGGTTGAGTCGAGTGCATCTGGTGCCAACTCTAATGATGCCCTGTAGTTCCTGTGAAGGTCACGGAGAAAGGTTGTTAAACGCCAGACACACACACACACACACACACACACACACACACACACACACACACACACACACAGAGTACTAAAGCTAAGAGACTTAGCGTTGGCGCGTGAATGTCCTAATGTCACCTTTCCCATCGTATTCAAGCTTGTTTTGTCAGAGACTCTTGGATATACTTTTACTTCTATATTTAAAATGTCTTTTCACTTTCTCCTGTTGCTCCAGATCGGCCAGGAGATGAATCCCCGGGCAGATGGCGGCTGAAACCTGATTCCTCAAATGCAGTGGCATTCAAATGAATCACCACAAGGCAATTAATTCAATGCCTTGCAAAGAATCACTGCAGATTTTATCCAGAAAGCACTTTAAAATAATCATACGTTTCCATCTGCCTCACATTATAGAAAGTTTTATGACATCATGACAGCGCCATATGAATAGGATATATGACATGAGAAATGATGCTTTTACGCTTAAATTAGCTCAATGGTGGGCATGACGCTAAGCCCCGGAGCCCTTTTTTACACCTTAAATTTGATTTAGAGTCTTTGCATCACGAAGGAACATAACCAATCCAGAGTTTACAGAAACAGTGAATAACCTCACTCCAAAAGCATTTAAACCATTCTTCACCACCGATTTATAGCTTTCATAAAGAACCCACTGGCAGCCTATGCTGCATGTTCCTACCCAACCTGCTGATGAGCACATTTCCGTGTCCACACCCCGCACCATGGCCACTATTCGAACAGTTTAAGGAAAAAAATGCAGTGTTTGATCAGCACAATTTGGCGGTGTAAGCAGTTTTTGTTGGCTCATGATTCCTTCAATAAAGCAGGATGTGCGCGCGGGCGTGTGTGTGTGTGTGTGTGTGTGTGTGTGTGTGTGTGTGTGTGTGTGTGTGTGTGTGTGTGTGTGTGTGTGTGTTTCATTGTTGCACTGAGCACAACCTATAAGTAAGTCAAGCGCAACCGGCCTCTTTGACAGCAACGTTGTTTGTACATCAACAGGCCCGTTGCTATGTAACCGCACCCCCTCCAAACTGAGACTTCTGGTCTGGGAATCTTATTATCGTTGAGATAGAGATGCTCTATGTGTATGTGTGTCAAGCAATTGTTGCATCATAGTTTTGGTTGTTGAACATAATTGTATTGTCCTTGTTGAAATGAATTCAATCCATCTGATCGAAAAGGCAACACAATTTCACCTCCCACATTTCGAGACCGTCAACCATAAGGACAAAAGTGTATGCACAGGAAAGGTTGCACAAAGCGTCAATTCAGTGGGCGGGAACCTTGGCGATCAAAGTGAACTGTTGTATGGGTGGGAGGAAGGGAAGCTTGGGTGTGTGCGCATGTAAATTGAATAAAACTGGTGTGGAAGGGTTCAACAAGTTCACATGTGGCTGGTGAGACTGTCAAGCTGGGGTTCAAGGTCAAATGAGTGGAAAGAGCATGAAAGAAAACAGACTTCAATGGTGTAGGAATAAAAATAAGCTGGGGAGAACTATTATACTTTTTTTTTTTTTACTTTATCAAAAGTTTATATAATTGAACTTCCAAAGTCAAACACAAATCATTCTGAGGCACTAGTTAATTTCCAAGTTGTTCTACTTTCAAATCTGTCATGATCATGTTCTGTTAGTGTCCAGCAGGTGGCAGAGGCGTTCCCGGTTTTCCTGATGCGCACCTGTCTATCATCACAATTATTGAGACTATTTAAGGACCTCATGGAGCCACGTGAAGCTGTCGGATAATTTCGCCTTTGTGCGTTTCGCCCAGATGCTCGCTTGCTCTTGTTCCGTTTTTGGCTCTTGCCTTGATTTATGTTTTCTCCGTTTTTTTGGCTCTTTGCCTTTGCTGATGTTCTTCGTTATACAAGCAAGTAGTTCTTGGTGCGTTTAAGTGTATCCACAGTTAGTTATCCACGCGGTTTGGTCTTTCTTGTACTTTTGTTACAAGCCATTTTTACTCGTGTTTTTTCCTTGCCTTGTGCAAGCGCCTTTTGTTTTCTTTGCATTATTCCTGGCTTGTTGTCCAGCATCATGATTTGTACTTTGTCTTCTTGCGCCTGTTTTTTTGTCAATGAATATTTTTTGTTCGATCCACTTTCTTGAGTCTACATTTGCATGGTCCAATTCTGTCTGGAACCTTCCGGGCGCCAGACAAAATCATGTTTTCCACAGGAATTTCTCTGTTCCGGGTTTAAATGGGCACTGACGTAAATATTGTAAAGCCTTGTTTTATGTCACGTTTGAATTAACTATTGTACAAGTGGCAATAGCTCACTCTGTAAGAATTTAGATTTGGGCTTCAGAGTCAGAGGAGACTACTACAACCTACTATGAACGAAAAAGTTTTTTTTTTTAAATGGCAACACACATGCCTGTCTGCTGGCCACTGTCAAGGTGCTATTGAACAAGGCATCATCCCCACCACCCTAGTTTAAGTGGTGCGCACCAATTTCCCTGGGATATAAAACCAGTAAAAGAATAAAATTAATCATCAGCAGACCACAGAGTTTAACCCCCCCGCCCCACCGCCCATTATATGACAAAGTTCCCAAAGCTGTTCCACAAAGCATCCCAAACTGTTCCAAATTCCAAACATCTGCTTTTGTTTCAAGGTATCTTAATATTTAAATCAACGTTGCATTTGAATAGGAAACATCTGCAGCTGAGTCACCGGAGAGGTGCAATTTGCCGCTCCCATGTAGTAAGTATGGCGCGTTGAAGATGTGTGCCAGCAGTACACCGATAAAGTGATGGATGCGTTGGCTTCACACCAGAGTAGTCAGGTTACATGTCTGCCCACCAGACCACACACACACACACACACACACACACACACACACACACACACACACACACACACACAATCACTCAAGCCTTCCCTGTGGCTGGAATGTGTTTTGGTAGGCGAGTGTGAAAGAGGAAGTTTGGGGTGGTTTGGTGTAGAAGGAGAATTGTACATATCTTATGTACACATACAATATATGCACATGTGTGTGTGACATTTTAACAGGCACAAGTAAAGTGTTTCTAGTGTGAAGTTTTGTTGAGTTCATGAATGGTAAAAAGTAAAGCATGAAATAAACTGCAGACAAACAGCACTTGGACATGATATACAGCTACGCAGTGTTATGTTAACCTGTGTGCTGAGTTCAAATGTAATCGAGGCATATGAATTCTTGGTTAAGAGCCAAAGTAAACTAGAGTAATGTTGCAGCAGACAGATAACCTAAAAAGTTGAACCACAACTCGTTATGTAAATGCCATTCTTCACATTGAAGTATTTAAAAAGTCTCCACACCCCTGTTCAAATGCAAGTTTTTGTCATGCAAAAAAAATGAGACCAAATTAAATCATTCAAAAACTTTGTACACCACATCAATAAAAATCCCTCAAACATTTTCAAGAGGTGTAATAAATATACAGTAAACAATTCAGATAAAGTTGTTGCACAAGAGTCCATATCCTCATAACTGGAAATGCTACATTCAGAATTACCCAATCATAAATTCAAGCTCATGTTAAATGGAAGGGAGCACACAACTGTCGCCATTTTAAGTGTCTCTGATTAACCACAAATAAAGTTCACCTGTTCGAGTCTTTTTCCTCCCTCCCCAGACATTTTTGTAATGGCATCTTACACCACAACCCAGAGATCTCAGCAGCTGACAGATTTCATTGTTCAAAGGTATCAGGCAGGAGAAAGCTATAAAAGAACTTTCAAGACATGAGGAACACAGTGAAGACAGTCATGATCCATATAAGGAAATATGTCATAATCGTCACATTGCCAAGAACAGACGGTACTCCCAAACTGCTGCAAAAATAAGAAGAAAATTGGTCAGGGAGGCTGCCAAGAAGCAGACAGCAACACTGATGGAGTTGCAGGAATTTCTGGCAAGTATTAGCATTTGAGGTCATGTGCCAACAATCTCCCATTTTCTTCAATTGTCTGGGCTATGGCAAGACTGAAGCCTTGTCTTCAAAAGAAAAACATTCCACTCATGGTTGCATTTTGCAAATTATGATCTAATGCTTAGTGACCGACGTGAGCTGCCTTTGTTCCCTTTGGCATTGTTCAAGAAATATATTTGATTCTGTATGTTTGCATTCTTAATTATTTGGCGGACTAATTCTCCCGCATTGTATTTTATAAAGACCGTGACAATTCTCATCCTGAAACAGAGAATCCCAAAAGCAAACTTTCCTCAAAATAATCCTTTAGAGTTTCAACAATCTCTGATGTGGACTATTTAGTCTAACTGGAAGTAACATGAGCAATGGATTTGAGGAGGCAGAAAGAAAAGCCCGGCGAAGGGGTGGGAGGGAAGGGGGGCAAGGGCAGGCAAAGGGGAGAGAGGGAGAAGCTAAGCGGATGGGGGATGGGCTGTTTGTGCATGCCTGGAATTCTTTAGGTGTTATCAGCATATCCCGCTGCATAATTGCTGGCTTCAAGGAAGAAGAAGAGGGGGAGACTAGAGTGCAACAGGGAAACATCGTGAAGCTTCCTGCCTTGACTGTGTTGACCACAAAGGAGTGGTGGTGGTGTGTGTGTGTG
>NW_017805625.1:6275200-6288359 GCF_001891065.2 Hippocampus comes | reverse complement strand
GGGGGTGGGCAGGCTCAAAATCTCCAAACTGCAATGGTGACATTTCCGACGCAGCTATTCTTGTCTCATTAAGACAAAGTACAAATTTGACTTTCCAACCCCACCAGAAGCATAAGCCAATCCTGAAAGAAGATGTCGAGAGGCTAACAATGGCTACTTTTCCTTCAACCGCATACACACTAGTCAAAACGCTCTCCGATAAAAATTATTTCTAGCTTTGGCTTCTGCATGAAGGACGCAGTGGAGTTGAATGCCATCGCCTTTGAAATAATCCTCATAATGGAGATATGTTTAATGACTTCCAAGGTCAAGCTATCACCATGACAAAACACAATAAACATTACAGACTGTTTTGAGTAACATTTCTCAACATTTTTAACAGTCATACAAGTATAAAATTATGTTAACCACAGTTAATGAGTATGTTGAAAAAAGAAGCTACGGTAGGTGTAAAGCAAATGTTTTAAACTTAAAAAAACACCTTCCTGTTCAAATGCTGGGTTTTTTTAATATGGAAAAATGAGACCGATAGTCATTTCAAATCTTTTCCACCATGAGTGTAAACAATAACCTGTTTAACGCAAATGGAAAATAAAAATCTTTTGAGAGGGGAGGGAAAAATAAACACCTGAGATAATGTAGTTGCATAAGTGTGCACGCCCTCTTATAATTGGAGTGTGGCTTTGTTCAAAATTCACCAATTACATTCAAACTAATGGAAATGTGAGTCAGCAGCAAACAACTGACACTATTTTTAAAAAGCCTCTGATTAATGCCAAATACTGGTCAGACGTTCTAGTCGGGTTTTCCGGATGTTATTATTTATTCAATTATTTCTCATAATCGCCTCCTCGGTGTCAACGGCCTCTGTTTCATCTGAAAAAAATACGGCCTGAAAGAATGATGCTGCCACTACCAGTCTTTAGTGTTGGTATGGTGTTCATTTGGTGATGAATGGTGTTGCGTTTGAACCAAACATGCCTTTGGGAATTATGGCCCTAAAGTTTTCATTTGAACATAACGAAATCTCCAAAACAAATGTGGGAAAATGTACTGAATATTCTTTTCTTTTGTTTCTCACAATCCCCTTTGCTGGAAAAGCCTTGCGGAGGATGGTCCCTGTTAACTGTTCTGTGAAGCGCTTTGTTTCAGCTGCAGCTGTTGTGAAAGCGCTATATAAATAACGATGTATTGTATTGTACAAGCGTTGACAAAAAGTCGAAGGAAAAATTTGTTTGGCGTTACATTACAGCCTTTTGAGGTTTTACTGTATTGGCTCCACCTCCTTTTTTCCAAACTACCTTGATTCCTTTCTTTTCCTGATTATTTTTCAATCTGAGCCATTCCTGCCGTTAACATTCAAATTGCAGTCTAGTCAAAGTGCAGACTTTCGTGCTGGTGTAAGATTAGTGGATTCCTGTGTGAGTCCCCCCCCCCCTCCCTTCACGGAAGGAAGAAAGAGGAAGGATCAAGTCAGTTGCCATAAAAAAAAAAAAAAAAAAGTTCTTTTCCAGAGTTAGTGTGCATTCCTTACAAAATGGCTGCGGTGCATGAGAGAGTAACTGCGTCGGTGGGACGCGCGCACACACAGGATGTGATTCCAGGAACTTTGATTGATGAGATAATCCATCTGGCTTGGAGGCAAAGCAGGGGAGGAGCGGGGAAGGGCGGGAGAAAGGGAGAGTGTAGAACATGAGCGATTGTGTTGCTCCAAATCATGAGGCCGTTTAGAGATTTATGCATGTGCTTGCGTACAGCAGGCGCACTTGTGGATATGCTGGCTCCAGTTAGTTAGTGTGGGGGCATTGTGGGGGAGGGGGGTGGACAAAGTAACTGTCAGAGTCTTTTCCTGTGAATGAGCTTTTCTTAAACACCATCGAGGTTGACAGTAAAGCTGCGAGGGGCGAAACAACATGTTTCGTGATCTTTTGCATGTTCCTGGCTTCTATCACCGCAGCAGCAAAGGGGGTGGAGGTGCATCATGGATGAGAGAATGACAGATGAAATACTTGCCCCAGTCATGACATAAACCAGACAAATCGTGTTTTCGCTTTCTCATCCTGGACAAGTGGCCCAGTAGAGTAGGCTACCAATACTACACAATTCAACATGACCACTTTTCCCCGCCTATGATTTCCCAATGGGAATATCGTACCTCTGTGTTTTGGATGTCAGTCAGTAGTATATGACATGGCTTTACCCAGTCAATTCACACTTCTGCTAAGTGAATAGTAACAGTGTTGTTTATTCTAATACAAATGCTGCTTTAAGTTATCTCTGAAAAAACATAATTCAGTCATTCTGTATGTTGGTCTGTGTAACAAACTGTTCTTTTTTTTTTTTTAGCGAGGGCGGGGGGTGGACTGCAGTATCTGTATGAGATGCGGAAAAGGGCGCCGAGCTATTCCCCTCTGATAAAAGTATCATGTTACAACATGATGCTGCAGAGGCACAAATCAATACACTGCAGCTACTCATGAAAGATAAATCAGCTCAAAAATGAATAAGAAGGCGCATTTAAGTAGGGATGTGAATTTTTCTGCATTTTTTGGATCAATTATTTGATTCAGATTTTTTTTCACACCCCCCCAAAAAAAAAATACTGCCACTGTGATGGGATACTCGCTCTTGTTGTTCTGAACTTCTCTCTCCATGCTATTGCCACTTCGAGCAAAATAATGCTGGTCAGGGGAGTTGTGCCACAGTGGAAATTTCCGTTCATGTTCCTAAAACTTCATGTAACTCACAAACTGTTGTACGTCTTTAAACAGAAAACAAATGGTGCGAATCTTGTCTCGGCTAGGCAGTACACCTCATTAATCGTCAACTGGTTCATTACATGATTAATCAACAATTAATTCCACACGCTTGACAGGATTCTTAACAATCCACTTTATCTTGTCCAATCCTACCATATAAAGTTAGTGGCTGGGTATGCTGGTCTCACCCTTCTTTGTGTCTGTAGTTCATCCTTGAAAGAGACACAAATGGGACACGAATAAGCAATATCACAGTGTACTGTAATGTATTTTGTGACCAAAAATATATATTCAGGAATGTAATTGTTTCCATTTGACCATTTTATACATGCCGTTCAATTCCTCAATAGCAAAGGTGAAGTTTTTTTTTTTTTGATGACTATGAATGGTTTCCATCTGTCCTAAGAATCTGATTCCAGTAAATGGGAGGGTTTTTGCATGCTGTCCACAATGTTTGACACATAAGAGGATGCTTTGGCACATGTGCTGTTCTTTTTATCCACCATACTTTCCTCTTTCATCAGTCCAAAGAAAGTGTTGCCATCACATTGGAGGCATTTTAGGTGACTAATCTATCTTGGCTCTTCTTAGGTATTCCCAGTGTTTTGTTCATTGTTGTAAATATCCCATTTTTACATTCACATTCTTCATTATAGATATAAAAATATGTTTTTGTATTCTGGATTTACATTTGGTGCTTTTTTTTCTTCTGTTACCATCCACTTGATTTGTATTTTGCCTCTGCAAAAATAATTTCAAGACTTTTCGAAGTGGCCTGATGGCAAATAGAGGGCTTTCGACTTCTATTTGGATGTGCATACCAAATGGTTTTACATTTTCAGCAACAAAAACACTGCCAATAGCTGCTTGACACCTTTTTGTTGACGTTCGACTGTTCTTATTGAGTACGGCTTGGGTTTTGCTTCCATCTGCTGGTGAATTGTAATAAACCCTTTAAAATATTGACTGCCGTGGCTCAGGTTCAAACAAAGAAATACTTGTAAAAAGCGTCGTAACTGGATACTGTAGTTGAAATAAAAGGATATAAACTTTTTTTTTTTTTTTTATGATTGGCCTCATTCAACTTGAAATCAGCATTTGGTGAGTGAGGTATGCGGCAGTATACTCAATACAATGAAACATTATTGAGATCAGATCAATAAAATAAAGGCAGTCTTAAAGAGAACCCACAGTACAGATTCCCTTATTCTAAGATTAAATTTATTTCATCAGTATTTTCCCATTTTACAAAGTGTAAATGTAGCTTTCCTGTCTCGACCACTGCATTTCTGTTTGAGTACTGTCAGACTGGGCAAAAACATCTGGCATGACCACATATGCAAACGCCAATGAAAGTGCTAAAATAAGCAAGCCAGTCCATAAAAAAAAAGTCAAGAATGTGACGAGAAAGTGAAAATGTCCGCATGAGGTAGTCATTTCTCTTTGTGTGATAGAATTACTGCCCACGGTAAAGTGCTGGGCTGGAGACCAAAAAGTCACAGTCATTTTGGTGGTGAGTTACAGTAATAACCATTCCTCTTCACCCCGCTCACACAAAGAAAGAACCCTTTGTTCCTCTCATCATTGGCATTGTAAAACCTGTAGGTGTCACTGTTGGAAAGCTTCTCACTGATTTTGCGCCGACGGGCACTTTTAGCCTGTACCAATATTAAATAACTACTAATAAGCTATTGTGTCAACACTCTTTCAAAGTTACGCGCTTTTTTAATAGATAGATAGCTAATATACATAAATCACAATTCTTTTTGGTAATTAACTTTTTGCGAGAAACTTTTACAGAGGCACAGTGGGAAATGGGATGGAAGTCTCTCTGGCATGTGATAAAACCGTATGGCACATCTCTCGAATATCCCCTAAAATCGGGGTCATCAGAAGGTCCTGCATCATCACTGAGGACAATACATAGCAAACAGAACACTGTTTTCACGCTACATACCTCACATAAGTACTTCAGGAGTGTGAAATAAAGGACCACTAGACCAGTGATTCCTAAAATGTGCAGTCAGTGATCATCTTAGACTGAATTCGTCAGTAAATTATCTTTTCCCCCCTACAAATAATGCATCTTTGCTCATCAGTCTATGCCATGTATAATGACCAGGAGATCAATTAAATGCTCTTCCCTGGAGCTAGCAGACGTTACGCTTAACCTGCTTATGACATCCATACAAACAACAGAATAATAGCGTTGTGTTCAACTAAAAAGGCCCAGATTTTACACAGAGGAGGTACATTTGTGAGGTTCCTACAGTCTATGTATGTTGGACATTTTAGTTTGGTGATGTGCCGTGAAATTTTTCCGATCTAAATTACAGCATGTTCATTCACGCAGTAAAGGTTCGCAAAGTAAAACACTGCAATGAGAGATGCAAGCCAGGAGACTCCTTAATCATCATCATCATCATCATCATCGTCATCATCATCATCGTCATCACCATCATCATCATCATCATCGCCATCATCATCACCATGATAATGTGATGACTACTTATTTAAAGTCAATACTAACTAATAAAAAAAAAATTGACCAGGAAAAACAAGTCATCATTCAGCACAATTTACATGTTCAAAGGAAGTAGGAAGAAGTAAAAAACATATCGAGTCCTACCTCTTGTTCTTTGTGACTTTTTTGAAAATGTAAAAATGATTAAGTAATTGTTATCATTTGAATAAATTCACAGAACATTTCGACACTGGTAGAAATGAGTTGAAAAAGGAAGGATAAAAGTGTAAATACTACTACTACTCCTACTACTACATAATTATTATGATAATGATAATAAATATGAAGAATTTTGGGCCACAGGTTGCAAAATTCTGGGAATTTCCAAAGTTGGAAATTTAACAGGAATTTATGAAAATTAATTGTCAATAATGGGCATCACTTACTAAATTTAATATTTGGCTCTTAGTTCGGAACTTGGGGGAAGTAAATTCAATTTGATTAATCAAATTACTCAAGGAGTTTCTGATTATATGGATGAACTGATCTACTAATTTGCTGGATGAGGAGTTCAAAATGTTTTCAATGGACTTGCGTGGAGGGGAGTGATGAGAAATATAAACTCAACATTCATGTTTTTGTTATTCAACGATGGATTGCTCAACAACATCTGTCGAGAAACCTTTGCCTACAAGTAAATATGTTGACATTTTAATTTTATTACTTAACATATGTCGTCGTTTACATTTATATCGTCATATGTAAATTTGAATATGATACCTTTCCAAAATTACCTAGTTTAACTCCCCATGGAAAATTACCGGGAACTTTCCGGAAATTTACCGTAAAGCTTCCTCCTCTACGATAACAAGCAATATACACTTTGAACAAAACACGGAGATTTATTAAACAGGTGGCGAGTTGGGGGGTAGGAGAGGGAGAAGGAGAAGGAGGAGGAGAAGAAGGAGGTGGAGGTGAAAGAAGAAGAGGAGGAGGAGGAGGAGGAGGAGAAGGAGGGCCAGCCGACGTCACTCATCAGACCGCTGGTTGACTGCGCTTGGAACCTCCAGCTCGTCAATCTGTGGCCAGAGGCGACTGGGTAAGTGAGCTCACCCTTCTACTCTTCATGCACTCCACTCGCCTCCTCCGCCGGAACTAAGAGCACAACCTTCCCCCCCACCACCACGCACGCCTGGACGAGTTGCACGATCAGCGGCTCCAGTTCGAGCTCAAAAGCCAGGCTAGCTGCGCCCGCTAGCCTTCGAAAGGTTGGCCGGGCAGTCCATGCATCCGGGGAGCCCCGAGGCAGCCCGGGCTGGCTGGGAGAAGACCGAGCCGGAAGCCTTGAGCCTTGACACCCAACGCGCCGTTTCTCTCGCAGCGGCGGTGGATGCCCGGCGAGGAGCATCTTCTCGCTTGTCTGCAACCAACCAGCGTGACAGCTCCAAGGGGCGATTGATGACTAATATTCTCTCCGGATAGACCACAACAATGTTGCGCGCGGCGGCCAACGTGCTGGCAGCAGGATTGCTCGTCTTGGGAATGTTGCACAGCTCCGAAGTCGTCTCACCATCCAGGGCTGTTGATGGTAAGCGGTCTTGAAATGCATTGCATTTCACCTGCTGCTTTGTTTTTGTTTTTTTTTTTTACTCTTTGTGCTCGACTGCTTGCCCCAGGTTCATGCAACAATTAAAATGGGTCTTTTGTTTGGCCCACATGTGAATATTGCAGTGTCACAGTCAGCCTTCTTCTGCGAGAGGAGGCACAGTCACACTGACATTCATTGAGAAAATGATGGCACAGGCCCCAGGAGCTCTTTGCTTTTAGGTAGCACTTAACGCACCACATGTGTACATTTTTAATGCCAGTGACTGATGGCATGTCTTGAAAGCTTTGGTCTCAAAGTGGGGGGAAACATAGTTTGCAATAAATTCTTTTGCCTCAAAGTTTTGAGCAATCTGAGGGCCCTGTTTTGGATGAACCTTCTTGAAACGTTGCTGTGAAGGATATTTCTTTCAATGACTCCTTTCTACCTTCTTTTTATTAAGACTGGTTCGCCTAGTTCATAGTTGTAGCGTGGGTTTTTATGGACAGATACCAGTGGTTCTCAAACTGGGGTCCCCGGACCCTTGGGGATCCGCAAATTAATTTATGATGAATTGTCAGCCCGTTGAAAACAGGTGCACACTTACATATGAGCATTGATTGACTAATAAAATAAACATGCTAAATGAATTACTCCTTCCTGCCTTAGATTGGCCCGATGAAACGCTTTTCACACTCTTGGCCCAATTTAAGGTTTTTCAGACAATCAATCACACTCTTTTTTTTTTTTATATCTTGGCTGGTCCCATGACTTATACTCAGGCACGACTTGTAATATTAATGTCCGTTCCCTAATTTTGTTGATGGCAATGAACGAGTAACGCATTTAAAATTTCTCCATTTGAAATTTCTGCTTCTAACTTTGGAATAGTTTTTCTTATTAGTTTGAAATTGCATACCTTAACTGGAATCCTGCATCACATTGTGGCCTAAGGTAGAATCCTGGTTGGTTATAGCCCCTTTTGGTGCTGTAAATAGGAATTTCCTGTTATGGCGGAAGCCATCTGCCAAACGAGCAATACGTTAAACATTAGTTGGTATGACGACTAGTTCTTCTTCTTCTTCTTCTTCTTCTTTTTCAGAAGTTATCAAATACTTTTGGTGCATTACTGCCACCCTCTCTAACCCTGCAGGATTTTTTAAAGTGATTTTTTTTTTAAACAAAAGGCATGTTTCATTCTTGCATCCATCCAGTCTCTAAACCACTAATCCGCAAAAGTGAATAAGCATAATATTAAGAAAATGAAGTTGTGGTTTTGTTTTGAGGGGTGGACTTGAGGGGGCCCTTGGAAACATTTCTATCCTGGCCTCGACCCAAAACATTTGACAACCACCGATGTCAACCAGATTTAGGTTTCTGGATTAGCCTTTCCATATGGTGAATTTATGGAATGCCATCTTTTTTTCACACCGGTCGCATATGCTGGTTTGAAATAGTTTGAGCAATGTCTCGTCCACTGAGATTTTTAGGAGGCCAAATAATCGACTTTACATTGGAACCATTATAACTTTTGTGTTGTCATCTTCAGGCTAGAACACAACCCTCCCTTCTTCCCACAACTGACCTTGCACACCTTCACAGTCTGGAAAAACCTCTGGAAACCATTAAAGGGTCCCAATCCTACTCACGCACACCTCAGTGTGGTAGCGGAGGAAACGGTCGATTTGTTCGATTCTGTTCAGTTGGAAAGGGGAGTTTATTGTTTTTAACATGCAGCTACCTCTTCATTCAACCTTTTAATAAATACAAAGCTCTTCGAAAGCAGATGTGCATTTGCGTGTGATATATCATAAAATTCTCGAGTTCTTTGAAGGTTTGTCTGTTTTAAATGAAAAGCTGGAGTTTATGGGATTCATCGTCCAGCCAAAAACCTTTGAAGTCATGTTGTTGCACTTGACAAAATCGAGCTTGATTACCATCTTGCGTGTATGTAGCCTGCATCCACCAACAAGTCTGCGACAAGCTCAGCAATCCCATTTTTTAAAGTATTGGCAATACTTCTTTGACTATAGGGAAAATAAATGATTTGTTCATCTGTTTCTTTTTTTTAATAGCAGTTCTACAGGACAATGTGCCTAATGTCAAAATGCTTTAAATATCATTTTGAAATTCATTTTTTGAAAAAAAAAACCTACCAACCAATGGTGAATGTTTATGGCAAGATGAATATGTTTAAAAGCAACTGTTTTAACATTGAATTTGTAATAACGAGAGCAGATAGAAAGACAGTCAAACCTGTGGCCCCAAAAAATAAAAACGTAAAAGTTGCCAAAGTTGCACTGATACTGAGTTGCTAACTTCCCTTGCAATGGTGCTAACATTTTTACTCTACCACGCAGCTTCAGCCCTCTCTTTTTCTCACTTATCTTGTTTATTTTTTGAATGAGTCGTATTACATGGTGAGTTATGCACGATTGGATTGTTTTGTCAAAACTGACTACAAAAAAGAACATTTTTTTCCTCTCATATAGCTAAGTAAGATAGCAAAATTATTTCAAACATATCTGTGATGGATTGAGTAGTCTTTAACGTTCTTTAACAATCAGCAATCATTCCGCACAACAATTTGAATTATTAATGATGAATTCACTAAGTTATTATCACATGGCTATGTGCGGTGGATTCATATTTTTGGTGTTTAGTGTCATCCCTCTTATTTGATGAGTCATCCTTGTGTGGTTGGTTGTCAGCTTGAATAATCATTGCGGTTTGTTTAAGGTCACCGTGACTAAAATGCTGAGAGTTTTTTTTTTTTTTTTTTTTTTGAAAGACAGCATTGTGAAATGTTCCATTGTGTTGATTCATTATTTCACATCAGCTTAATACTAGCCCCTTTTAAAGCATTGTCACTTTAACTTTTTCCCCAAACATGACAAATCTGTTCCAGAGGATTTATTCGTGGAATTACAAATAAATAAATAAATACCATTTCTGACTTGCAAAGAGTTGTTTTGCCATGTGCCGGACCGCCAAAGACTCTTAGTACGGTAGCCAGGCCCCAGGTCACCAGCAAGCCCTTGGTTTAATTGGGTCTAAACTGCTCTTTGTTTCGCCGAGGAGACCTCGGCGAACAGTCTCAGATTGTTCCGAAAACTCTGCTAATTGGGGGCTTAGTGAAAAAGGCCCTAATGGAGGAATTCACATTGCTTCACTGTACAAAACAATACCATTGCAAAAACACCCTCCAAGTTTTGTCTACTTGCTTATGTTATTTTACACAGCAAAAAGTATTATTTTATTTACATTTGCTCTTTCTTTTTCCACTTTAATATCCGTGTTCCTTGCTAAGGAAGCTAATATTCATCTCCACCACGTGGCCTCAGTTGTAATATTTAGTTAGAGGATCAGCAGGGTGAGGCCAACATCACGATGCTACCACGTGGCCAAAAGGTTCACATTTGGCCGTTTCCAGACAAGTCAAAGCAATATAGCAAACGGAGTGCATTTGGCAGCTTAGTCTTGCTCACTCAAATTGAAAGTACATGTGGAAAATAGATTATGAGCTGTGCATATTTCAGCTTGTTCTGCAGTTAGATAGCTCATGCAACGCTGCAAAGTAGCTGCTTTGCATTGCCTGGCGGTATATAATCCGGTACTTTGGTCAGTGGATTTTCTGAGGAAAAATAACAAGCAAAGCTCATTGAAATCCAGCCACATTATTACGCTGATACTTTCAGGCTGTGATGTATCATCAAATTCTTCACAGTTTAATCTTGAGATTAAAGCTGTCCCCAGTGTTGCTTCATGTTTCTTGTAAGCCATGGATGTAATATTTTTTTATCACTGTAAAATGCTACATTACACCAGCATTCATCGTACCTCCACGCATACATATTTTATACATACTTCATTAAAGCGGTTCAGCGCGGTTGTACTTAATGGAAAACGTTGTAAATCGATTTCTTCGCAAGAGTGCGTACCGCTACAAGCCATTTGTTAGCTTAACTGACTTGTTTCAAGTGGGGAAAACATGGACTCCAAGTTTAAAGGAGAGCTAATGGATTTAGGATAGCAATTGAGTTTAATAATACCGGTTACGTTTTTGTTATGAGATTAGGTGTATCTCTTTGGGGGTGGGGGGGTTCTGATTTAGGTGAATAATGGGAGTGTTGATCTCTTTAGCTTACTGACAGCTGGCCTCTCCTAAAATGAACTTTGATCTCTTAAAAAAAAAAAAAAAAAAGACCACAGTTAAGTATATTCCCAAAGAACTAGCTCAGTCTTGCCCTTTTATTCGCTGTGAGAAGTATTGATTGACGTATTCAAAATGGATGAAGCTCTTTATGGTCGTTCGTCCAAATGGAAAGAAATAACAGTTGAAATGTCTTTTGAGATCTGCTCCAGCTCGCCTGCAACCCGAATGAGGATATGTGGTCTAGAAAATGGCCAAATGGATGGATATACAATATAAACTCACTGGTGAGTTCATTAGATAGCAGTAAGATTCAATATCAGCGGGGAATATTATGCTTTTACAGTGATAAAGAGGCTCGTTTTGGATTCACATTATCAGACAAGTATTCATTTAACAACATGGTTATATAAGTGATGCAGAATTGCACTGTCACATTGAATGGTGTTCCTGATTTTTCACCCATCTCATGTATTTGAATAAGGTAAAATATCAGAAAAGCCATCTGAGTGCTGTATAATGTACTTCAGCTTCATTTTCTTTTGATGCAGCTCTTGAATTGGAGCACAGAAGCTGCGTAATGTCTTGGCTTTATAGGTGGCAGCTTTCCAAGACGAATGGCCTCTGCTTTGTTGTCAGGCTCTGTTTTATCATCTGGACCCAAATACGCCCAAATGGCGGCGGGGGCATTTTTCTTCTTTATGGGTCCTGTAGCATACTCACCTCCCGTTGTTGTCATCTTTCACCGCCTAGATGTCTGTTCCACTTGGAAAGCCTGACAGAATGCGAACATTGTGCCATGTACAGTATGATTCAAAGAATTAAAGACATTGTGGGCATCTTTTGTGACCTTTTTTCGTGGTTGTGATCATTTTAATATTGATTGTCCAAAGCTAGTTATTTGGGAAACGCTGTAAAACGCCGTACAAATGACACACAACTCTCGGACACTGAGTCGGCAGACTTTGTTGAATCATCCACATTTTCAAAATGCTGTGCAAATGAATGACCAGACCTTGTCCAAAAATTGGACATTCATCACTTTCACAAATGATTGAATTCTCCATCTCCGAGTGTGTGTTTTGTGATTTTTTTTTTGGAGATGCAGGACAGAGCCAGGCTTGTGCGAGGACAGACAGAAAGACAATTAAGAACAGATATACAACGGTAGATGTACTGCATCTGTAATGTTGCTCCTTAGTCCTCCTGGGTTACTAATTGCATTAATTTACTCCGACCATTAATGTATAAAACGATCTCCAGGCAGTGCTCTCGCCTGTTACTTCATTGTTAAGAGGTGAATCCTTCCCCCTTATAGACAATTTAAATGGTTCCACCAGTAGATAAAAAAGTTTTCTATTTTAAGCTCCAGCCCACACATCCCGTTCATTCGTTGTCGTCCTTTTGACTCTTCGCTGGGATTTTCTCTTGCCATATTTTCAGTGGCAATTGTGTGTGGCTGTAAGCAGAGTGCTGCTATTTGGAGTTGAACATTCAGTCCTTGGAAGGCAAATTGAAGCAGACACATCTGACAGGATGATACAATTCAACAACCCTGATAAAAGTTGTTTTTGTTGATGTTGTTCTTTTTTTTCTTCTTCCTCTTCTTCTACGTATTATATGTCGGAATGGAACATTGAAGTTGGGGATTGTTTTCACATATTTTGCGGCGGTGTCACGCTAGTACCGCAGTGAGATGTGTTTGTGTTACTTTGCCTGTGGAGTTAAGTCATGCCATCGAAATGTCAGGACCACGTTTCAGTGTGAGGCAATGCAGTTCTACAACAACTACATAGTCAGGCGTAGTTGGAATAATTGCTTGATTGGTTGTTAATTGTGAGGAACTGATTTTTGACCAATTGTGTCTTGAGACAAGTGAGACAAAATGAAATCCATTATTTGGCTCCTTCCAACAAATGGAGATTCTCTTGGTTCTCAACTTGTTTGTGGTCTTAAAGGGGACGAATGGAAACTTTTAATAGCTTTCTATACAAATAGGAGGGAATAAGGAGTGTATATGGCTAAATGAAAGAAATCCGAAGGAACTCGGAGTCTCCAGAGGTTTCTAATTACAACACAAAAAGTGGCTAGATTTGTTGCTTTTTTTTTTTTTTTTTTTTTAAAAAAGTTTTTTTTTTTTTTTTTTTTTTTTTCTAACTTTAGCATAAATTTTTTGAAATTTGGTTTTTTGGGCAAGG
>NW_017805625.1:6128813-6275160 GCF_001891065.2 Hippocampus comes | reverse complement strand
TTTTTTTTTTTTTTTTTTTTTTTTTTTAAATAAGGATTATTTCCTTTTAATTTACTTTGACTAACTGTAGCATGAATTTTGTGAAATGTGGCTTTTTGGGCAAGGTTTTTTTTTCCGGTGACAGTGTTGTTCAACAAATGTGAGTATGTATATCAAGGGATTTTTTTTCCATTAAAACATTTTGGAATGTGTTCAGGGTGAAATTAAAACAGGGTTTATTATGGCAAAAGTTTGAGAACCACTACATTGTACTTGGCTCCCTACATTGTACTTGGCTTGCGTGAAAATGACATTTGCAAAATGAACAAATTCTTCGGTTTCTCTCTTCATCTAGTGACGTTGGTGAAGAAACAGCAACGAGGTGCTGCGGTTGCTTTGGCGCATGGGTGGTGAGCGTGAAAGAACATTCTGGAGAATCTCGGCGCTCCTGCTTCACACGCACTTTGACTCGTCTTATGAAAAGGCACAGAATAATTTTATATAATCTTCTTTAATGTCTCCCTTCAGCGGCATACTAAGTAGGCTTGATTGTCATTCTTCTCCCTCGGCAGCTATGTACAGCGCGTGCTCTTGTGGCGGCAGCGTGGCAGAGGGATTTGTCTAAACTGACTGTTGATAATTGAGGATCACACCTTGGGGTTCTCTTAATTTTCGCATCCTTACTCTTTCCCACTGAATTTGATGTAATCCTCATGTGCAAGTTAAAGACACCAAAGTCTTCTTCCTCGGAGTTCCAAAGCTGAGCCGAACGCAAATATCTGTCTCGGTTGATTACAGCTTTGGGGTTGAGACGCACTGAAATCACATCTAAGTTGTTCTTAATGAAGGTCACTTGTGATTACTCCGCTTGGTTAAGAGGTTGTGCCTTTCAGCGCCATTAAGGCTTATTTAGGTCTACTCTGTGCTCAGAGCTGACCTGTAAAAAAAATATTGTACTAATTTCCTTGGCAACCAACGTCACACATATAGGCATTGTTGACGTTCGGTCTCCTCCAGTGTTTTTGTTACACAAACTTATCTAGACACATAAGAGATACGTGTTGCAAAAGCTTAATTGATCGTTGAATGTGTGGGATTCATTGTTTCCTTGCGCCATGAGGCAAAATGGAGTGCAATACATAGTTGCAGCCAGCAGAGGCGCTGTTGATTCAGGCTTAACTCATTCAAAGAAAAAGAACATTGCAACAATTTAGGCCTACATCCACAACGGACTTTGACTTTCGGCAGCATCGTTCCGCTGCGTACAACTTCAAAAATGCAGTTTTAAACATTCAGATAGAATCATCCATCCTATAAACAACAACAAAAAAGAAATGTTTAGTCATTGGCCACGTCATTAAGTAATTCGCACAATTTAATGAGATGTCTCAAAAATCCAGCTTTTAAAAACTCATTCAGTACCAGCCAATTCTCGACCAAGTCTGAAAAGACGTTTAAAAACGTCTTTGGGAGTGAATGAGTTCATAATGTTCCATTTAGATTGGCACTGTCAGATGTCAATAATGTAGCAATATGTTTAGGAATCTATCGTCGTAGTCTTCAGTGAGAATTACTTACCTGTGCAACAGACCACTGCAAACTTCAAAAACAGTTAAATAAATACCTCTTTGACAGTGTCAGTCAAACCGAAATATGTTCTTCTTGTGCAAATAGGGCTTCTGAGTATGTAAATGTCTTAAACCAGTAAACTTCCATCCATTGCAAGTTCCATATCAATCCTCATTTTCAATCCGGGAGCTCTTCAATCATTTTTGCGGCCCGCGCAGTTCCTGCAAACTCCGTTGAAATGGTTTATTTAACAGGCACAGCTGGGGCTTGTTCTTCTCTGTTTTGTAACATGGCAAATTGGAAAAGTTTTTCTCCCCCTTGCTCTTCTGCTCTCTCCCGTTGGAAAACCTTCGATATGTGTATGCCTATGTTATGGTGGAGGATGAAGAGGTGGTCGACTGCAGCTAAACAGTCCAGAATCTACCTTAGCCTAATTTTGGCCCTCAAAAAGAACCTGAAAAAATTGCCATTTGTAGAACATTGTTTTTGAGGGAAAAAAAAAGTACAAATAAAATGTGTGACATATTTTCAGGGGACATATTACAGTCATTAGTTGCTTTCGATTCCTGACAATGCCTTTAAAGAGATTTATGAGCAGCTGTGTCATTTGTGCCTCTCAGAAAGGACAAAGTCGGATCATGTTATTTAACTCCTTCCCCTCAAATACTTGTGAAATTGTAATGAACAGTAAATTTAAGATGACTGGATTATAGTCTCTCCTTGAGAAACTCAGTGTTTTGGTAGTGAAAGTACGTCCTATCTTCAGTAGACTAAACTCAGCGACGTTTTAACCCCAGTAGACATTGCAAGAGTCTGTAAATGTTTTGAATAACCATGCTATGCAATTACCTCAGCCAACACGCCCACCTGGTGTTTTTTTTTTTTGGGTGCCCTGACATTTTTTTCATCATTCTCAATACACAAGGCGGAATAAATCCTGAGTCCAGAAAGGACCAAGACCACAATGGTTGTTTCCTTGGACTTAACTTTGGACTTAACTTTCGTTATATTTATATAGACAAAAGTTACAACTTAGGTTGACTATGTACAAAATATGTTTGAAGGTGGATCACTTAATCTTGAGTTGATTGTTGACAGTGAGATTGGCTGGAGAACAGTCCAGGATGTGACTGCTTCTCACTTGAAGTCAGCTGGGATAGGTTCCGTCTCATTTGCGAGGATAGCATTGTAGAAAATGGATTGTTAACTGTATCATGGGAAGTTTAGCTTCATCCTGGCTGGAACTTCTTAAGGCGTTATTTTGCTCAGCATGATTAATATGACACTGGCATGGAAACGGGGGTTCATAACATTCATACAGAAATGACCCCACCCCATTAAAATAATATTTTAAAACAAGCAAATTCCCCTTCCGGGTGTGAATTCACAGCATACCGGAGATCGTCCTCTATATGCTCAATAGGGAACTCTGTTCTCTTTCATATTCATATAATAGACTGACAGATCAGAGCAAGTTTGCCGCTACTTAACTAGTCCCTGCGGGGAAATTCTGCTTCCTTTCTGCTTTAATATGGAGGTCAAGGAAAAGGGTCAGGAACAAATCCGGCCCCCTGGAGCTGGCGCACACTGTCCTTCTCAAAGCCGTATGAATGAGGGCCATCTAGGTTGAAGGCAAGTTGCCTTATGTAATATGACAGTCGACTTTGAACAGTGGACGTGAAGCCCTGTCGACGGTGTGTAGTCTCAATGTCTGCTGGAACTTCGGAGTGCCCCGGCTGATCTCCAAAGTCAGACGTCCAACTTATTAATAGCCGCGTTGTGAGTGTGAGGAAATGGGGCTGTGGCGAGAGGAGAGGGTGGTGTTTGACTTCGGAGAAGACGCTTCCTCACAACCAGACTGAACTCATCTCGTGGGCCGCAGTGGTGGGGGCGAGCGGAGGATGTGCGTATTTGATGCAGCCCAAATGGAGATGAACCAAAAGTAGCTTCTACCTTGGTAAACAAACGGGCTGCTCATTGGTAGCATGTGTGAAATCCCTCCATCTCATCTCAGTATCCCATTCAAGCTCTCTTATGCCCCCCCCCGTGCCTCCGCCAACCACCACCACGCCCAACTTGGACTTAAAGTTTATCCACTTCTCAAATTGCTTTTTAGCCTCCTCTGCACTGACTCTTCTCGTAAAGACACATTTGACACCTGAACACCCCTCAAAGAGATTACGGAAGAATAACGGACCCATTTTTCTTTAAATAATGTTTACAAAAAAACTGATAAATGTGTGTTAAAAAAAAAAAATCTGAAACAGGAAATGCCCTTTTCAGGGCTGAGTAGTGTTATATGAGCTTGTTGTGAAACTGCAGTGCTTTTGATTGAAACAAATCTCAGATGTAAACAGGAAGTCACTTAAGTAGATTAATGTTATAGCTCCAAATCGGAATTCGCTGAGAAATTGCGTGGGAAAGCTAAGATGAATTCACAAAGCTGAAATGCCCTAATAAGAAATGATGACAACTGCAAGTTCATACATTACAAGATAAATCCGAGCTCCACATTCTCTCGACCAGTTGTGCCCAACTTTTTTTAACCCAAGTTCTACTTTTCAAGCCAAAACCTTCGCGATCGACCGTTCCCCCACGCATACACACATGCACACATGCCATGATTAGCAACGGCCGTAACGGCCCCTAACTTGAACGAAACAAAAAAAATTAAGCAGATACAAGAGCTTGTGAGTTGGTGAAAAGGAAATAACTGCCTCCCTCCTCGAGACTTGACACGAAGGCATTGGGCCGCACTTTTGCAGCGTGTTAAATGTATCACCATTGTCGGGCACGTGTACCGTTTTAAAATGCTCCTCCTGTCGCTCCATAGTCCCATTCTTTGCTCGTGCCATTAGTGAATCGTAGATGAAACAAACTGAATGAGGAAAAAAAAAAAGTTATATTGCAACAGTTCTTTTCGCTAGCTACAGTTGCAGACTGCTCACCGCTAACCTCTTCCGGTAATGGAGGTCATGCGAGTGAGACTGATAGGACGCTTAGGGTGCAGTGTTCACGAACACAAAAATATATCTTAATAACATGCATACAGGCACATCAATCTTTTTTTGGTTTCCCTGTTTCCCGTTCCAGCCCACGTGAATTACTTGGAACCAGTCGGCGGTTGACTGGTTAGGCACCCCTGCTCTCGACAGTATGGAACTCTGCCATTGGTGGGCAAAAGTATTACTCTTTGAAATACTGATATCACCATCAAGTTGAAATAAACATATTTTGTGCTATAACGTTTTTGGGATATTTCAAGATTACCTGTAGTCTACCGGACTGGAAAAAGTAACGCGTTAGATTCGTCCTGACTGGAAGATGTGCACATTTTGATGTAACGCATCGTCAACAACATCACTCAAAATAATACCCCAAAACTCACGTTGCGAATGTTTGACTGTATTCAATCAGCCTGACTTCTCCACTCTAACGATCTCTCGTGGTACAGTAACCCGGGTAACCCGTACCTCCACCTCTTTAACCTCCTGACCTACTTCCTAAGCTCTGTCTGTGATATATTTCTGTCACCAGCATCTAACGCTCCTCCCACAGCTTTTATTGGAAGCAGAGCATCTTGCCAGGCTCCAGCATGTCAGCATCTAAATAAACCGTGGACAGGAGACAGGCACAGCGCAAGTATCTTCCTGCTATGGCTGTTGTTGATCCCCCCTCAAACATGCAAACAAACAAAGACCTTTGAGAAAGAAGGATGAGGAAAAGAGTCAGTGTAATCCTGGCTGCCGTTCATGAATAAATCAAAACCTTGTGACTTCTCAGATAGAAATTACGCCACTCCACGCACAGGCACGCACACGCACACACACACACGTTAAGTGGAGTGCAGCAATATGTCAGGTTGCATTCCTAGAATTTAGGTTGAGCTCCGTGGAGGCCAGGTTTAAATGTAAAGGCTGCCTTACTGCTTAGCTGCCTTCATCCCATCATCTGTGGTCGATGATAACACATTTTCCCCATCATAGGCCTAAACAATCCTGAAGTTACAGCAATATTTGCTATTTTTTTTTGTTTTTTCTGACCATGCTGTGTGAAACACATTACGAAGTAAAGGCTCTTTTCAAGGGTTTGACAACAGTCATTACCCACAGAGGTCGGCCAGCGTCCCAGAATGATTGCGGTCCACTTTAGAACCACAATCAGGAGCGACAGGAAAGACTTGGGCTTTTGGAATCGGGTCATGGTTTAGTACCTGCTTGTGGACAAAAACGGAGAAGGCGGTGTTGAAGACATTCTTCCTGATGATCGCTGAAGTGACCTTGAGCAATGCGGTGACCCACACCTCCTTCCTCAAGAGGTTCAGCACTGTCTTTCATCCATCCATTTTCTATTCCGCTTATCCTACAAAGAGTTGCGGCCGTGCTGGACCCTATTCCTGCTGTCTTCAGGCAGTAGGCGGGGTACACCCTGAACTGGTTGCTAGCCAATCTCAGGGCACACAGAGACAATAAATTTCTGGAGTATTGTTGTACTGTACGCTTAGTGTGTATGTCTTGCTGCTCCAATAGTTTATAATTTCCGTAACGTCTATGCTAATATACGTTAGCTCTCTCAAATTCTAGTCAGTCGAGCTTCAATGGAAATGTTTTCTTCTCTTTTGCTTTAGGAGTTATTTTTAGACTAAACTTTTAGAGTAAACTTGAACTGTTAGCGACATATAAAACAACCTGAAGCCAGCACGCTTGGCTTCTTATTTGGAAACTACCATTGAGAGCGTTCTATTTCCTCAAAGTGATGTTGTGTGACAATCATTTATTTCCTGGCAGTGAGGGTGAGAAGAGGAGCTAAGGAATTCCTTAAAAGGTTGTTTTGTTATTAAGTTAAAAGTTTAAAGAGTGTAGGAGAAAGGATAAATCTTAACAAAGGTTTTCCATCTATTGCCGGTAGGGCTTTAATGTATCCCCCTCAGATGAATGCGGTTTCACAGTACACAGCAGACAGTAAAATGAACATCGCCTTTAGCGATTATAAATACGAAAGAAAAACACTTTTCATTGAAATGGATGAGGCGATGAGGACAGCGTGAAACTTTCATAAGACTAGCTGTTTTTCTCTGTCACAGGGACCTCCATTAGTCACTGACAACGTCTTATTGAAGGAAACTCGCCAAAGCCCAAATTCACTCGCTTTTTGCCAGAATGTGCCTATTGATTACTTCATTATCAATCAATAAAGAGTTGGGCCAGCTATCTCTGTCGTGTCACAACGGTTGGGAATCACTCTAGCAATGTAGTTTCCAATTAGGAAGTGATAGCATATGTAAACTTAAAAACAAGAATGGCTATCGAGCAATCGACTGTTATGTGTGGGAATATCAACATATCTGCATGAAAGCACATTTACATGAAAATGGTGTCGTAAAACCAGCGGCGTTTATTTCTTTGTGTTTTCGAAATAGATTCTGCATACAGACGACGTTATTAAAACCATCCCTATTCACACAGCTGCATAAATGCCTGAAGACACTCATTTGCATACCGCCCCCTTTTCACATGCAGTCACCATTCATGAATGGATGTGTCTTTCGGTATTTAGACTACATCGATGATACCTGCGTATTAACTGACCCGAAAGACTCCATCCGTGTCAAGTTTATTTATTTATTTTATTTAGCATTTAACGTTGCTAACGTCACGTCCAGGGTTAGGATATTGGCTTTACTTTCCTGTGTGGAGTCTGCATGCTCTCATCGGGCTTCATCACGTGCTCCAAAACATGCATGTTTTGTTCATTCAAGACTCTAAATTGTCCATCAGTGTGAATGTGAGTATGAATGGTTTGTATCCATCTGCCCTGTGATTGACTCGCAACCAGTTCAGGGTTTGTACTCTTCCCCAAGTTCACCTGGGGTAACTTCGAGCTTACCTGCAACCTGAATGAGGAAAAATGCCATCGAAACTTTATGGCATGTTAAAGCTGACCGGTACATTCTGTATCTCTTTTTCCAGAATGTACATTCACTAATAGCGGTTGTGAGTAGTCAAACTTAATTCATAGCTGGATTCCCCTACATTGGTGTTAAATTCACATCATTATTTAAAGGTCAAACAATCATCAACATATAAACAAAATCCAAAATAATCAGAAATTCATTTCATAAGCCATTATTTCTTCATTAATTGTTGCACCTGTAGTTTGTATGTGATCTAAGTTCTATATTGTACACAAATGATTATTTCGGATGGTTACGTCAAATGACTAGCCCTCCTAGTTATTCCTGCTTCTGGTGACCCCTGATCTCGTCTGGCTGCTTGTCAATGAGAATCAGTCGACATTACGTTTCCAGAATATGTGAGCATCAAGTTTATGCAAAGCTTTTTCAAGAGCTTTTTTTTTTTTTTTTTTTTTTTTTTTTTGGTAACCATTTTTCTTTTCCATCACTCACCAGCTGATCAAAGTTGAATGTGTGGCAAAGAACAAAACAGTCCCCTTTGGCTCAATGAGACCTCAGGAATAAATATCATTGACAAACAAGTATTATTGTTCTGGACTGTTTGAACATATTCTGATTTGTTCCTTTTCAGCCCCAAAGACCTGCAGCCCGAAGCAGTTTGTGTGTAAAGATGGCGTGACGTGTATCTCAAAGGGATGGCGCTGCGACCGCGAGAAAGACTGTCCAGACGGCTCGGACGAGGAGCCGGATGTTTGTAAGTGTTTTCCCCCAAAAAAGTTGACACTGAATGCATACTTTTTTTTTTTTGGTTGTTTTTTTTTTTTGGTTGTTTTTGTGTGTGTGTTTCTGCTGATTGTGTGGATCTGACAGTCAACCTTGGCTGACATTTAGGCTTTCAGAATATAGACAGTAATTGGAGCTTTAGTGGAACTGATTGTTTTTCCAGCTTTAAATATACACATCATGTAATTTACCAACATCAAGATGGTTCAGGATGCCTTTTTTTTTTTAAATTCACACGACTCGGTGTGATATGCATGAATAATGCTTACTTACCTTTATTTTCATTTATTTTCAGCGTATTGTATCACAAATATCTGTAATGCATCTTGGAAAGGAACTTTCAAGCTAAATTATGTTCTGTAAGACATGGTTGTGCAATGTTTGATCCTCTTAACAGACTCTGACTGACTTAAATTGATGGTGCATTGGATTTATCTGGCATGACGGGTGAAAATAATGGGATGTTTTGTTTGCTCTCCACAGAGGTCATTTTGCCTTCAAGCTCATGGTCATGGAGATTTGCAATGTTTGTTTTTTTATCTGGCATGTTGGGATATCCCTTTTTTCTCCCAGCGCCGCATTCGATGCGGTTGAGACAAATGCAAACAGGTTCCGAATTCATATGGCTTTCACGTCACGCTATTCGGTAAAAATGGAGCTATCCACAAAGCACGCGCAGATGGTGAAATGCATCACGAACTGAGATACCGAGCAGAATGCATCTTGGTCCGGCAGTAGTTTTTGCGCGTTTTTAAATGACTCAATAGTCATGTAATTGAAAGAGGAATTCCCCAGGTCTATACAAATGAGCCTCATTGATAAACCTCAAATTCACTAACGCTAGCGCTAATAGCCACACGCATTTCCCCATATTTCCACACAGTAGGTCAGCAGTTGGAGTGATGCAAATAACGTCGAGAAAAGGCTGGTGTACAATTGGCGCTACTCAGTGGAAACCTCTTTTGAGCGAGGGGACGCATAACCAGAGCAATGTGAGGGAACCTTCCGTCATATACAAGACATGTCATCCAAAATTACACCCCCCACAAGCCCCCCGTCGACCTAATAATTTTGTGCCGAAGGAGGGCAGTTTGGCCCAGGCCGGTCAGATGAAAGTCCCATTCGCACCTCCTTGGTCAGGAGCCCAAGCTCGCATTCTCATAATGTAATCTTTCTACAATAATAATAATAATGATAATAATGATACATTTTATTTGTATTATTACAGCCTCATGCTTTTTTATTTGAAGATGCCTTTCTTGGGACTCAAGGATTCCGTACACTGTCACATTATGTTTAATTAAAGAAAAAAAAATCGCAATGAGAGAAATACATTTAAAAAAAGAAATAAACAGAAAGGACCAGATCAAAATGACAGGTTGAGTCAGCCGTTTTAAACCAGTGCGTTTCGAGTTGTGAGATGAAGTGACAGACTCTCTTCCTTAACTGCAATCGTTCTGCCACAGTGTTCTCGGTGCAAAGCCTGCATTTATACTTTGCCATGGGTACAATTACAGGGGGATAGAGGTGCAAACTGCCCTCATCTGTCAAACTTTGTGGGCGTGTTTGCGCCGGTATGTCATTAGCGCAATATCCTTTGAGAACAGGACATTACGACGGAGCAAACTGCGGGCTCAAATGAAGAGCAATTCAAAGTGCTATCAGCGGCCACCGTTCATTCTTTGTGGATTCGGCCTTGAATGTACTAAAAAAAAAAGACAGCCATGATTTCAAAGTCGACATTAGAGATGAAATGCTCTCAGGCTGAATCCCTGCCGAGGGAATGAGAGCGACAGTGTCTCCCTGGTCAGCTTTTCAGAGGTAGTTTTCCAGGAGGATCGAATGTTTGGACGTAGAGGAAAAAGTGTGTCTGTGTGTGTGTGTGTGTGTGTGTGTGTGTGTGTGTGTGTGTGTGTGTGTGTGTGTGTGTGTGTGTGTGTGTGTACATTTGACATGTTTTTGGAGGGCTGGCATAGCGTAAGGGACTGGGAGGCCGGGGCGAAGCCTCAAGTTGAAGTCTAGACGCAAAGGCTGTGAGCGAGTCGGTCTGGAAGTCATTAAAGACGCGCCCACAGCAATGGAGAAACCTGCTGTTTTGCACAACCTGCTCTTTCCTCCTTCTCTTCATCTGTGGGCGAGCCTGCTTGCATGTCTCTATCTGGGACAGAGACAACAGTGACTGCATCCCTTGTCTCATTCTAGGTCTCGCTTCTGCCAGAACTTCTGAAAAACAACACTTACGGGAATAGCGCACTGAAGGAACTTGACTTCACACTGTGGTGGTGGAAAAGGTTGTGAGTCAGAGACGGACGGGCCTTTCACTATGTGGGCAAAAGTATTGAAGAAAAAAAACCTCTTAATCAATCAGAGGTTGCTTTGGACCTCTGAATCCTACACTGAAAAAAATGCTGTGGTGAATTTATTCAATTTTATTCCATCGAGGGGTTCCACGAAATAAAATCATCTTGATCCAGATACATTTTTCGCGAAATTGTACATCTATTATTTCCGCGGGATGCTGTGAAAAGCACGTCACGTTGAGCACATCAGAAGGACACACACTATCAAACCCCAACAATGGAGGAGAACCGAATTCTCCTTTTATTTATTCCACCATGGAATTCGGACAATAAGCCACAACTTTTCCCCCCCAGTTTTAACCCTTGCAACTTAAACACTTGAAGTGACCCAAGTCATGTTTCCTCCTCATAAATTTCAAGTACACCCCCGTCAACATGACAAAATTGCAACATGCTAGTTTGTTGTGCGTATTTCTATCATAGCTCAAGCAGTAATTTCACTTGTTACAATGTTATTCTACTTGTCGCTTTGTGCTGTTTCCCCCTCACTTCTTTCCACTGTAAGCTTGGCAGTTTTTGATTTCTCTCATACTTTTATGTATTCTGCCCTCCCTCAACATGAAGTGTTTAGCTTGGCAGATAGCTAACGGTTGTCCGAATGAGAGGCAGAGTGTTCTTGCCTCAAGCCATTTGTCATAAATGTTCATTCAAAGTACTTTCAACACTGCATCACTGTATCTTCATAAGCCTAACAAGTCTGCTGCCTTAACTCTTAACATACTGTCTCAGAGAAGTGCCATAATTATGCAGACTAATTGAAATTAGCAATGCTATTGTGGTCATTTTAAGCCATCAAACAACTATTAGTTTAGCATAAAAATGGCAGTAACACATGCAAGTAGAACATCCGACCGATGTCGCAAGCCCATATTTTCTTTGCTTTGTGGAAGCAATAAGAACTGCTGGAGTTTAGCTTTTGCTAAGTCATACACATCAGTGGGAACTTGCAGTCAGTGTAATATGTGCGGGCTTATAAACAGCGTGGTTTATGAGTAAAAGGGTTTTATTTATACATAATTCATGGTTAAAATAGTCACCAAAATGTAGACTATGAAGTATGATTTTTTTTTTGCGCATCCACAGGTTAAGGCACAAAAATACGGCAAGCTAACATGAGTTTTAGATGATTACAATTCTGCTTGACTAATGAGCAACCAGGTGCTTGATTTCATGCCGGTTTGTTTCAATGGAAAAGTGTAAAGTGAAGAGCAACGCATTGTGTAGCTACCATGCGAACGAAAAAGGGGCATTACGTTTCACATCATGTGATAATTCTTCTGAATACAGAGCTCAGTTAAGCTTATAGGAGTTAAAACGGACTGTAATTGTGGTTATCGTTGGAACTGTAGACTACCATCGACTCTTTTCCATCGTCATACTTTTGTCCTTATGGTGTAAGGCCTGTCTCTGACTCACAAGCTTTTCCACGACCCAAGTGTGAAGTCAAGTTCCTTCATGGTGCACTTTTTGAGGAAGTTTTTGGTTCAATGATGCATAAGGAAGGTTTATTGATTCCTTACGTGGATGCAGTTTCACAGTGGCCCTTGTCGGTGCCGTGGCTATTGCCAGTGAAGTCAGCCACTGTCCACTGCAGCTGCTGTGTTTCTCCCACAATGTTGTTCTTTGTACCCCGGGGTTCTGCGCCAGGCTGGGATAGAGGGATACTGACAGAGGACAACAAAAACTGAACGGTTGTTTGGGCATATGCCCTTTTTATACAGATCCACATTCCCGATCAACAATAAGCCAAGCTACATCATGTGACAGTCCAAAGCTTGAGTAAAAGGCCTTTTTGAGCTCCTCAGGCTACAGAATTTATTTCGGTTCTGCAGTGTTCCCACGTCTTAAGAAAGGTGACCTTGAAAGCATAAGGAGTGAAATGCTGACATTCCGCCGCCTGTGGCCTGGAATAAGGACACTTTTACAGTCTGTTCCTACCTCAGCAGCAATTAGCATTTTAGGATATTGACAGCCCTTGTAGAAAGCCCATTTTCTAATGTTGTAATCTGCATTGCAGTCACAGGAAAGAAAAAAGATTTCCATGCAAGGGTAATGTTGCCTCGCATCACTTCAGCAAGGAAATGACAGATAAGAATGAGTTTTTCGGTTGGGTGTCGTGTACCCGACAGTTGACCCCAGACGGCTGTTACGATGCTCAGATTTGAGAAAAGAAGTGAACTGTTTGATCTTAACGCTGTTCCTTTAAAGCGCCAGGCCCAGATAGCTCATCATGGCCAAAGACCTTGACATGAAAGAACACCTTCAAGATCTTCAGAACCGTTTGCAGGTGTGCGCTATTGATGGAACCATACAATCGCAGACATGCATAATTTATGCTAGGTCGTGTCTTTCATTAACCTGTTTTGATCCCCATTATTCATTGGTTGGTTACGTTCTGCCAAGGCATGGCAGGAGGAGCTTAAATATTTTTTTGATGCAGATCAAGAAATTGATTTTTGTCCTTTAGAGTCTGCTTAGACTTTTGCCTAGTCAGGCAGTGACCCACCAAACTGATGAAGCTGTATGAAGGCAGAACTTTTTTTTTTTTGCAATGCCGTAAAACTATTAATTCAATCCAGATTAAGGCTGTAATGCAACAAAATGTGCAAATATGCTGTTAAAACTTTGCAGTTGCAGTGTGCTGCCACCTGCAGCATTGGAGTGGAATATTGCCCTGCACATCTTTCATGTGCTTTACTCATTGCCATTCTTCCATCCATCCATCCATTTTCCGATGCGCTTTATCCTCACAAGTGTCGCGGGGGTGCTGGAGCCTATCCTACCTGTCTTCGGGCAGTAGGCGGGGGACACCCTGAACCGGTTGCCAGCCAATCGCAGCATTGCTATTCTAATTTTTAAATAGAAACCTATTGATCAAATGAAAGAATTATATGCTTTGATGAAATGATTGTGAAGATTTTGTTCATTAATGTTGACTCGCTTGTTGAATTTTCATGTCAGCTGAAGCAAAATCGAGGGCCCTACTTGACTGCAACCAGCAGAGGCGCTGTTGAAACAGTCTCAGTTAGTCGTCAAATGAAATATTGCCATGCAAGTCTTTAAAGGACATTTTGTCAAATGCCACCCCTCGTCATAATTGTTAATTGAGCAAAACACATGAACATGGGTAACATTTCCTCACGTTGAGCAATTAAAAGCATATTTCTAAAATTCAGGTTATTTCATTCTCTTGTTCCTGTCAGTGGTGCTTCGGCAAACAGCAGCAATGACTAAATGTCAGCATATTCAACACACTATATTTAAGGCTGTGCTAGTCTGCCAGTCACCATTCGAGGCCATTTTTAGACAAGTCTGACCAAAGCTGCCCCCCTGAAGAAGGACAAGAGGGCCCAGGCTGTGTTCAGCCAAGAAAAGCGTGTCAGGGGTTTAAATTGAAGGGGGCAGGAGAAAAAGACCATTATGTAATCCCAGCAGGGCTCCCCACAGACAGTGTTCGGGAAGGCCAGAGGCACTCTAAAGGGACACGAGACTGCCTGGGACAACAGCAGAGATTAGAATACAGCCGTGCGTGCAAGAGGAACATAAATAATATTGTGAAGGCATTAACGTAGACACTGAACATCTGGTTTGGACTGCTGGCGCGATCTTTTGGGACGACGACGTCGTCCGTGTGACGCTACTTTGAAAAACTGTTTCACATTGGTCTGCTCTTGCCCCTGACCCCTTACCTGTCATGAGCGTGGCTTTTTAATGGAATGTCAGCCACCTGGCTCTGCTAAAGATCACACTGTTGAAAAGACATTATCATTCCACATCTGTTGTAGATAATTAGGCATGAAGAGTCCAAATAGGAGAGTAGTAGATGACCTCTAGTGGCCACGTTTTCCTTCCCCGCCTTGCGAGCCGAAAGGTCCGTCACCATGATAATACTGACTTCAATTCGATTTCTGATGTAAACGCGAATGAATATTGAATTTGTTGGTTGCCATTTTGTTTACAAATTTTGATATACAAAAGCGTTTGGCGCTGGAGTTATACAGTCGAAGTACATTTTTGGAATTATTCATGAGGGAAATAAATGTCCTCTTAAAAGAAAACGTTTTGACATACTATGTTAGAGCAGTACATCAGGATAGCAAAGCTCAGAATCGAAAAGTTTTGACATTGCACGCAGTGGGTTGTGTGGTAAACACATATAATGGCTGTTTATATAAAGATGACAATCACAATAAGTGATTTATGTCTAATAGGTTTCTAAAAGATAAATGTAACCAGTCAAATGTTACCTATTGCTTCAAAAAATCCATTCCGCAAAATTTTGTGCAACAGATCTTTCCCTTTTCTCTTTGTAAAAATCTTTTAATTGTCCGTCCGTCCATTCATCCACCTTCAACTCCTTATCGTGTTCCGAGTCACGCTGGCGTCTGTCCCAGCCAACGAGAAAGGCAGCCTACCCCGACGGACAGCCATTCACTCTTAATGTCCTCAAGTGGGAATCTCACGCTGGCTGCAACGAATCCGTGTGAAATTCTGAAATTGATTTGATGCTCACTTGAAACTACTTTCTGTATTTAAAAATTAATGGGTACTACTGAATATTTTGTGAGGGAAAAAAATTGTGGCTGAATGCTGGTTGTTCTTCAAATATCACCTCTGAATTCCAATGTCTAGTTTGTTTACTTTTCCTCTTCCATAACTTACACTAATATTAAACAGTATGCTTATTTGCTAGGAATAGCTGGTGATTTCGTCTTGAATCAATACATTTTTCTTTACCTTTGCATGTGAAGTGTTTGCTCAGTGGTTTGACCCCGCCACCCCTCCTCCCCCTCCACCCCCCTCCCAAGGAGAAGTTGAGCTCCTGCATTTGGAGAAGTTTGTTGTGCTATAGAGAGTTGGATTTGGGCTTCCTGTTTGGCTTGTCACCTTGCCAGCTCTCCCAGGAGCCCCCCCGACCCCCACCAACCCCGTGAAGGCTTGCAAATGTGGTGCTGATATTTTTTGAAGAGCAGGGGGCGAGCAGCAAGCAACCGAGGATCCAACTGACAAGTGCAGCGTGAAAAAAAGGTCTCGTGCGGGGATCAACATACAGTAAATTGTGAAAAATGGAAGCTTCAATCAGATAGGGTTATTCAAGAATATCCTGTATCCTCATGGTAAAACCGTACTACAGCAAAGTGATTTAAAAACAAATAACTCACGCTGTCATAGAACCTCTAAAATTGTCAGGATGTGAGTTTTGTGCCGTTCTGTACAGTGAAACTCCTCTACAACGAAACCTACATGGACGAAAATACCCCCTAGTGTGAAAAAATGTTCATGCATGAAAGCCATTCCCACTTTTCTGCTCCCCCTACAATGAAAAGTCCCCCTGTACCGTTATACGATGTCTTTTTCTCTGCTCTTGCCTCACAACGAGATTCACTACAACGAAAACAAGCTTTCCGCAAAAGTCTAATCCAACCTCAGCATGCCACAGCGACTTCTACTGCTTTGTTCGGAAACGGCAACAGCAACCACCACACTGGTTTACACATGCGCAGTAGTACAGGAGGTATTTGTTTCAGACACAGCACGAACGTTACATTGCTAAAATGACGACAAAACGGACCTTTGCATACCAAGGAGTTAAGAAAAGAAAAGCTTTAACGCTTGAAGACAGGATAAAGGTAATACAAATGAAAGATGGAGGAAGCAAAATAAGACATTATGCAAGAAATTGATGTCAGTGAAAGTAAATGCTGATCATAAATTTCGCAATTTCTTTCCCTTTTTTTCTTTCTACGCTGGCTATATGAAGTGTCAAATAAGTGTATGCTCATACTTATGCACTATTGGAATAAAAACAAAAAAGTACACATGTACGTTTTTGTGTGTATTCGTGTTTACGTCTGAGATAAAATTTGTTACAGTGAAAAGTCCCCTGTTGTGAAAAATTTCTTGCTGCAAACATGATTTCATTGTAGAGGAGTTTCACTGTATTTTCCAGTTTGTTCGGCGTCTCGGGGGAATTTTGAATAGGTTCATGATGAAACAGATTCGCAACTCTCGCCTCTTCTCGCACTCTGAATGAAGAAAACGCCTCAGGTTCTCTTTGCAGACGTGTTGGTTGATTGTGTTGCCAGTACTGAAGGGGGAAACTTGTAATTTGCTCTGGGTTTGAAACACCCCGTCTGGAACTCGCCTGGCACATTTTGTATGTCTCCAACAAACAGACAAACAATTACCCAATATTCCAGATGTATTGTGTCTTTCACAGCCTCTTTGAATCTTTGGTGTGTTGTGGTTACTTTGTGCCCCTTGTATAGTTCTTTTTCCCCCCCTTTTTTTTTTTAAAAAATTGGAGGGGAGATGGCAAACATGATTTCATTGTAGAGGAGTTTCACTGTATTTTCCAGTTTGTTCGGCGTCTCGGGGGAATTTTGAATAGGTTCATGATGAAACAGATTCGCAACTCTCGCCTCTTCTCGCACTCTGAATGAAGAAAACGCCTCAGGTTCTCTTTGCAGACGTGTTGGTTGATTGTGTTGCCAGTACTGAAGGGGGAAACTTGTAATTTGCTCTGGGTTTGAAACACCCCGTCTGGAACTCGCCTGGCACATTTTGTATGTCTCCAACAAACAGACAAACAATTACCCAATATTCCAGATGTATTGTGTCTTTCACAGCCTCTTTGAATCTTTGGTGTGTTGTGGTTACTTTGTGCCCCTTGTATAGTTCTTTTTCCCCCCCTTTTTTTTTTTCAAAAATTGGCAGGGCAGATGGTGGAAGCTGGTCAAACGGCCTCTTGAGGTCTCCAGGTCAGAATTTAGTTGCGTCATCCAGGCCATGAGCAATCACAGACAGACAGTGCCAGCTGGTCAGCAATGGCCTTTCATGGCCGGAAAAAATCTTTTTTTGCGTGTCTTTAAAGGCCGATGGCATTAAAGTGGTGCAACACTATTTATTTATGAACTATATTTACGGATCAGCGCGTTCAATTATTCATGGTCATCTGGTTGGCTGACATCTATGAAAAGTGGAAGGGTTTTATTGGATGATCCAAACCCAGTAGAAAGGGTCGATAGAGGATCCTGTTGGGAAATGTTCCTTTGATATGCATTCTTGTTGGAAAATCCAGTGACACTTGTTGCCATGGCGAGTACGGTTACATCACTGTCAGGCATAATGTGTGGGTGGTGGTGGAAGAGTGGCATCTGAATAATATAACCTGTGACGGATAAACCGCTCTCGTGGTTGGAAGAAATCATCTCATTTTGAATTTAAATGGTCATATTTTGAAAAATGAAAGTGAAATTGGATCACAATGAGCAGAGACCTTGAGAACTGAAGTGGCTAGTCACTTACTTCCTCCCTTGACCCTAGATTTTAAAATGAGGAATATTTCAGTGTGAAATAAGAACCTTAAACTGTGTATGGTTAAGTTTACTTGAAAGAGCACTTATTTTTTGAATTTAATAATTTTGAAAAATAATTATGTCTAAACACCATAACGTTAAATGTCAAATTTAATAGAAAATACTAAATAGCATTTTTATTTCAATATGTCTCACGCAATGTGATTATAGAGTGTCTTGGGCTAGGAGTCTGGACAAACTTTCAGTTTCTGTCATTGCAAGATCGTTGCCTCACCCTGTCAACACTTAAATTCTCTCTCTGATCCGCTTTTATCCTCTCAAGGGTCGCAGGGTGTGCTCCCCAGCCGTCTTCGGGCAGTAGGCGGGGGACACCCTGAACCAAACGCAGGGCACACAGAGACGAAAAACCATCCGCGCTCACACTCACACCTACGGACAATTCAGAGTGTTCAATCAGCCTGCCATGCATGTTTTTTGGAATGTGGGAGGAAATGTGAGTTCCCTTAGAAAACCCACGCAGGCACGGGGAGCACATGCAAACTCCACACAGGAAGACCAGAGCTAGAATCGAACCCAGTACCTCCGCACTGTGACTAACCACTGGATCACCGGGTCGCCCTATTTATTTCGTTGTTTATTTTAATTTTAAATGTAGCTGACCTCCAAAATGGGAGTGGGAGTCATTCTGAACTTGGAGCTGGACAGGATTGGATTTGTTTTCACCGGGACAGGACAGGATTTCCTTTTTACTAAAGTCCGTGATGGAACAGTACAGAATTTTTTTGCCTGTGGGAATGGGATGGGATGGGAATGAAAATCCACTCCCGTCACCCTCTAAGATGCACACAATCTATCCATTGTGTTGACTTGCACAGTCTATAAGGCATGACTGACTGAGAAGAACAAAGAGTGTTTGAGATTTGAGGGATTCCTGGCCTTAAATGTGAATTAAAATTTTGAAAAAGACCCCCCTCATAACTTTTGGAGGTATGACGAGATCCTAGACTGGAAGTGAACGTGTGCGCTTGTAGTAATCAATCACCCGCCCCCTCTACCTCTGCGTCTCGTGGCCCTAGCGCGGCCGCCCCCCGGTTCTCTCCTCATGTGGCCATGCCACTGTTCCGATCAAGGTTTGCACATGACACCGCTTACGACACGGCAGCTCAGTGTGATTTGTATGGGGCCACTGCCGACTTAGGTGATCAAACAATGGCTTTATTTCGCGTGGCCTGACTCCGTCACACTGATCACCGGAGCATGTGATCCACCTCTGTGTGTACCGGCCTAAAAACTCGACGCGTGCAAGGTGTCTGCGGTCTTACATGTTTGGTTTTGAAAGAAGAATTGTTTCTTTGGCTGAAATACGAGATTGAGCACCTGCTTATCAGCGTGACATAACATTTAAAGAGTCAAAGAAATCTGTGTGACAATGAGTTTGAGTACTGTGGACTCCCCAAAGTTAAAGATCATTTTAGGGGAAATATACCTCAAATGTTGCGTTAAAAAAAATAATAATAAAGCAAAGGGGTACAAGTATCACAAGTGGCACAAAGTCCCTCTCTTGTGGTAAGTGAAAAAAGCATTGCTAAAATACAGTTCAGTTGATTTTATTGTCCGGTTCATACATTTACATTTAATCTTTAAAAACGTTTTTTTTCCCCCCCAAACATTATTTGTTTAGGGAAATTTTTCATTTCATTTTTATGTGCTATCCATTTTAAGTAAATCGTTATTTAAGTGCATTTTTTTTCCTTTTTTAAAAAATATTTAAGAGTGCATTGTTCAAATTGTGCATCATATTACAGTGGTTTACAATAACATGAAATATATCTTTTAGGAATAAAACCACTCTCATTTTTATACAATTTGGTCTACTACATGTAGACGAACTTTTTGCACTAGTTGCACCGGTGCGCCAAACCTTTTTTTTCCAAAAGTTAGGTGCACCCCAGTTTTCTGCTCCATCGCATCCAACCGCAGTTTTTTTTTTTTTTTTTTAGGTTCACTTTTCTTTTTATACAAAACTGCTGCCAGTCTTTTTGGGCAACATTGACTGATAAATTATGAATAATCTATTCATCATGAAATTCTTTATTTGAGGCAGAATTCGACGAGACAGGCAACGTACTCAAAGTATTGCTGCTTGAAGTGCTCTGTGTCTGTTTTAGTTATCACCAGGGAACAAAATCAGGCCTTAAGGTTGAAGAAATTGTCAATTGATCTTATCATCTTGTCATCCGCAGCTATTTCCGCTCTATATCTGATGGTCTCACAACACTTTTTTTTTTGAAGAACTATCTACTTTCCCAGAAACTACCATGATAAACGATATATTTCAAGTATGTGCTATGCGCGTGGGGTCTTTGAATGGACCAATCATGATACTCGTTACGTGTGGATAGTTGAACATTTAATTTAGTTAATGTGTTGATATTAGAGTTTAATTTGATCCCAGTTAAAGTATTTAGTGGACATTTGTGGTGATAGTTTACTGATAAATTAGCCAGGCAGGTGGTTCATTTTTTTCTTTTACACGCGTCATTGACGCCGCATCGGCTCGACGCCTCGAGGAGCAATCGCCTCATTTCCCCCAAACATTTGAAGCCTCTTCTGCCTCGCTTTCATGCACGTCCTCGCTCCTCAGTGGAAGTTTTGGTCTTAGGCCTATCTGACTGCAACACAAGCATCTCCAAACACAGGCATGCACACACGCACGCACGCAATTACGTATGCCATGGCGTCCAAATCGGTCATAGTCTAGAGCCCTGACTGCAGAATACATTCTCATTTTCATCAGAACGATGCCATTAAAATTTACTAAAGATGATACAGTTGCAATGGTTTCAGCCGAGAAAGCCATTTGTTAAAGCATTAATGATCGAAACGGAAAGAAATGTTTTGAAATTGGGACACCTTGGATGTCGACCGACCTCATAGATTCAGCGAACCTTTGGAAATTCCATTTTCTCACAAACGTTTAGGTGGCATCTTTTGCTAAGTGCAAAAGCTTTTCCAACAATTTTTGGTTATCCATCGGAAAATATGAGTCAATTCACGACAACCAGCATTTCTGCCAGATAACCTCGTTTCACCACCACAAAAGAATATTGAAAAAAATAAAAGTCCATGTTTGCTTTGAATTAGCAACCATTTGCATCACAGCCCTACTATCTGCTGCCAGCTCACAAAAGAATGGAGCTTTGTGGGACTTTGGACCGCTTCCTATGAATGAGGTGTTCAATTAGCCCCTGCGAGGCTTCCCTATTCTTTCTCTTTCCCTTTTCCATCACTTCAATTGTTTTCTTACTTTGGTAATTGACCACACATTTATTCCAACGTAACACATGTGGTAGGAAAAATCTATCCCATGTGGCCTCTGAAAGATGAGTCTTTGTGGAGGTTTTCTTCAGACTTTTTCAAAATGTCTGATTGCAACCGTCTCATTATGTTTTGCGCTTCATTTTGGGCATTTTGCGCCATACGGGTGGCAATTCTTATCAAGCGAGCAAAAGTTTGGCTTGTATCGCTTTTGCTTGTCGGACTGGTTAATGATACAATCCTATTTGATGCATCCCCGTGAGCAAAAACAAGGAGATGTCTGTGTGCTGATTGTTTTTTTGCCCTTAAAACGCTGGTGTAACTTTAAAGGTACAGTATGTAGAATTTAGTGCCATCTAGTGGTGAACAAAATGAATGCAACGACCTAAACTCAAAGCTCGTGCATTTTGAAGCTCGTTTGAAGCGTGCTAACTACGGTGCCTCAGAGAGACCGTACTTCGCAAACCTATCAGCAGTTTTTACACCAGAGGTGCCAGCAAAATGTCATCCCAAACGATTTCTAGTATTCCCTCCAGTGACGCAGTAATGCATGGGCTTGTTACACATGCTGGAATCATGATGTTGAGGAACTACATTCACTAAGTTTGTCTCCTTTGAGTATCCGTAGCAGAAAGATAGCGGCAAAAGTTTTGGACCATTGCGCCCTATGTAATATAACTAGCTATTACTTCCTTTGACGTTACGTAAAAAAAAAACTTGTGATATTTTTGAAATAATGAACACAAGAAAAAAAAAATTAACACATTTTGTACACTGTCTCTTTAAAGCCTAAAAACAAACAAACCATCCAGCAGGTTGCTTTCTCGAGGTATAAGGGAGCCAAGCCAAACTAATCAACACATTGTATTTGATTTTTCCTCATATTTAATCCTTTGGCCAAACATGAGTAGACTTGGGTCAGATGTTTGATGGCAAGGCCGGAGCCTGCCGGTATTATGGCTCCCGGTTCTTTACAAAATGTATTAATCCAGAATGGGGGGCTTTGTTGCCACGTGTTAAATCGGCAGCTTAGCATAGGAGGGCCAGCACGCGGGAGAACGTCACACGTCACCCTGATACGATTGTGTTAACATACCACCACGTGTATTTGAATATGTGTTCACTCATAGCGTGGAGCTCCCTGTGAAGTCACTTTCAAACTTGTTTCCTTTTCAGCTTGCTGTCACTACAAACAAATATGATCATATTTAGTTTCCGACCACATTTCTTCATAGAAGATAATGCTTCACCAGTATCCTTGGATGCTTTCTTTCTGCATTACCGATCCAAAGCAAGACCTGTCACCATTTTGTGTTGTTAATCCATTTTGCTATATTGCGGTTCACCCACCGCGACCCTGCCACATTGCAGATTTTTTTGGGGGGGAGTAAAATATCAACTTGTCTATGATGGAAATTGCAGCTGTATTGTGGAAATGTGAGAGCGATTGTTTACTCGGACTCTCTGTTTACTCGGACTCTCTCTCTCTCTCTCTCTCTCTCTCTCTCTCTCTCTCTCTCTCTCTCTCTATATATATATATATATATATATATATATGGAGATTTATTATAATGCATTTCCTTTTTACATACTGAGCATTAATACATTAATAAAAAACATGATAGGATTTAAAAAAAAAAAGCCCGTTCTCAGTGTTAAAAAGCCATGATTTTATTGAACTCGGTTCATAAATCAGTTGCTATGATGAATCCTGCTTCATGAGAAAACAATAATATGCGCCTTTGTTTTGTTCATCAATCATGTCGCACAGCCCTTCGACTTGGAAAGTTTGTGACAGCCGTTGGGAGAGGCTGCACAAAATGGTGGCCAACAGCACAGACTTCTTGCTGAGTCATTTGTCCCTTTGTGGATGAAAATACTCGTCAGAGTCACAAGGCACTAAAACCTCATCCAGGAAAAAAAAAAAAAAGTAAAGTCGAAAAACTATCCACGCTTTGATTGTGGCAGTTTATTCACTTTTTTTTTCGTGCATTCAGGCTGTAAAGTCCTTTGAGGAATTTGAGAAAGTCTGCCCAGACTGGTGTTTACTCGAGATATATTTTCTCCCCTGGTGATCCCAAAGATATCTCTCAGCAAACACCACCATACTGTACATGCCCGCATACCACCGCACTGGCATGCTTGTTGTGGGTGTGAAGTCTGTGGATGTGTGCGTGCTGTCGATGCATTGAAAGGTCTGGTTTGGTCCCGGATAATATTGTGTTTGTAGTTCTGCTACTTTTCCTCCATGCCCACAGCGGGTTTGCGTATGTCGGCGAGAGAGAAAACACACCAACAAAAAATGTTGGGTCGTTTTCCTAACTGGGTATCTGCGGATTTTGAGCAGATTGGGTTACTTTTGCAAAGTGAAAGCACTTGAACAAAAAGAAGTACAAGAACAAGGGATTTGTCAATCAAGAATTGCTTAAAGATACAAAAAAATTCAGGTTGATAACAATAATAGACATACAGCATAATATCTTAACCCATTTCCACACACGTTTCCAGAAATTCTAATTAAGCATTTTTGCTCACTTTATTGTCTCATAAAATATGAATCAAGCCTGACTGCCTAGAATGTTGGCATGGCTCATCACTTTTTCATTAAGGCTGTGGGAAACCCGTCATGCCCAGGACAGAATTAGAGTCTCAGTACAACCTCTTATAGTGGAGTGCTGCTGAGGCCGATCATTTTAGAGAGAAGAACTATTTTGAGGTCAAAGTAGACTTCTGAGTTCAAACCTCTGTCATGCAGGATAGCACGCAAGAATAAAGAAGAATCTACATAGGATGGTGCAAGACAAACTCACATTCAAGAAGAAGAAAAGGAATGAAGTTTCGAGCCATAAATCAATTCATATTCACAAAATGTGTCCTCTGCCATCCCAGCAGTGAATGCAGCACACTGAAACACTGAAGGCGAGAGCTACTTTAGTGCCCTGGGAGCAGTTCAGGGTATCGGTGTCTTGCTCAAGGACACCACAGCGGCAGGTCGGGAGGCTGTTGAGGGATGATCCTACACTGTATTTGACTCACTCTCTCTAAATTTGCAGTTACTGGATACAGTGGTACCTCTACTTATGAACGTCTCTTCATACGAAATATTCAAGTTACGAAACGTCTCAACAGGAAAACATTACCTTTTGTGACGAAAGAAATTTCAAGATGCGAAAGGTAAAAAATACAGCATGGGATGCTACTCGCAGCTCTGAGTTTCCTGATCGCAACATACTGAGAGCTGCTCTGCCATTGGCTATTACTGAGCATCATCCTGGCATCCCATTGGCTAAGAGGGACTTCTACCGTATGTGCCTATGTGTGTAGATAGATAGATGTGTGTCGATGCAGCGTCCTCGTCGTTCACCCAGGAGGTGTTCTGATAGTTTTACGTAAATGTGAATGACCCAGAAAAAAATGTTCACCAGTCGGGCGATCGCTCACTATGCTGATGTTGGCCTTGGACATTTCCGAAGGATTGTTAAAAGCCGACAAAAGCAAACGTCCTTGGATCAGTTCTTTACAAAACGCCAGGCAAAAACCACTTCTGAGAGAGAACATGAACTAAAGAGGGCAAAAAAAACAATGAAGACGCAGTTAAAAGTGAAATGATGATCATTTTTATTCTTTATTCTTTCTTCGCCATTCTTTTTGAAACTGAGAGCTTCATCTTGGGTACTGAAGAATGCAAAATGCTAGCAATTTGCTGGCACTTCTGAAATATGCTCAAATTACCTTGACTCAGATGCGATTGTTCCTAATTAAAACTCATTCAGTACCCGACAATTCTGGACCAAGTCTGAAAAGACGTTTAAAAACGTCTTTGGGAATGAATGAGTTGAAGACATTCATCGATGTGAAGACTTGCGATTTCTCGCAATATCACGAATGGTTTAACAAGTATAAAACGGAAAATCCATTCACCACACATTCTATAAATGTTAGCGAGTGTTCGAATGACCGCGTGTACAATATTCCCACGAAATCACAATGTCAGTGCCGAGCTATTTTTAGCACGGGCACGCAGGCTTCTCATGTGATCCTTGTGGGGCGACCCATTGACTCCTGGTGTACTGTACATATCTACTCATTATTACCGGGTGCTGATAACTTTTTGAGTTGATCACATTTGTGTTTGTCTCCCTCAGGCCCGCACAGCGCTGTGTTAAAATGCCCGCCTAATGAGTACCAGTGTGGGGGGACAGAGCTGTGCATCCACATGAGCAAACTGTGCAACGGGGCGCCAGACTGTACCGACGGCTGGGACGAGGGACCTCACTGCCGAGGTATCACCTCCCTTTTTTTTTTCTTTTCACTCGTCACGTTCATCCTCACTGCGCTATGACACTTCTTCTTTCATCATACCACTTTTGCAGTTATTAATACCAGCATATCTCGCTTATCTTCAAATTCCCAATGTTGATATCTCTCCGCTGTGCCAAAACAATCAAATAGTGGTTGCAAATTTATTCCCCACATCCGAGTGCACTGGGTTCAGATGTTCTGTGTATATGTTTATGAGAAAACTGAAGGCTTTGATTGCGACACCAAGCTAGGGGCTTATTCTCCTATGACTCACAATCAAAATTGTGCCGCACACCCACTGATAGAAGTTTTTATCGAGACAGCGACAGAAGGACGCTCAAGCACCAAACCAATCAATGTGCAATGTTTGTGCTGCTAAAATATCGACCCTGTCAACATCCACTGACAAACCGAAATTGTCTCTGTGCGCGTGTCGTCTTCATCCTCTACTTGGCTTAATGGGTGGCCAATTGAGCGACTGTCAATCAAAGCGGCAGCCAGGACGGGGGATTCTCCTCTCGGTAATTTGACATTATCTGAGACTAGCAGCTATTTAGTGTCGACAGATGCTGCAAATGTTTCGTAATTACAGCGGGTACTTCAGAGTAAGTCGTTCAGGGATGGGCAATTTAAATATTGGATGGGTTCCGCGATTTTTCATCAGCGCTACTGGGGGTCACATACACTGAAAAACCACCTGACGGAATAAAACGGAGTCGAGTCAACACACCGTTGTTTTTTTTCAGTGTGGAACCACGGACTTCCTCACCACATGTATGACAAAAATGCATTTTTAATTATGGACAAAATATGTGCGTATATGCAAAATATGTACTTAATATATTTCATTTTCGAATGTGGGCGGCCCGGTGGTCCAGTGGTTAGCGCGTCGACCTCACAGTGCAGAGGTACCGGGTTCAATTCCAGCTCCGGCCTCCCTGTGTGGAGTTTGCATGTTCTCCCCGGGCCTGTGTGGGTTTTCTCCGGGTACTCCGGTTTCCTCCCACATTCCAAAAACATGCATGGCAGGCTGATTGAACACTCCAAATTGTCCCTAGATGTGAGTGTGAGCGCGGATGGTTGTTCGTCTCTGTGTGCCCTGCGATTCGAAGCAAATGGTTCAGGGTGTCCCCCGCCTACTGCCTGAAGACAGCTGGGATAGGCTCCAGCACCCCCCACAACCCTTGTGACGATAAGCGGATCGGAAAATGAATGAATGAATGAATTTTCTTATGTATGTATGACCGGTTTGACTCAGTCATTTTGCAAAGTTTGATGCAAAAACAATTTGAAAATAATAATAAATGTCTAGACTTCCAGCCTGCCAGCACCAATGAATTATAATAAGAGACAATAAGTGTTCCGAACATTGTCCATTTTTGCCATGGCTGTAAATGATTTACATTCATTCTTTTAATGAGGTCGCCTTTTGCTCTTCAGAAAAATGCACTGCAGCAGGAATAATGATCAGAGTGAAATTGTTAAGATTGGTACATGGAGCACAGAGAGAGAGAGAAAAAAAAAACAGTGAACAAAACTTTTATTCGCGATAATCACTTGGGAAAACCAGTGTAAACAGAGCATAATTTGAACATTTTAAATCCATTATTCCAAATGCATGTGTCCAGAAAAACAGAACGTGATTCACATTTTGAATGAAAAGCCAACTAGTGATGACATGAAATGAAGGGTTTAGAATTTGCTGTTGAGTTAATGGACAAAAAAAATATTTGAATTTTAATATGAATACATACTTTGTGCTGTCAATTTACAAAACCACCAAATCATCCGATTTTTAGCTGTCATGGTCCTGACTGGCAATATGAGCATTATTATATTTTCTTCAACGCCGCTATTCATGGTATGCATCAGATGAGGTTGTTTACATTGCTTCCTGTCTTGCTTTAGTAAACACATCTGCGTTGTGGAGCGCTCAGGCTTGTTTTGGAAAATTCTGACCACGTCTGTAATTTTAACTGCAGCTGTGCCTTCAAGCCTCCAATGCTCGCCACCAAGACTGGCGTACGCTGTTTTTCAGATGCGCTGCATTGCATCAAAATCGGTCGCAGTGCATTGTTAGCGAAGTTAGTCTTTGGACATTTTTTCCCACTGAGATCGCATCAGCTTCAATTTCCCCGGAAGACTGCTGAAAGAAGACAAACGCATGAGTTATTTTGTTATGTAATCATGTGGCAACAGAATTGTTTTTGTCAAATAGTTCCTTGAAGATGCAGTTCTTATCCAGGCTCCGCCCTCGATTGCTGCAACAGTTTGCATGTCGACGTGATTTTGGTTTTTCCGGCCAAAGTGATTCATTTGTGACTGGTAGATCAGACGGAGATGTGTTTGAGTGTGTGTTTATGTGCCTTGTGTCAATGTGGAAGTGAAAGAAGAGAGATGAGCCGCTATGATTTATAGTTGCGATTCTATCTTGAGATGGCCAGCTGACAGGTGTAATTTTAGGGTGTTTGTGCCGTTTGTACACTTCCGCATTTTGATGCATCGCTTTTAAATGTGTGCAGTCATTTTGACTGGTTTTGTTTTGGCTTTCCTTATTACTACTGTTTATTTTCAGAAATGGCTGGTTGTGAAACCCAGGTCAATAAACGCATCCAAACATTCCTCTAAATATGTTTGCGCCATCTGAACCCAAAAATAAAATCAAAAATTGTGTACCGGTAACAAAAACACAAGGCATAAAAAACAAAAACAATAACACAAATAAAAGGCATCAAAATAAGATTGGCGCTTTATGATTCCCAGGGGGGATACTCAGGTGTTACAGCAGTTTCAAAAAAGAAATGTCCAAAAAGTGGCTTTTTATTATGATTATTATTATTTTTTTTTTCATGCGGCACAGATAAAAACAGAGCAGCAGATGACATTGTCATATGCATAGCCTCAGGCATAGGCATGTAATAGCCCTTTCCTCAAAATGTCAATGGGAGTTCGAAACCTATCGGGGTGCAGTGGCATTGAAGACCTGATGCTGTCTGACACAACAGCAAATGGGCTACTGTGACCCAAAAAAAAACCCAACAACATATAAACAGCACCAAAGGAGAAATCGAAGCCAAATAAAAACATTTATTTTATTGTTAGTGACTGATTTCTCCCTTGACTGCCACATCCTCTTTTTGTGTGTGTCCTTTTCTTTTTTTAATTTTTTTTTTTTTTCCGGGCTTCTTCGTCAAATAATGAGCAGTTTAATTGAAGGCCAATTGAAAAAGTGCAACATTTATATGCAGTTCAATTTGCTTGGTTTTTTTCAAACGCAAGCAGTTGAAGTCATCGTGAGTTATTGAGCTGACTCGGAATCTTTTATTCTTCCATCCATCCATCCATTTTCTGATCCGCCTTATCCGCACAAGGGTCGCGTGGGGTGCTGGAGCCTATCCCAGCCATCTTCGGGCAGTAGGTGGGGGGACACCCTTAACTGGTGTCCAGCCACTTGCGGGGCACACAGCGACGGACAACCATCCGCACTCACACTCGCACCTAAGGACAATTTGGAGGGTTCAATCAGCCTGCCACACATGGCCTGTTTTTTGGAATGTGGGAGGAAACCGGAATACCCGGAGAAAACCCACGCAGGCACTGGGGAGAACATGCAAACTCCGCACAGGAAGGCCGGGGGGATCGAACCCACGACCTCTGCACTGTGAGGTTGACGCGCTAACCACTGGACCACCGGGCCGCCTCTTTTATTCTTAAACCTATTATTTGCAACGACTGCACTGTCACAAGAAGAACCCCGGCCACATGCTGTTGTTAAGTCCAAAAACACGCACGCACGCACGCACTCGTACATTCGCGCACTTCAGCACACATGCTGACTTGTAAATATTCCCCAGAATGTGTATGCTGGCAGCTTAAAGTGTTCCAATCCCCAGTCGAATGGATTAAACCTTAGTTGCAGTGCATCGAATGCATTCTCGCGCAAATTGAAGCCCCAATTGTCTCTTTGTCACCACCACAAATGCTCGAATGACTTTCGTCTTCACACAAATTATATGTCCTGCCAGGGTACGCACAGTATGTCTTTGCGCTCGTTCCACAATTGAGACTTTGTCAAATCTGCGTCTTTTCTTTTTTTTTTTTAATCTTTTTTTTTTATCTCTCCACAGAGTTTATATCCAATTGCTCGCTCATGGGCTGTCAGGATAATTGTGCAGTGACTCCAGCGGGACCTGCCTGTTACTGTAAAAGTGGTTTTGAGATCGGCTCGGATGGAAAAACATGCAAAGGTGAGTTATATGTACAGTTCATGCAAATTTCTTGAAAACAAGCGGGGTACGTGTTCTCAGGGGACACTCTACTGCGCGCTCTTGCTTTCCAAATGATCATCCGTTGTCTATCTTGTCTCTCCTGTTAAGCCCAATTAACAGAACATTTCTTCAGGCTGTTCTTTCAAATGAAATTATTTTAAGCAAGTCACTTATTTAAGCAGAAATGGAGCCTGGAAGAGGGGTGAAATTGTGTCATGTCTTGAGATAGGAATGGAAATGTCGTACTTTTCAAGAAAATCATTTCAAGCAATGCTTATCAAATCGAGTTCATTCAGGTAGAGATGATCTCTTATTCAGGAAAAATTGTCAGGCACGTGAATCATATTAAGAGCTCAGCGGTTCAAAAGCTTCTGGTGAGGAGCAAGCAGGTATTTTTAATTGCTGCTGGTGTCCCTGGAGTCTTCAGAACCTCTCAAGCAGGCATAAAACTGTATTAGGCCAAGTCTTAGCAATGGTCACGAGAAGAAATGTTTGCAGTGGGCTCACCCCTGATGAATGTCATGCTACTTTTGATGGTCCAGGTAGATGAAATTCTGGTTGACCACTGTGTCTGTATCATAATTGCTGATGTCATTTTTGACATACTTCATATATCAATAAACACCAATGCGTTGGCTAAAAATTCTATTCTTTCTTGTTCCCCCCCAAAAAATACGATTAAATATGACTTTGACAATTATACGATTTGGAACACAGTGTGTACTCACATGGCTCCTCATTAGATGCATTTGCGGAATCCAAGACAATATGCGTGAATTATGTGCCACGTCAAATATATTAAATGCTCATGAGCGGATTCAAATATGTGTGTTTTTCAGATTTCGATGAGTGCAAGGTATATGGGACGTGCAGTCAGTCCTGTACCAACACTGAAGGCTCTTATTCTTGCTCCTGTGTGGAGGGCTACCTGCCACAGCCGGACAACCGCTCCTGCAAGGCCAAGAATGGTAAAAAGTCGCTGACGGCAGCACTTTGGCCCAGACGGTATGAATATTCTGTTCATGCCCACCCCGTGTTTATGTTTGTTCTGCGCAGTCCCAGTGGACCGTCTGCCTGTGCTGTTGATCGCCAACTCCCAGAACATCCAAGCCACCTCTCTGAGCGGCACCACAGTCCACAGCCTGCTATCCACTAGCACCAAGCAAACCACAGCCATGGACTTCCTGTACGCTGAGGAAATGATCTGCTGGATCCATGTGGGAGAATCTCCCTCGTCCACGCACCTCAAATGTGCCAAGATTCCCAATCTGAAGGGCTTCACTGAGGAGAGAGTCATCAATATCTCTCTCAGCTTGCATCGTGAGTACAGCCCATCGGCGTGTGACGACACAATTAACTTGCTTTGGAAGGAGAGCAGGTGTTTTATTCAAACCAGTGATATCGGAGAAAGCAATCGTGACTTGCAGTTCTCCAAATGCAGAGTGCATCTCCAGTCATCTTTTCGCATAGAAATGGAATCCAATCTGTTCGTTCCAGCCTCCTCCTCAAAAAAACAAAAACGTTTTAATGAAGGAAATATGTGACTTGGCCACTGGGGGCAGTGTAATGCAGTCATGCAGACACGAAACAAACTCTCTGAAAACCGCAGTAATAGTATTCATTTTTCATAGAGGGCAACGATTACATGCTTATTGTTATATTGTCTGTCTACATGTGTTGCTGCACTGCTTGTATTTAAATCCCCATGGTTTAAAGTGTTACAACACAGCCGCATAGATGCTGTTCGGTAGCCCGTCCTTGGCATTTTGCATTGTGTTAGCATTAAGCTAAGCAGCTATAAGGCACTTTTATCTAAAGGTTTATCACACAAAAAATATTGAGCATCACAAAAACTCGTAAGTCGGGTTGCTTGGTAAAGTTTGTTGCATCACATATACATGACAATGTGAACTTTCATTTTTCTACACTCGTCCTGGCGGTCACATGCTATTGTTAGCAATCACAAATTTCTCCATCCATCAATTTACTCGACACCCTTCTCATTAGGACTGAGGGTAAACCGGAGCCTATAGGCGGGGCACGCCCTGGATTGGTCGCCAGTCATTGCGCATATAGGCAAACAACCATTCCCACTCACATTCACGACAATTTAGTCTTCCGTAAACCTCACATGGCCTGGGTCTTCCAGTCTACAATTATTACTCACATTGAAATTGTGAACATATCTTTCATTAATATCATGTTTTCATACTAAGAGATTTCGATAAATAGATCCTCTGAGAAAAACAGTCACACTATTTCTTTTGTACTGCATACAAAGCAACAGGTTGAAATCTATAATTCCTCCAGCTAATTCTTTAATAGTTTTAGAGAAGTACTGAATAATTCTATGATATAATTATTCATGCAGGTCAGGCATAAAGGAGGCTTGGGTATGAATAATACATACGGAGCAAGATTTTAAAATAAAACCGCAGTGGCCTTTCGACAAGTTTTGTTTTTCGTCGCATTCGTATCTGGAAACCGCCCAGTAGGAATCGGAAATCGGCCTGTGTGATTAATTAGATCAGAAGTTTAAGTCTGATTTAATATTCTTAGTCTCCCTGCCATGTTCCACTGCTGCTACTGCTTGGATTTTAATATCAGGCGTAAACAAGACAACCATCCCCAGCATTTCCTACATGTAAACTATTAACATAAATAGATGCGGGCACATCTGCAAAAATCAACTCTCAGTAGATTTCGATACACAAGATAGCATTTAACTCTGCGTAGTTTCTTTTTTAAAGTCAGTTTGTCCAAATTTAATACCATTTTCACATTTAGTATATTTGCTGCAGACATTGGGTCAGATTTCCCTCCAAATGTAAAAAATAAAAATAAAATCTGATCATTTGTCATCAATCTGTTCGATTAAATTCTTCGGCAATCAGAGAAAATGTGTTTTTCAATTCATGTTCGACAAAACATTGTTTCGTGTGTGTCCAGTTTACAAAATAAAACTAACATTGACAAGAAAGGTTGACCAGAATATTGATGAAAATCTGTCATCCATGTCATATGGATGGAATAGTACACTGCTTGGGGCAGTTCAACACATTTCTACAAAAGCTATTTTACATCCTGTAAACCAAGTTCGAATAATACTAGTATGTTTAAGATCACGATCGTATTAATAGCGTAGCAATGGAGATTCTGCTTGAATGTGTTTATAATTACAGGCGTATTTGTGAATAGATATGACTGCATGAATCCCGAGCGGGAGAGCACGCACAGAGCATCTGCTTTCAGCCTCTCCAATGCTCATATACACAACACGAGGAGAAAGCAACAGAAGTTGTTGAATACAATTCAAGCGAAGCATCTGAGGGGTCGGCGGGGACCAGACTGCACATTTCGTGTCAGTGCCACTCGACCTTGCGAACAGGCAACAAAAGTGGGAGGTTTTTGTTTACCGACATCGTGTGAAGGAGGCAGCAGAAACCAAAGGCAGGCGGGAGCGTACAGGAAATGATGCACATTTGGTTGGAGTGACTCATGACCTCGGTACACCACAGATGGCTTGTCCAGATGTGAATTCACCTCTCTCTCTCTCTCTCTCTCTCTCTCTCTCTCTCTCTCTCTCTCTCTCTGCATGAGAGTCTCAGTTTCTCCTTCAAAGTATGAAGTTTGTATTCACTCTCATTTCATTGTACTGTATGTAACAAAAATAGAGGATGAATATACTTTTTAGAATAGATAAATGCAAAGATAGCAATCTTAAATATTAGTCTGCCTTGAAGATGGAATACATACCGGTAGCATGCGTTTATGTGTGTGTGTGTGTGTGTGTGTGTGTGTGTGTGTGTGTGTGTGTGTGTGTGTGTGTGTGTTTATATATAAATATGCAGAGGAGGAAGGATTAGGGTGTAACATGTGTTATCCACTTGAAGTCTGGGTCCGCCACAGCAAAACTAATCATTGAACTTGTACACAAACACGAACATCTTGATGTAGTAAAACTAGCACACGCGATGCTTTTAATAAATATGTTTTAATCAAAGAAAGTTCACATTTTCTTGTCACCACGGTGCACATTTCAGGGGAATGTGAAGTCCAAAAGCCCAAAAATGACAGTATTGTATTTACAAGTAAGCAATGGCCGATGGACCCTAAGAGCTCCTCTGTTGAGAATCGTTGAAACGAAACCAAATAGGAGTTCAGCAGACACAGTGTGCACAAGAGGGCTGATCCCAGAGCTGCCGCTAAACCTCCAGGATAGACCTGTTTCCCTCCCTGCACAGCCTGCACCACGTTCTGATCAGCCCACACACACACAGCGCCTTGAAATCTTCTTACGAGGTCATGTGCAGCGAAAAGTCAAGCCAGCCAGCACATTTCAAATTCTTTCACCATTCACACACATGCGCACAGGCACACCTTAACATTGGTTGACCATGAAACACTGTGCATACATTTTACCGTAAATCCTCCGCCTTCTTTACCTTCCCGTTTGCAAGCTTTGTGGCAGTATTTAAAGACATATGCTTTTTTTTCCCCCTACTCTGCCCTTTCTTGTGTGTTCCCGATGTGACATATTGACCAGATGCGTAAGAGGGAGTGTCATCTGCAAGTGTCAAAATAGCACAAGCTGGATGCAGAGGAAGCTTAAGATGCCTCTCCCTTCCACTTCGGTTTATTATTATTATTATTATTATTATTATTATTTATTTATTTATGTTTTTTTTGGCATACATTAGTGTAAAATGTCCGCATTATGCTCCGGTTTGTTAATTATTTATTTGTTGCACATTTCCACAGCAATCATGTAAACATCTGGTCCAAAAATATTATTTTTTTTCCCCCTTTCTCATGGTAGTCTTAAAAGATGATAATAATAATAATAACAGAACAGCGTGGGATTGGTTCCCCCTCAGTGACGGTGTGGATGTGGGTGTGACTATATTCTGTCTCTATATGTGCCCTTGCGACTGACTGGCGACCAATTCAGGGTGTAGTCTGCCTTCCGCCCAAGGTCAGCTGGGATGGGCTCCAGCGACTCTAAACCCTATTCAGGATAAACGATGCTGAAAATAGATGGATTCATAATAACAGTAACAATAATCAAAATGAAAACAGCATGGCATTTCATCCTTCCAACACTTTGAATCCAAGCAATGTTGTATTCTAGGTGAAAAGGTGAAGAGGCATTTGACTGTATTTTTTTTTTAATGAAATTACGCGAAATCTCTGTTGTGTGAGATCGCCATAATTCAAAATGGAGTACACTCAATGAATCCAGGCCAGGGAGGGGAAACACGATGCATGCAGGAGGAGAGAAAAGAGCAACGGCAGGAGTGAGTGAAGCTGCTCCTTTTGGAATATTGCGCAATCTCCATCTGTGTGTGTGTGTGCGTGTGTGTGTGTGTGTGTGTGTGTGTGTGTGTGTGTGTCTGTCCGTCTGTCTCCTACCTTTGTTTATACATGGCTTAATCAGTGAATCAGTGTGTCGCGGGCAGCTGGAAGTGTTTAAACCGAGCCGTGTGTGTTAAAAACGAAGAGCACCTCTGGGATTATGGCCGCTGACTCCCATAAACCTCAGAAATGCGGCACAATGGCCAAGTTTCCCCGGTGGAAATCAGATCTCCCTTTCCCTCCCAGCTTCTGCTCTATTTTTTTCTCCCTCACATTTTGTTCCTTTCTGCTTCATTCCTCTGTCGTTTTCGCTGACACCTTTTCGCCAACTTTTACTCAAACCAAAACACTCGCAACACCAAAAACTCCTCTGCAACGAGAGACAGATTTATTGGTTGGCTGTTGGTCAAAGTTTTTTTTTTTTTTTTTTTTGGGCGGTGGTGGGGGGCCAAAGAATCTGGTTAGTCATTGCCTCCATATCAGTTTTTCGGTATCGGTTGGAGAAATGGAGACATTGGTCTGCCTCGATCATCCCAGTGACCCTGCTCACCCTGGAAAACAACCCAGTACTTCATGACCCGGGACCCCTGCTGCACGACTGCAGCCTCACATCTGGGCTGTTTGTGTTTGTGTGAGGACAGTTCTGGGGCGAGTGGAGCTCATGGCAGCTGTAAAAATAGACGTCTTGCGGTTTGTGAAGCCCTCCTCTCAATTCCACTTTCTATCTGTTGCTCACACTCTTCGTCGACCGCCTTGTGCAAATGTGGGCTGGCAGATAGGAAACAGCATTTAGAGCTTTAACTTAAGTCATCCCCGTGGACTTTTCAATACGTTGTGTTTCTCCTCTTGAGGTCTATCAAATACTCTGATACTTGATGCAGCTTTCAGTATCGGCCTGAATATGGGACTATATTGCAGTATCGGACTGATACAAGTGATATCATTTTTGATTATTTATTTATTTATTTAGTTTTGTTTTGCTAATGCTTGGTCATCCTGGTATTTGCACCGTGTCGGCACATCACAGCCGTTAGGAGAGTGTGGAGCCGTCGTTCTGCCGACATGTTGCCTCCTCCTCATGCAAAGAGAAACGATGGGATGGCAGAGTCCTGGATATGTCCATTTTATTTTCACACCGAGTCCCGCCCAAACCCGTCCAGCTCCCGAACAAAACTGACCTGTCAGCCTTCATTCATGTCAAGAACAATGAATAAAACAACTTAACCCGTGCACACTCACAGTATAAGATTTCAGCGCCAAGGTTTTGCATTAGAATTATATGAAAATATAAAACTTGTTAATTGTCGCTCATTATGTTTCCTCTGCAAACATCAATTATGTGCAAGTCTTGAAAAAGTAAAAGGAAAATCCCCTTGGCTCGTTTTGCGAGCAGCAGAGCCGTTCACGGTGTTATTATGCCTGGCTCGGATCACACCAAACGTACCCCAAACATTTGATTTAGTCGACAATGGCAAGTCATCCACAATCTTATAATCCCATTTAGCTGATTTAGCTTTAATAGTAATCATTATGAGCGGGCTCACGAGCTGACTATCACAGTTTAATTGCCATGATAAGAATGATTTACTTGATGATTATTTCTTATGGAAAAACAAAGATATTTTTGTTTCAATCTGCTTCCTTCCCACACTTGGATCATTTTCCCATACTCTAAACGCGAGAAGTATTGTTGATGAATATTTGTTGGTTTTAAGGATTATGCCAAAAAGTACACATCATCAATTTCCAAGAAACTTTACGGAAGGCGGCGCATGTGCTGAGCAGGAATCCATTACATTTTTGTGTAAAAGTGGAATTTTTCTCTTCTTGTTGTTTGAATCTTAATGCCCGACTACAAATGATTTCTTCAGTCTGCTTGTCATCTGTCATGTAGGATAAAAGTAGGATATTAAGACAAAAAAAAGGCAACTTTTTGACCCTTTTATTCGAGAGAAAAAATAGTTTTCTCTTTTTGTTTTCTCTCTGGTTTAAGTTACAATGGAGGACTTTTATTCCTGAGTGAAAAAAATAATCAACATTCCCTTCATCTAACCACAATGAAAAATCCCAAACTATTCTGACCCTGGTAGACACCCAAAAAAAAGTCTTCTAAGACTCCCTTTTTTCCCCTCCATTTTCCTTTTTTTAAACAGTTCAAGTTTGGCAGAGGTGCTATAAACTTCAGCAACAATATGAGCTCTTCCACTGCAAACAGGATTCAGTAAACAAACTACATCATCCTGGGAGGTATTTGACTAGTATTTGGCTTGAAATGCTGTTTGGGGCAAGGAAAGGAAGGAAGAAGGAAGTAATCAAGGATCGTTTCATTTAATCGTCTTTTTTTTTTTCCATCCACTGTTTTTCTCCTCACCCACACCCCTCCCTGTGTGGCGGGCGTGCACCACATCCAACAGTATTCATCGTGGTGTCCTCTTACTTTTGTTTTGCTTCTCCAAACTTGACACTCTCAAACTTTGTCCTTCTTTAATTCGTCCATAAAGTCCGCACGAAGTGTTGAATTCAAAGGAAGCCTGATTGGCCTCGAAGTGACACGTGCATGACGTCTGCCGGCTTGATGCTGTTCACATGTCAACTCATTTGTCAGTCGAGCAAACTTCCTCCCTGCCCAAAACCTGAAAACACGAACCGCTTGTGTTAAGAGCATAAACTGCTCAGCAATTTGATGGCTCATTTAGTTTACTTCAACCTATGATCATGACCTCTTACTTGCTAGAAGTATTTACAACAACATCACATGTTCAGGTTCTTTACAAGTCCGCAGGAATTTAAGGACTAAAAATAAGTTCGGCTTTTCCTTACACCTCCTCCCTCCCTCTCCCCCGTCTTTTTTTTTTTTTTTTCTACGCAGATGTGGAGCAGATGGCCATCGACTGGCTCACCGGAAACTTCTACTTTGTTGATGACGTGGACGACAGGATCTTTGTGTGCGACAAAGACGGACAGATATGTGTCACCCTTCTGGACCAGGAGCTCTACAACCCCAAAGGCATTGCCCTGGACCCCACCATGGGGTCAGTGTGACGATTCTTCCTACGTGTACATAAACACACTTGGAATGCTCTCGATAGGCACCAAAGTCAACGTCACGTGTTTTAAAGACAAATTGTTAAAACTGCACAAGAACACTTGGAGGGTTTGAGAGTTAAATTAAGTGATTACAGATGTTGCGAGGCGCACTTCTTAGGTTCTCAAACGTAAAGCTTCTTTGATGGGAATGCATTTCCAACCGTTTAAGCTGTTTAATGCAAAAGGTCCCATTGTACAACATAAAAAAACACATTAAAAAACTCTAGCTGCCGGAATTACTATTTTTCATTTTATTTTTGTGCCCAATGTTTATTTTTCATGTTGACTGTAAATATGACTTATCTACTTTATTACCGCATGTTAGTGATAGAATGCCGCCATCATACATATAAATTTGTATTCCTGACCCTCCTGTCGCAAATAGGGGACCCATTTTATGTGACTAGTTTCTTATCTGATGCTAATGCTAAAATTAGCTAAGCTATCAGAAAATGCCTGTTATGCTCTCGATAAAAATAGGATTGTCTTTTGAAAAGAACTGTTTGATTCGGACTCACTCACAGCCAGTTAAGTGCTGCAAGAAATAAGATCACTACTCTGAGAAAAAAATATATTGATAAATCTTGTTTTTTCAGACTAATGCTAAACTAATCTGAGCCAGTTAAAGTCTCACTTTGTAAGAAAACAGCCAGTGACAGCGCAATTGCCTCTTTAGTGATTGAACAAACATTTATTTGCAATTTTACGGCAGTCCCCTATGAGGCAGCCAACAAAAAAATATTGAAACAAATGTTTCTTGAAAAATCACTTCAACTGTATTGATTTCCTGGCACTGGCTGGCAACAAGTTCAGGGTGTACCCCGCCTAATGCCCGAAAGCAGCTGGGATAGACTCCAGCATTCCTGCGACCTTCGCAAGGATAAGCAGCTTAGAAAATGGATGGCTGGATGGATGTATTGATTTCCAATTCTTTGCACCCAGAGAGTATGAAGTTCAATCTGATGGAACTGAAAGCAGACCAGTCTTCTATATTTTGGCCTTTTCTCCAGGAAAACTGCCAGATGGATTCTCCGTGCCTTCTTTTTTTTCAACCAATTTCTTATTCACTTTTGACAAAATACATTTTAAAACATGTATTATGCAACATCGGAGAAAATGAATTTTTTTCTCAGCCATGTGAAGTATTCACATGGCCACTTCTTGCTGGGCACATTTCATGTGGCACAAAACCACCACCTCACTGCCACTGCAAAATCGACGCTAATAACTGATGTTCTAAAGTCTTCCCTGCCGAGCCACCCTCAATAGGGTTTGTCCTTTTCTCTCCTCAGAAAGGTGTTCTTCACCGACTACGGTCAGATTCCCAAGGTGGAGCGATGCGACATGGACGGCCAGAACCGGACCAAGCTTGTGGACAGTAAAATTGTCTTCCCCCATGGCATCACGCTGGATCTAGTCAGCAGGCTGGTGTACTGGGCCGATGCCTATCTGGACTACATCGAAGTGGTGGACTATGAAGGGAAGAACCGGCACACCATCATTCAAGGCCTGCTGGTAAGAGCGTCTCAAACAACGATCACCTCGACATGTCTGCCGTCTGCCTGGTGAAGAATGGGGGCAGAAAAGATGAAGGGCATTTGCTCTTTCGTCGGAGCTGCTGATTAATCGGGTCTAATATCAAGGTGGTTAATGTTCCGTGCGGGGTGCCTCTAAAAGCCGTTACCATGACGTTTACTGTGATCTGCGGGAAGTAATGGCTTTCATTTATAGTCAGTAAGCCTCAGGGCCCAGACATGCACACACAAACATAAGCCCCATGCTGTGTGTGTGCGTGTGCGTCCACCCGCTCTAGTGTGTGTCCTTGAGCCAACGTAACGTTAAGAAGCACGATAACATCAGACTGAATGACTATCTTAAAATTCCCCTCAACTAAAATATGGAGTGGTCAGTAGTGACAGGAGGAAATGAAAATATCCACCTGAATGATGCCAAGAAATCTGCACTGACTTACCAACTTATGTTGATGCCATAGTTGTTTGGTAGAATTTTGTGTGGTTGTCACACTGAGCGCTGAAAAGACTGCAAGCCAAAGTGTTTTGTAAGTTTGCAACTGTAACTGATGGATATCAGCAAATGCTCTATCAAATTAATTTGTTATTTATCTGGCTTTATTTTGGCATCAGCATAACCTATTGGACGAAAATATTTATGTCTAATAAATCCTTTTTTTGGATTGTCTTTGTTAAAAAAATAGATGGGAAGAGGGCCTTGGAAACATAATCGCATATTAAATTGCAGTGGCAATATTTCGAAAGAAAAATCAAAATTAGATTTTTTTTTTTAAAAGTCATTCAGCCCTAGTTGTGATTTATACCGTGCGAGAGGTTGTACCTAATATTTTGTATTGTTTTGCTTATAGTGTTACTGTAGTATACTACTTTCTAATATTTCTCTCGTTTCCTGCAACTTTATCTAAATATTGTCCGTTGAGATGGCCATTTGACATTTTTTATTTTATTTTTAAATAGTCTTGGGATATGATAATCTTGAATGGTTTGAACTCCTATTTCCATAGCACAGTGAAATAGTGGGTAGCTTGTCGGCCTCACAGTTCTAAGGTTGTCGGTTCCCATCACGGCTCCGTCCTCCCTGTGTGGAGTTTGCATGCTCTCCCTGTGCGTGATCAATTGTCAGCCACTTCTCTGAAATCCAACAAAACGATTAAATAATCAAATGATAAATTTTACTGCCCGTGACTCAAAAATAAGAACAACAAATATTTGCATATTAAAATCAAGCTAGATTAAATCAGCTTTTCCAGTGTTATAAAAGCAGCGTGAGTTTTGCATGGATCTTGAATTGGAGCTTGCGGGTGGGCCAAATGTTGTGGCCAGTCTGTGTATTTCATTTAGTTCTCTGCTCCGCAGAGGATAATTTGCGATGAATAGAGGTACAAAAAGTGATGTTCTTAAAATAATGGCTTTGCGGTCCCTTTGTCGCCATAGCAGCGTCATGTCTTTCGGCCTGTGATATGACCATTTCTGCGTCTCGTTCACTGAGCTTCCAACTCCAGGTGTGTCATTCGACCACATCATTAATTAACCAGTTTCCTCCTCTCGTTACATTCTTGCTTTGGTAGACGAGTTGCCCCTCATTTCTGTCCTGTGAAAGCAAAAAAAAAAAAAAAATCATTTGTTGCTCTCAACTTAAACCTGCTGGTAAGAGCGTCTCAAACAACGATCACCTCGACATGTCTGCCGTCTGCCTGGTGAAGAATGGGGGCAGAAAAGATGAAGGGCATTTGCTCTTTCGTCGGAGCTGCTGATTAATCGGGTCTAATATCAAGGTGGTTAATGTTCCGTGCGGGGTGCCTCTAAAAGCCGTTACCATGACGTTTACTGTGATCTGCGGGAAGTAATGGCTTTCATTTATAGTCAGTAAGCCTCAGGGCCCAGACATGCACACACAAACATAAGCCCCATGCTGTGTGTGTGCGTGTGCGTCCACCCGCTCTAGTGTGTGTCCTTGAGCCAACGTAACGTTAAGAAGCACGATAACATCAGACTGAATGACTATCTTAAAATTCCCCTCAACTAAAATATGGAGTGGTCAGTAGTGACAGGAGGAAATGAAAATATCCACCTGAATGATGCCAAGAAATCTGCACTGACTTACCAACTTATGTTGATGCCATAGTTGTTTGGTAGAATTTTGTGTGGTTGTCACACTGAGCGCTGAAAAGACTGCAAGCCAAAGTGTTTTGTAAGTTTGCAACTGTAACTGATGGATATCAGCAAATGCTCTATCAAATTAATTTGTTATTTATCTGGCTTTATTTTGGCATCAGCATAACCTATTGGACGAAAATATTTATGTCTAATAAATCCTTTTTTTGGATTGTCTTTGTTAAAAAAATAGATGGGAAGAGGGCCTTGGAAACATAATCGCATATTAAATTGCAGTGGCAATATTTCGAAAGAAAAATCAAAATTAGATTTTTTTTTTTAAAAGTCATTCAGCCCTAGTTGTGATTTATACCGTGCGAGAGGTTGTACCTAATATTTTGTATTGTTTTGCTTATAGTGTTACTGTAGTATACTACTTTCTAATATTTCTCTCGTTTCCTGCAACTTTATCTAAATATTGTCCGTTGAGATGGCCATTTGACATTTTTTATTTTATTTTTAAATAGTCTTGGGATATGATAATCTTGAATGGTTTGAACTCCTATTTCCATAGCACAGTGAAATAGTGGGTAGCTTGTCGGCCTCACAGTTCTAAGGTTGTCGGTTCCCATCACGGCTCCGTCCTCCCTGTGTGGAGTTTGCATGCTCTCCCTGTGCGTGATCAATTGTCAGCCACTTCTCTGAAATCCAACAAAACGATTAAATAATCAAATGATAAATTTTACTGCCCGTGACTCAAAAATAAGAACAACAAATATTTGCATATTAAAATCAAGCTAGATTAAATCAGCTTTTCCAGTGCTATAAAAGCAGCGTGAGTTTTGCATGGATCTTGAATTGGAGCTTGCGGGTGGGCCAAATGTTGTGGCCAGTCTGTGTATTTCATTTAGTTCTCTGCTCCGCAGAGGATAATTTGCGATGAATAGAGGTACAAAAAGTGATGTTCTTAAAATAATGGCTTTGCGGTCCCTTTGTCGCCATAGCAGCGTCATGTCTTTCGGCCTGTGATATGACCATTTCTGCGTCTCGTTCACTGAGCTTCCAACTCCAGGTGTGTCATTCGACCACATCATTAATTAACCAGTTTCCTCCTCTCGTTACATTCTTGCTTTGGTAGACGAGTTGCCCCTCTTTTCTGTCCTGTGAAAGCAAAAAAAAAAAAAAAATCATTTGTTGCTCTCAACTTAAAGACAGTTTGAGTTCCTGAACCCTTTTCTGCATCACGTGGTTGAGTTCAGCAGGTTACCATAGTAACAGCACCTCTGCCACATGTGACTTTACCAGCAAATGATCCTGTTTAAGGAGACTATGACTGTGGTTAGGAAAGACATACAGTTAGGTTTGTGATGTTTTTTGTGGTCTTTTCTCTGCAATCTCCTTGTTTTTAAAAGGCGCACTTGAGTGTTTCATCACATCTTCTGGATTTTGATAACACCGCGTGAGAACATCAAATAGAAGGCAACTGAAAAAAATCTTTGTGATATTTTGTCCCAGTCAGCCAACCAAATAAAGTCACTAATTATTCAAATGTGCTCTCAGTGTTAATGAAGTGCAGATGTACTGCGCATTACAAAACAGCAACAAACAAATTCTCTCCTCTGACAGTGCCGCCCAAAATATCAGCAATGTTATTTTCATCAAGGGAGAATTGTGCTCAGTCTTTTGTATTGGTTCTGAAGTTGTGCAGGTATATCCAATATTGTGCTTGATGGATTTAACTGTGAGCCACCGAAAAGCAATTTCATGATTATGACTTCGTGTGAGGAAAAAAAAGAATACTGCACCTGATTCATTAATAGAGGTTTACTCACTTTTAATTGGATTCCTTGTTTTCTTAGCTATTACAGCATATAGCTAGTTGTGGTGTTTTATGACATCCTCACCTACGGCAGTAATTTAATAAGGTGTTGTGGTTATACTCAGCATTGGTGAGCATCCTTACTTAATTCAAAGCTTATTTGAATAAACATTTTGTCTTTCCTTGTGAATGACTGGCATCCAGTCCAGGGTGTAACCTGCCTCTTGCCCGAAGTCAGCTGCGGATAGACTTTTGGATACCCTCAACCCTAATGACGAAAAGCAGAAGCTTATGTGGATAGATGGATTTGTCTTGAAAGGTTTTTTTCCATATTGTGTCTCCTGTCTGTTTGGATCACTGGTATGAATGTCAGACAGGTTTGAAAATTAGTTTGTCAGATGAGCCGAAATGAAGGACAATTATTAAAAGAGCTTGTTCCACATCATTAAGCAAGTCACACGAAGGATGTTGCCACTGATGAAAAGAGACAACTAGTCCAATGCCTTTGCAAAAGGAAAACACCGGACATTTCAAGAAATCATGCTGTTAAATAATTTGAGTATGACTCAGAAAGCAAAATGGGATCTAATAAAGGCGTATTAAGGAAAAATTCTGTCAGGCAAACGCATTATGCAAGAACGCGGCCGTGAAAAAGACAATGATGAGTAGTTTCTGGTTTCTCCGGAGTCCAAAGAACTTCTTGACGCAGGATCCTCCAAATGCTCATATTGATGCATACAATTGCAGTGAGCTCGGAAATCCAGACGAACTCAGAAAAAAAACATCTGGGCTGCCTTTCGTTGTGTCGCACGCCAACTTAGTATCTGCATCTGACATCTCCTCCGACTTGGCCTAGCCACATCTTATGTGATCTTATCTTTGTTTCACATTTTCTTTCTCCGTTTGTTTGGTTTACTGCCCACACAGGATGCGAGAAGCAAAAACATAACTACTACCCTCACAGAGAAATTTCATGTGTAAGACGATAATTACAATTTTAAAAGACACTTAACAGTCTGAATCTGTATTACGATTTATCTATAAACCATAAACAGTTTCATCCCTATATTGCTGATCAAAGTATTTTTTTCTGATGCCATATAAATATTGTCCCTAACTGAGATGATTGACCTACAGTGGTGTCTTGAGATACAAGTTTAATAATAATCTGCAATAATACTAGTTGTTTTCCCCACTGAACAAAGAATATATGCCCGTGAGTTGCTTTATTCTGACGAGTTTGTAACTTGCCCGTCTATGTGTGTTGCTACACCATTTGTGTTCAAATACCCAACCCAGTGTTTTAAGACCACCACATAGATGTGTCCCGAATTCACAAGCCCACCTGTGGCGTTTCTTACTATGTGTTAGCATTAAGCTAGCAGCAAAGTTATGCCGAATCTGTTTAAACATTCATCATCGACATAACTTTGAGTTCCCACCTGGTGAGAGGTGGTGAAGTAAAACTTTATGCGGTGTTTAAATGCGCGGAAAATAATAAGAAACACATTCTGTCTTTATTTCTTGTCCAAGATCGAGCATCTGTACGGTCTGACTGTGTTTGAAAACTACCTCTATGCCACCAACTCGGACAATGCCAACATGCAACCCAAGACCAGCGTGATACGGATCAATCGATTCAACAGCCCAGACTACCAAGTGGTGACGCGGGTGGACAAGGGAGGCGCGCTGCATGTCTATCATCAGAGACGCCAACCGCCCGGTACGCACCACCTTTCGTCACGTGCAACGTTTGCCAGCGCATTGGCTTCGTCTGACATGTTTTCACTCCTGTGCAGTCCGAAGTCACGCATGTGAGGTGGACCAATTTGGAAAAGCGGGAGGTTGTTCAGACATATGTCTGCTGGGAAATGGACACAAGACCCGCACGTGCCGGTGTCGCTCTGGATTCAGCCTGGGAAGCGATGGCAAGTCTTGCAAAAGTAAGTGGCGTCATTAAACGATAAGTTGAATGTATTAAATGGGGTGTGAAGGAAAGGAATACTATTATCGATGTCTCACAGAACACAACGAGAGATTTTGAGAATGACAGTAGCTCCGATCTGTTAGGACTTTATTTTTGATTGCCACAGTAATGGTTCGATTGGAGGAAAAAGTAAAATGGCAACTACCGGTAGTTTTCCAAGAGATGCTAGTCTGCTTCTGGCCTAAGGTTAATATAGTTACAGTAACTAAAACTAACGAAACAACTTAAAACATTGAAAAAACATTCCGGCAACAAAATTAAATAAAAAAACGAGAATGGTTAAAGAAAACAAAAACAAATGAACTAAATGAAACTACAGCTTACATTTCTAAAACGCACCATAATTATAGCAAAAATGTCCTTTGTTTTGATTTTTTTGTCAATTAATATCTTACATTAGACTTAAGGGTACCTTATTTATTTGGTATTGCTGTATGTCTGTACAGAAGGAAGAGCAAACAGAATTGCAGTTTACTTAATTACACATTACCATGTTACTTTTTTTTATCTTGCATTCGGCAAATCCTCCATATATTAATTAAAAAAATTAAAACGAGCACTAAAACTAATGAAAACCTAATTAAACAGAAGCATTTAAAAAAAACTGCTCTAAAAAAACAAATTTAGAAAACAAAAGTCAAAACAAAACAAAAACTACCTATATTGAAAAATCCGAAACAATTATGACCCTGTTCAGAACTGCTGTCAAAGTGCCTTTGAGCAAGGTACAGCTCTATTTGTGTCCCCCTTTTCACTCAGACGTCTCTTGTGTAGGATTTGTTCCTCTATGTGGTGCGCATCAAATATATACAGCACAGTCTGAGTTGATTTTTTTTTTCCCCCTTCAAGGTTTAAATAAAACGCTGCAAAATTTGCAAGGACTTACTCAGTGTGTATGAGGTAGCAAAGGTCAAGTTCGAGGTATTTTCGCCAAATCCTCACATTTTCAGGGATTATTGACCAATACAGAACAAACAAGTCAATGGATTTTGAAGGTTATTCCTCTCAACATGTTGGAGGCAGCTGCTTTTCATTCAGTTGTCCTCACTGAACAAAAATCTCTTGAGAGATGTTAGACCACTAAGAAGCTTAGAAAGAAAGAACTGATGGTCACTGGGACAGTCTCTACTGACCTTGTCATTCCTGTAACTACCACCCAGCCTGCCATCTGTCTATGATTTTTTTTAAAATTCTATCAAAGACTAACACGTATATACCTTTTTATTTCCTTAGTGAAGTCAGACTGCCTATGAAAATTTCTTTAACACGACATAAAGCTTTATCAAGAGACACAATTGAGGACCACTTGCGATTCATTTCTTATTCGAAAAAACAAAACAATAAACAGACCTGAGTTAGCATCTAATTTGCTCATTTGTTCTAACAAGTGGATGTTTGCAAATGATTTCCACCTCTAAGTACTACTGTTGATTCCTTGTTTTGCATCAGAGCCGGAGCATGAGCTCTTCCTCGTCTACGGTAAAGGTCGCCCGGGGGTTATCAGGGGCATGGACATGAATGCCAAGGTTCCAGATGAATACATGATCCCTATCGAGAATCTGATGAAGCCCAGAGCTCTGGATTTTCATGCCGAGAGCGAGTTCATTTACTTTGCCGATGCCACCAGCTATATCATCGGACGGCAGAAGATCGATGGGACTGAGAGAGACACCATTCTGAAAGAAGGTGGGTTATGACACGTCTGGGAAAAAGATTATCCACACAATCAGCACAGGAGACTGACCCCGCCCCCCCCCCCTCACCCCCCACAGGGATTCACACGGTGGAAGGCATCGCTGTGGACTGGATGGCAAACAATTTATACTGGACAGATGACGGCCCCAAAAAAACCATCAGCGTGGCTCGGCTGGAGAAAGCCTCCCAAACCCGCAAGACTCTCATTGAAGATAAAATGACTCACCCTCGCGCGATCGTGGTGGACCCCCTCCATGGGTAAGTGAAATGGAAGCTGGATGGAGGGTGGGGGTTGGGGGGTTCGACTGTACAGTAGAGCAGGTATTCCAAATGATTTCAATTCAAGCTCAAGCTCAAGGTTTTTGGTACTATGGCATTAGCTTTTATTTGTTTTTGCAGTTCTATAATAACCACACACACACACACACACACACACACACACACACACACACACACACACACACACACACACGCACACACAGTTCCTGAAGCCATCCCCCTAATGACATAATCTTTGACCTCCGATTTTTTTATATTTAGAAGGAATCAGGTTCGGGCAATCAATTTACGACAGTGTCTGCTTACATACAAACTGTTGAGCAATGACGTCATATTCCTCATGTGTCTATCTTGTCTGTATGTTAAAATATGCTAGGCACAAAGCGGCATTGCTTCAGTGGCAAAAAGCCCTGCCGCAAAGTTTGGGAATTACAAAGTGTAGGTCAATGATAGGACTAGGAGCAGCTCCGCTATCACTGCTGTTGTTTACACGTGCTTATTTGTGGTTATGGAAAGGACTTTGTGTGATCATGATGGGTCATTATCTCATTTAGTCTGCTCTCTTTCAATCATCTTCCCTCATCCCTAATAATAACTACAAACACAGGCCTCCACCAAGGCTGAGGTCAATGTGAGTTAGCGCTGTACAAGTCCACAGACTCATAGACATCTACCTGGTTTTTGCTTTCTGACTTACTTATTGAGAAATTTGGACATCATGTTCCAAAATAAATGTGCACCCAATATTAATAATATGGAAAACTAATTCCGGGTTGCACATCTTTTGCCAGTTTTCTTCTCATCTTTTCATCAATTTTGGAGGTGTGTCCAGTTCTTGGTAATGTCCCCATTTGTGCCATATTTTCTCCACTTGATGAGGTGTCCTCACTGTAAGGTGTATTAAATTGGAAATTCTTTTTGTACCCTACTCTTGACTGATACCCTGAAACTATGGGATCCTCTGAGGTTGTAAAAGCTCTCTGCTGATCATGGCTTGTGCTGTAAGATGTCACTACAAAAACCTACTAGAGCATACAACCTTCAGCCACATTCCCAATTCTAATGGGGAGCACAGTTGCACAACCATATTTTGGTCTTTTTTTTTTTTTTTTTTTTTTTTTTTTTTTAATATAACAACAAATATTTTGGACAGGGGTATTTTTATATCGACTTCATCTGTCTTCACTGGCTTAGTAACCAGGCGGATCTGTCTCTCACGCTGTCATACCGAGCATAATCTGACTGTGTATGGATGAGTCTTATTACCATGACCTCCCGGGGCTCTGTCTTGAGAAATACATGCTCGAAAATGCACACACTGACACATTCACACACATACACACACACAGTGGTTTGCTGCCGTGATGTGTGTTGACGGCGCTACCCAAGGGAAAGGCACTAGCCTGCACTAATGCCCGAAATCCATCAGACTCCGGGAGAAAAGGCTGGAAGAAGAGACATCTGCAGGAGGAATGGAAATTAAGACAGATGGGGAAGGAAATACATTGGTTGAGTAAAAGAATTGAGACAGACTTTTTCAGCAATTACTCGCTCAAGGTTCGCTTAAAGTTTTATGTTCGCCTTGAATTTTGATTGTTCAGCACACTGTGGGAGCCAGTTGGGTAAGGGTATTTTCTGTTGTAGCATGACTGTGCAATGCAAGGTCCACGAAGGGCCATCTTGGACTGCATTTCCGTTGCAAGAATAAAATAGCATAAATACGGTGGAAAATCTGGTCTTCCCGAGGGAGTATGAGCTGTTATTCCTGTAAACTGTGCACGATATATATTTTTTTTCAACCATCAACATTGGGGGTCACCAAACCTTTTGAAACGACATATCCCGGTACTTTTTACAGTATATAGGGCAGCTATGAAGAAAACAAAAATATTGTTCATCGTGTGGTATACTTTCAATGCAGCTTTATAGAGTCATAGATTACATTCATGTCAACAAACGTGCGCCTGTCTTCCTCGCTCTTCGAAAGGTGGATGTACTGGACTGACTGGGAAGAGGATCCCAAGGAGAGCAAGCGAGGAAAAATTGAACACGCTTGGATGGACGGCTCCAACAGGAATGTTTTCCTCACGAGCAAAACGGTGCTGTGGCCTAACGGCCTGAGCCTGGACATCCCACAGGGCATCCTTTACTGGGTGGACGCTTACTACGACCGCATCGAGATGGTCTACCTCAACACCACAGAACGCAAGGTCAGAATCCGGCCACTATTGGGAGGAGCGCTTTAGCCTAGCGTAGCTTAGCTTTAGCACTGACGCGTTTTGTTTGTTAGTAGTTTTTAACTCATTCGCTCCCAAAGACGTTTTGAAACGTCTTTTCAGACTTGGTCCAGAATTGGCTAGTACTGAATGAGTTAAGGAAATAACCTCAAAGCAGTAGCATATATTCATAGTGACATGTTGTGCCTAGATTTCTAGCGTCATTAGCTGGAAGCAGGCAGAAATGAGAGTAAAGGTCATTGTTGTCACATTTGATCCTTTTCCTCCATTTTTCCTCGCATGGATAGACGGTGTACGAAGGCCAGGAGCTGAACCACGCCTTTGGCCTTTGCCACTATAAACACTTTTTGTTCTGGAACGAGTATCGGAGTGGCAGCATTTACAAGTTGGACACCACCACTAGCACTGCTACCCTGCTGCGCAATGAGCGGCCGCCTATTTTCGAAATACGCATGTATGACGCTCAGCAACAGCAAGGTAGACCGTCTGGCATACAAGCCGCTACTTGTGTCTGTTGTCTCTGGTCTCAGCCTTTGTGTTCATGCCCCTTCACATTCTTTATCTCCAGGTTCTAATGCGTGCCGTGTGCACAACGGAGGCTGCACCAGCTTGTGCTTGGCCATACCAGGGGGTAGGCAGTGTGCCTGCGCAGAGGACCAAATACTCGACCCCACTGACAACACCAGCTGCAAAGGCAAGTATCAAGTTTGTGCCTTTGCTTTAGACGGTACCTAAATTCTGGAGCAGTTTATTGATTTCAGTAATACGAGCACCGGCATTGTATACTCGCAAGCAATCATGTATGGTACATCCATAGAATTGAATGAGGTCCACTCCGACACACACACACACAGCACTGTATTAAATATGATGCCTTTTAAAAGGACAACTTGAATGTCTCACACCTCTGGCAAGACAAAATAACATCTGCCTTTTTTTATCTGATCACAAATCATGACTCACCAGGCAATATGGTTCTTTTCCAGCACTGCATTTGGCAGTATTGGACATTCAAATTGTGTGCCAGTCGGGTCTATGCCCTAATTGCCTCAATGAACTGGTAAACCGCGCTGCTGCCAAGAGTGAAAATAAATTCCTCCATTGGCAATTTGGCACCTTTATCGAAATCTATTTCAGACTTAATGACTTCCTCCTTTTGCCACCCCTCAAGTTAAAATCAGTAGTTTGCATTCTATCGTACTAGTTAGCCTCTTAAATGTACTTTTAGTTTAATTAGTGTGCCGTAAGCTAACTGTTCAGATCACCTCACAGTGCGATTCTGTCGTTCTATACTGCTGAAAACTAGTCACAATAAGAAATGTGTAGGTATCATTTGATTGTGAAGGTTTTTGTCAAGTTGTGGTTATTTAGCAGTAGGCTATTTTTCGTTTCAAATCTCTCTTTTTTTGACAAACATACCACAATAAGACAAAACAATAAAATCCATCCAATCAAAAATAAAAAAGAAAACACAACTATTCTACACAGAACCAAAAACTGACATTACAAAAGCCACAAAACCAAAAATGTCTGAAGTCTCTTTAAATGCCAGTAGAGAACATACCACAAAATGCTGCCCATTGTGTCTACCTCTGTAATTGCCAGTTTTTGTCTCTACTTTTTTTTTTTGCTTTCCCGCCATGTTACTATTTTGCCTCTTCTTATCATCCCCTAGCCAACCCATCTTACGTGCCGCCTCCTCAGTGCCAGGCCGGAGAGTTTGCCTGTAAGAATAATCGCTGCATCCAGGAGCGCTGGAAGTGCGATGGCGACAACGACTGCCTGGACAACAGTGACGAGGCCCCCGAACTGTGTCGTGAGTTAGCACGCATGTCCACACAGACACACACACCTCATACCCATCTCATGCTTGTCGCTGAGGGACATTACCTCCAAATTATCACATTGATTCAGGTTAATGTGGACGTTCCTGCTCGTGTCAACTCCTCCAAATGAAACAAAACGACAAAATAACCAACGGCTGACTTATTACAAACTCATTTGCATGTCTCTGCAATCCACTTCTCACCTTTTTTTCTCCCCCTCTTATCCAGACCAGCACACTTGCCCCACCGATAGGTTTAAGTGCCAGAACAACCGCTGCATTCCCCTGCGCTGGTTGTGTGACGGCGACAATGACTGTGGCAACGATGAGGATGAATCCAACACCACCTGTTCAGGTAGCCAGATGAACCGGAGCCGGACGGAATCACGTTCACCTTCTGCGAAGTTCTTGTTGTGATCATGTGGTGCCTTTCAGCTCGTACGTGCCCACCCAATCAGTACTCGTGTGCCAGTGGGCGCTGTATCCCCATTTCCTGGACGTGCGACCTGGATGACGACTGTGGCGATCGGTCCGATGAGCCTGCCTCTTGTGGTGGGTCAACCTATACCCCTTCCTCACAGGCCATCCGAGCTGTGTTTTTAACAGTTCATTGCCCTGCGTGCAGTGTACCAATGTAGGATGGGGGTCAAAGGCGACATAGACATTCGCTGGCTTCCGAGGTAGTGTGAAAGACAGAACAGAGGCTTAACACTGGATGCATGCAGGGCGAACATAACGTTAGCTCTTTTTGCTTTTTTTGCTGATTATCTCAACGCATTAAGGCGCAATATTTGTGTGAAGACTGACTTACACAGGGCAGTGTCCCGCGTCGCTGAGGAGGGAGGGTGGCCAAATGGCAATTCAATGGCGATTAAAAATGAAAAATCAATACTTTAATTTGAATGTGCACTGATGCATTAGCCGCCCCCTGATATGGATAAAACGTGTGGATTCTTCTGTTTAAATTCATCATCCTGAAACAATATTAATCAGACTGCCGTCTTTAGACGAGTGGTGGCGCTCAGAACATGTTAGTGTCCATCCATCCATCCATTCATTTTCTAATCCGCTTATTCTCACAAGGGTCGCGGGGGGTGCTGGAGCCTATCCGAGGCGTCTTCGGGCAGTAGGCGGGCGACACCCTGAACCGGTTGCCAGCCAATCACAGGACACACAGAGACGAACAACCATCCCAGTTCACACGCACACCTAGGGACAATTTAGAGTGGTCAATCAGCCTGCCATGCATGTTTTTGGAATGTGGGAGGAAGCCGGAGTACCCGGAGAAAACCCATGCAGGCACGCGCCGAGCATATAAACTCCACACAGGAAGGCCTGAATCGAACCCTGCACTTCTGCACTATGAGACGGACTTGGTAACCAGTCAAACACCGGTCATGTTATTGTAAAGAACATTTTTGACTTGGCATCCCCTTTAAAGGTTCAATAAATTTGCAGGTTTTGAGTCCTTCAAAAAGACACACGCGTACGCGCGCGCACACACAATTCCAGTCAACATGGCCTTAACCTATCTTTTCTCACAGCCTGATATTTCTACATTTCAATCTACAAAATAATCTTCTCTCTTTTTGTGTACGTAGCCTACCCCACATGTTTCCCCCTCACCCAGTTTACCTGCAACAATGGACGCTGCATCAACATTAACTGGCGCTGTGATAATGGTGAGTGGCATTTCCAGATTTTACTCCCTCCCTTTTTCCACGTTTTCCCTGTCTCATCCTACCTTGCGTCCTTCTTCGTGTCACGCCACAGATTTGCGTCTTTTCTATCTGTTGGTGTTTGAGTTTCGTGCCATTCGCCCTTTATGGTGTCTTGCGTTGGTTCTGTCTTTCAGAAAAGGATTGTGATGACGGCTCTGATGAATTTCATTGTCCAAACCTGGCCGGTTAGTGCATAGATCAACATGCGCCGCAGCAGCCAAGACGCTTGCCCAGCTCGTAGATTAGCCCGGCAGGCTAATAAACACTTAAAGGCTGCTTGGCTTTAAACGTGGCCACATGCTGATGCCAATATCGCTGCTGCTGTTGCTGCTGCTGCACAAAGCTCCAGCGCTAAATTAGATTGGGCCAATAGCAAATGCATTATCGAGTCAGGTAAAGATAGAGAAAGTCTAATTGGATATTTTAGAATGACAGGTCAAGTGATGAAAGGAAGCGTCTTGGCGGAATTAATTTTCTATTCGCTCACGCCTATCAAGTTAGATTTTGTCGCGATAAACATGATAAAGGACAGGTTTGTATTGGGTATAAACTGCTTATCGTGCTCTCCTGCCAAGCTCAATGTATCAACGCCGAGTACATTCCCTCGTGGCGCATGGTCTGATCTATGCAGTTTCTGTCATTATTAAAGCTCTCATCATTCATATTTTGCTGTACGCCATCTGTTTACCGTGTGTATGTGTCTATTCCATAGAAATACCACTGTCCGAACGCTATATAGATTTCAATATCCCTCTCTTACGAAGGGTTGCCGAGGAGGCAGTGGGCAACGCTTCCATGGGTAACAAGTGCCGTGATCGTGAATTTTTCCTTTCAGATAATGACTGTGGGGACAACAGTGACGAGGCGGGCTGCAGTCACTCGTGCTCCAGTGCTCAGTTCAAGTGCAACAGTGGCCGATGCATCCCGGATTATTGGACCTGTGACGGGGATAACGACTGTGGGGACTACAGCGATGAAACGCACGCAAACTGCACGAATCAGGGTGAGTGTCTCAGACTGTTTCGACGCGAGACCTTTGGGGGTGTAGGCTATCGATGATTGCTCTGTTTGGAATGATCATTTATTGGTTTGAAGGCTGATAGGTTTAAAGATTAATGACTAATCAAAACAAAAAGTGAATTTTGTTTGGGGTTTATGAGTTGTTTGTATTTCTCACCCTGCCTATTCGTTCGAAAGTGGAAATTCACATCCAATCAGATTGTATTTATGTCATCCATATCCTGACATCTGTGACCCAAGAGCAATATTTCCAAGGTATCTGGGGATTGCTATGATATACTGTGATGCAGCCATCAAATTCATTTACCATCTTTGATATTTTGGGCTAGCATCTCATATAATACAAACACAATTTTTGAGGTTCTTGTTAAACGTTTCAGCTTTAACTTAATTAATTAATAAATTAATTGATTGATTAATTAATTAATTAAGGCATTGTTAAAGATATTTTTAAATATCTCGTTGAGATTAGTTTTGTTTGATGAAAGTAAGAAAACTAGCTCCTCTCAGTCACTTTTACTGACAGCTAAAGTCGAGCCTGACCCTGAACAAAGAAGCTGCTTCAAGGGATGTCTGAATTAGGTTTTTGCTGCCTGCATAGAGTGGCACCTTTTTTTTTTGTTTTGTTTTATGTATAACAGTAAAAGCTTTAGCCTTGGGCGATGACTGCACTTCATAGCAGCATTCATCACGGCAACCCGCCACGAATGCCAATGGACTCCTCCTGATAAGCGCTACCATTCACACGTACGGCTCAGGTGTGCATCGCAATCCGCACGTGGATTGTGTTTCACTGGCGTTAAAATACTGGCAAACCAAATTTGTATTTATTGTGCACAAGTGTTTGGACTGATGGGACAGTTGTGAGGGGGGGAGGCTGCTTCTCTGTTTTTTTTTTTCTCTGACTCTTGGCTAAGTCTGTTTGGTACTCGCCAGAGTGTATATTTACATTTTAGGCAAGAGATGTAACAGATCCTTGGATCTGAGCGGTACCAGACGGAAAATGCCGACCACTACTGACAACCAATTGGCGTCTTCAGAAAACCAGTATTGTATAAACATGCCATCTTATCACTTTTATTATGCGGAGAGACATAAACAAAATAAGACATTGTCCAATGCTTTTAATGATTACACAAGGACCATCTGGTGTTGGATTTAAAAAAAAAAAAAAAACAGCTTTTCTGAGCTGCATGCTGTTGGTCTGAATGAGATGATCCTGCCGCTCAAGCGTCCTCTCCTTTACCCTGCAGCCACTCGTCCACCCGGAGGCTGTCACACAGACGAGTTCCAGTGTCGCATGGACGGCCTTTGCATTCCCCTGCGTTGGCGTTGCGACGGGGATACGGACTGCATGGACCTGAGTGACGAGAAGAACTGTGAGGGTGTCACGCACATGTGTGACCCGGCAGTCAAGTTCGGGTGCAGGGACTCTGGTGAGGAGTCTGACGTTGCCGCAGATGAATCGCTGGCGACGCTTCGCTCCGCAAGTGACACTCGTCATCTCTTTGCAGCGCGGTGCATCAGCAAAGCCTGGATGTGCGACGGAGACAGCGACTGCGAGGACAATTCGGACGAAGAAAACTGCGAGGCGCTGGTGTGTAAACTGTCTCACCACGTGTGCGCCAATGACTCCACCATCTGCCTGCCTGCAGAAAAACTTTGCGATGGCACGGAACACTGCCCAGATGGCTCTGATGAAAAGCTCTGTGGTAAGCACCAACATTACAAAAGGATTTCTTTTTGGTGCCGGAAACATGAAAATAACGAGCGAAACACCATCTTTGTACCCCTGAGAAGTAAACTTTGATTCAGCCTGGCACTAATTGTATCCCGCTGGTAGAACTGGATTTATACCTGGCTGTCATCACAGAACGCGGGTCACGGTTTTATTAGGCTCACATTCACACTTTTTGTGTTAACAACAGCGCTTGAGCTCGCAACATTCGCCAAAGTGGTGTTTCTTGAATTAATTTTGAGTTGGATTTTCAACAAGTCTGATGTACAAGATCATATAAAAACTGGAAGATGCCCAGGCTACAACCAGCTGTCCAGATCCCTATTGGACTGCCCACCACAGCTGTATGGTTCCCCAAAAAGTGGAGCTCGACCACAACGTCAAGGATAGAACACGAATGGGCACCGTCTTGCGGACAGCCGCAAGCGATGCAGAACACAAAACAAATTCATTGACTCAGTGACACACTCCGACTGTATGTGCACTACTATTTATGTCACTAAAACAACTATCATCATCCTGTGTTCATATCCCTCACTAAAAACTCAAACCATATCAAGGTGTACGCTTCAATAGGTTGTGCGGTGAGCTGAACTGTTTCAAAACTTTCGATGACGCTGCACAGGAGTGGAGCTAATTCTCACGCCTTAACATCCGGATTTGCTCTATTTTAGACTTGTGTTCGCTGGACAACGGCCACTGCAGCCACAATTGCACCGTGGCCCCTGGCGAAGGTGTGATTTGTTCTTGCCCGCTGGGAATGGAGCTGCGTTCGGACAACAAGACCTGCGAGATCCAGAGCTTCTGTGCCAAACACCTCAAGTGCAGTCAGCGCTGCGAACAGGACAAGTTCAGTGTGAAATGTTCTTGCTATGAGGGATGGGAACTGGAGCCCGATTTGGAAAACTGCAAGAGCAGTGGTAAGAAAAAAAAAATATTGCTTGAAACATTTGTGGATTGTTAAAAGACACCGTTGAACCATTTGAACCCATGATTGATGAATACCGCGCAGGAAGGGGATGAAATATAGAAGTTGCTTTGTTCCCGGCAAGGAGTCTAGACAGGCTCGCTAAAAATGCGAAAGATAATACAGTACTGAGTTTCACAAGCGTACTTGACACAAGGTAAAATACAAAGAATCTCAAGTACTATTAAGTACCGGCACTGAAAATTACAGTCGCATTGAATCAGCTTTAAATTCGATTATCCAGTTAAAGAGTGTCCTCTTCCAGCACAATTCTCGTGATGAATCATCCTGCGGTTCACTGCCAGAGCTTTCGTTCTTCTTGTCGCTTGTCTAACTGCCTGCTTGACACTGTTTTATTTATGCTACGTTGCAACCAGGCAGGGTTTGAGCATTTTTCCGTCATTTAGGGCAAGTCACATGTATAGTTTTTTGTTTGTTTTTTTTTTTTGTGTGGTTTTTTTTTTTTTTGTTTTTTTTAAATGTCACACCGAAAAGCGGTCCCCGCTGAGACTCAATCACCATCTGGTCAACCGTGTGCTTTAAAAATGTGCCCTATCCTCCTTTTTTCACAGATCCTTTCAAACCCTTTATCATTTTCTCAAATCGCCACGAGATACGCCGCATTGATCTCAATAAGGGAGAGTTCAGCGTCCTGGTGCCTGGTCTGAGGAACACCATCGCCTTGGATTTCCATCTCAGCCAGAGTGCCCTTTATTGGACCGACGTTGTCGAGGATAAGATCTATCGTGGCAAGCTATCTGAGAATGGGGGTGAGATTTGTGTTAGGTCATGAAACCAAAATTAGGACTTTGATGTGATGAAGTCCATCAAATATCTTGACACAATACTGAAGCTATACCACAGCAAAAAAAAAAAAAAAAAAACATGGGATTTAAATTCTTAGTTTGTCGTTGCAACTTTCAGTTTCTCCGATCTGGGGTCATCACAGTGATTCATTCACATAAATTGTTCAGTAGTTTTGCGCCGGATGCCCATCCTCACTCAACAATCTCATTTTTTAATCTGAATTTGAGACACTGGTTGTTGAAATGAACCTAAGATGTCTGCACAAAATGTGTTAGAAAGAATTTCAAATTTTGAGTGTTTTATTTTTTTTAATTAAAAAGAATATAATTTATATACGGGAAATTACAAGTGTATCATTGTCATAGTAAATAAATCATCACATACACCATAGTTAAATTTTAATGCTTCCAAATATCCAAATTTGGATCAGATCTGGATCAACCTTGTTTTACCATTTCAGCCTCTGGACCTGCAAACAGAAATGTTCTCCAAATTAAATTTGACTCGAAAGACAAACGAAGCGTGACACGTGGAGGTTTTTGATCTGTCTTTGAACTGTAAGCAAACTATACACACACAAACAAATGCCAATGGCAACATCGCTGTTTACCAGTGTAAACGGTTTTAGTTGAACAATAGGTCGTTGTTTTGCTGGAAGGTCTTTTTTATTTAAATTATCAGCAAGTGTCAATTTTCAGAAATGCTTCTAAATTCCACTGCAGAGAATGCTGCACCATACTCACTAAAAAAACGATTCAGAATGCGTAGTGCGATATGGCTGATGGCTCCTGTGACCACAAACCGAGATGCAGTTTGAAAAGGCTTTGAAGATTACCGGTATGACTAACATGCGCTTGCTTCATGGGATGTGCCGCTTTTATTTGAGACCAATTTGAACCATATCGCTTTCTTTTTAGGTACTACCGTATTGCCCAACAATCACTGATCGTCCTTCCTCCCAAACATATTACAAACTAGTTTTTGAATGAATGAAGTGTTAGCTCAGAATAAAATTTAGTGGCTCTCATTTGCATAACTTGGAAAGCCTGAAACAAAGTAAATCAGCTTTGGAGCACCGTGCAGTCTGAATGCCTATGATCTATAAATGTTCAAATATTGTGCAAATAGTTGAAGAAAATAAGTTTCCAATTGGAATGTTTTTGACATGTTTTTTGTTGTTGTGTGCATCTGAAGCTTTGACTAGCTTTGACGTGGTAATCCAGTATGGGCTGGCGACCCCTGAGGGCCTGGCAGTGGACTGGATTGCAGGAAATATTTACTGGGTGGAAAGCAACCTGGACCAAATCGAAGTGGCCAAGCTGGATGGCACCATGAGGACGACACTGTTGGCTGGAGAGGTGGAGCATCCTCGAGCCATCGCCCTGGATCCCCGTGATGGGTAACTCCTGCACTGCAATGCACACGCCATCGAATGCTACTTTCACAAGCTCTTTCTTAAACTCTTAAAACCTTCTCAGGATCCTCTTCTGGACTGACTGGGATGCCAGTTTACCAAGGATTGAAGCTGCATCCATGAGCGGCGAAGGCCGAAAGACTATCCACAAGGAAACTGGCAATGGAGGCTGGCCAAATGGACTCACTGTTGATTATCTTGAGCGCCGCATCCTCTGGATTGACGCCAGGTCAAACACAATAGGCTTTTTGAGTCGAAAATACTCTCGTATTGCTCGGATGAAATCGGAAATCCAATTCAACGCTTTATTGTTCATCATAGGTCTGATGCCATTTATTCTGCCAAATACGACGGCTCTGGGCTGATTGAAGTCCTGAGGGGCCACGAGTATCTGTCCCATCCCTTTGCCGTCACCATGTACGGAGGTGAAGTTTACTGGACGGACTGGAGAACTAACACGTTGGCCAAGGCGAACAAGTGGACTGGGAGCAACGTCACTGTCGTCCAGAGAACCAACACGCAACCGTTTGACCTCCAGGTCTACCATCCATCCAGACAGCCTGAGGGTGAGAAAAAGAACTTTTTTTTTTCTCCCCGACAAGTAGCTCACGTCGGCTCACTGCGATATGGCCTGGAGTTTTGTTCTTCCATGCAATTTCTGTTGGTGTGCAGAAATTGTGTTTACAGAATATGCCGGCCATCAATCAGTTACAGGGCAACTGAAGTTATCCACCAGACTGCCGCAACACAATCAGTGATCCACACTTTTTTCTTTATCAATGTGGCACATCTGGGCTTGTCAATATGGAGCCATTTGCTCCAAATGAGTGTGATGCGCTTGTTGTGTGCAGTTTTCCCCAACAGCTCTTTTACATTCTCTCTCGTGGTGCTGGCCCTTTTGGCTGTGGCATTTTATTGAGCAGATAATATCAGCGCTATCGGACTTTCACTGCTTGTCTTCAATGCTACAGCCGGTCGATGTCCATTTGATGAAGAATGCATCCTGGAGGCCATATGGGGAGGGAGGGATGAAACCGTGCGCTAAAATAAAGCAAAGTGAAGCTAGCGAGAACACTAAATGGGACAGCAGAAATGTAACCAGTCCTTCCATATGTGTGTTACCCATGAACTGCAGTTGTTTGTTTACATTCGAACTCGACATATATCAAACGTGAGAGACGTCACGCACGCTGTGATCGCAAAAATTACAATTTCAGTATCGATAATCTGGCCGCCCTCAGACTGGAGACTTGAGTCTTGCTTCTCTGCCTCATCTACTTACTAAGTCAAGTCAGCTTTATTGTCAAATATGCTCTATGTATATATATATAAATATGTTCAATAAAAATAATATAAATAAATAAATAAAACAAATAGAAACAACAGACAACCAAGGGCACTTGTGATTATTGTGGGTAGTGACTTGTTTTAAGTGCAATAATCGGATGTCAAGTCCCCCTTTGCAGCACTAATGATGAAATTAGTGGCTCTATACCCCAAATACTGTCATTTGAGATCCACGAATGAGGAAAGTTGTGATTTCATTTTTTTTTTCTTTTTTTCTTTTACAGCACCGAATCCATGCGCAGCTAAAAATGGCCAGAAACCATGCACTCATCTATGTCTCATCAACTACAATCAGACATTCTCGTGTGGCTGCCCCCACCTCATGAAGCTCGGGCCTGACAAGCGTACTTGTTATGGTAGGCATGAAAACACACACACACACACGCACACACACTGAGTAGCTAAAGCACAAGACGAATTCTCGACTCACTCTCTCTGAGCTTGCAAGTAATTCCCTCTTGCTTGCTTGTTGAAAGCAGACTGTAATCCCTGTCCTTGTTGAATAGTTTATTTTTGTTTATGTATATATATGAGCGTTTGCTAGCGAGAGGAGTGTGTCATTTTTTTTTTCTCCACTTTGAGGTGCCATTATTATGACGGCTTTGGTTTCCATTGAAGTGACTGTGTGTGTGTGTAGTCGGCGTATGAGATTAGTATTCAGGGCAGGGTTTGCTATTCTCTTCTGGGGTAATGGAATGGAGAGGCCTGTTCTTGTCTGATGCAGGCATCCACCGCAACCCTGCGCACTTCGCCTGGCTGGGCTGATCCAGCTTGACACTGTTATTATACCCCTCCTTCTCTCTTTCACACTTCTTCTTTTCCTGTCTATCATTTGCTGGCCACCGCGCCAGTAAAGTGGTAATTGGACTGTCGAGACAATTGTAGTGGATAGGTTCTCATTGCATTCACTCGCATGCCCACAACTGTGCAATCGAGTTGCACGCAATTGATGCAAAAGTTGCAGGAACATGAACTGTTTATCCAAGCGGCTGTAATGATCTAGTCATTGTTTTACGTAAGTCTCTGGAGGTGCAAACAAAGACAACATCTCATCGCCTACCCTTCCCTCAGAGTATCGTCAGTTCCTGCTGTACGCCCGGCAAATTGAGATCCGAGGAGTGGACATAGACAACCCCTACTACAACTACATCATCTCTTTCACCGTGCCCGACATTGACAACGTAACCGTGGTGGACTACGACGCTCTGGAGCATCGCATCTACTGGTCCGACGTCCGCACTCAGACCATCAAGAGAGCTTTCATTAATGGCACCGGAGTTGAAACTGTGATCTCTGCTGGTATGACTCACGTACAGTATGATATTGCGTTCATGTCCATGTAAAACAAAAGGAGGAAATTCATATCATCCTAAAATAGCAAGTTTACTATGTTCAAATCTCAGATTGTAGAAACGAGTGACTGCAGTGGCACCTTGACTTACAAGTGCCCTGACTTTTTTTAATTTTTTTATATTTTGCTTTGTATTTTAAGCCAAAGGCTATCTACAATTAGCTAACAATTGTTACATTATTGGAGTAACTGTACTGCATTGTACTGTCCTGTACAATAAAAAAAGCAAACAAACTTAAAACAAATGAGACTTTAAAAGTCAAGATGCGACTGTATATTGTAGTCATGTCAATGATTTTGTCTTCTGTGCGTTCATCCAACTTTAGACCTGCCCAACGCTCACGGCCTCGCTGTCGACTGGGTGTCCAGGAATCTGTTCTGGACCAGTTATGATGCCAATAAGAAACAGATTAATGTTGCAAGACTGGATGGTTCATTCAAAAACGCTGTGATCCAGGGCCTGGACAAACCCCACTGCCTGGTGCTGCATCCCATTTTGGGGTTAGTCATACACGCAAAACTGTCATACCTTGTCAGTGTAGAGCTGATAGAAATGTCTCTTTGAAACCTCACAGAAATCACCTTGAACCTGCAACATGTCCTTTCCTCCTGTTGAAGATGTTTACGCTCCGCCGGTCTGTCTGTCCCGATTTCTGTTTCCCTGTTTGTCCTCCATCCTTCGTCTCCTTTCGTGTTTAGCAAATGTCTGTTTTCCTTCGTGTCTTGAAATCTAGGGCCCCCCGCTGAGCTCCCTAAAGCAAACCTGCCTGGCCTCTCTCCTAACCAGCACAGCAGATACGGACCATTTGTATTTATATGGAATCTGTTTTTATCCTGCAGGAATGTCTTTTTTTTTCAGGTGGATTTGAAAGTTGACATTCGGTAGCAAAATGTTGTGGCCTTCTGTTTTTTTTTTTTTTTTTTTTTTTTTAAATCTACACCTTCCTTTCAGAGACTTGTCCTTTCTTGAAAAGTACACTTAAATGGAGGAATGTTTCCGACGTGAGCATTGTTGGCGTGAGGGGAAAATGAGTACCAGATGCTGCTCGATGCATTTGTCCTCTTTCTGACACGAACGTAATGAATGCATCGAGGTGGATGGCGGGGGTGGGGTAAGAGGCAAAGAGTGTGAGGGGGTGGGACGAAAGTCTGCTGCATCCTGTCATTATTTGAATGAAAGGGAATTTTAGCATTCAAATAAATGGTGTGGTGGAAGCTTCAGTGAGATTGAATGTTACTTTTAAACAGGCAGCAACAAAGACACTTGATCTCTTCTGGAGCTAAATTAATGCCTTTCTGCCCTATCCACCACATTTTCATAACCACTTTATTCGGTCGTCACAGGTTTCCACCAGAGGACGAACCCGTTCGTTTGGGTGCCAATCTGGATCAAGGAATACGTTAACTGCTGTAGATTTTCTGAGTCTCTCCGCTTGCCTTCCTCAGGAAGCTCTACTGGACAGATGGGGACAACATCAGCATTGCCAACACAGATGGCAGCAACCAAAGCGTCCTATTCACCAACCAGAAAGGCCCTGTTGGTGAGCGAGCATGTTTATTCAGGTGTTCTCTTCAAAGACCCCCCGGGACGCCGACTATAGACTGTAACGCCCTCATTTGCGTTTTAAGGTTGACACAATTGCAGATGCACTTTGGTTGCTTTTTTCCCACGAGCGGTGACAGAACGCACAGTTGCCGTCGGCTACAGCTCACGCCCAGTCACCCAACACACCAATGGGAATTGGTGGGAGACATATTTAGATTATTTTTTGTGTAAAAAGGCACTTTCAAATGTCTTCTTTTTTATGGAATGAATTGCAAAAGCATCTGAAACTTGACCTTCATGCATGGTCTACGCCGTTGGCTTGAATTGGCTCATTTTGTTTTGGGAAAACGTCCTGTGGTAGATGAACTTCATTTTACTTCGGTTTTATTTTGTTTTACTTCTTGGGTGAGTTATTTTGACTTTTATCTTATGTGGTCTTTCAGTTTAAAAGAGCTTGATGTAAAAGATGGATACCTAATTTTGCAAGACCACTTAAGTTTCACACACCTCGGGCCGGATTCAAAAAAGGGTTGTGTGAAAAAAAAAGAAGAAAAAAACAGCTTCTGAGCTTCAGAATGATTTAAGAGCTGTCTTGGTGCCAGTCACAAGAAGGAGTCATGCCAGATCACCCTTGACAAAACCTCCCTTCAAACCTGCCTTTTCTTGCGTCCCATTTTTATTTTTTATGACCCCATTTTATCGCATGCTGACAATTAGTGTTGGCTTCTCCTCAGACAATTCTTCGTATCACAGTCTCAATAGATCACATGCAACTACTCAGCCACCAACAGCACATGCAATCTGCTCATGTGAACACGCAATTTAACGCCTGCTATTTAGGATTTTAGGCCCGTAATCTTCTCCTCATGGGGAAATATAGGTTAAATTAAATGTAAACTAAACTCCAAAATTCTTTTTTTTTTTGTTTGTTTGTTTTGTTTTACAGGGCTCTCGATTGACTTTGACACAGAGCAACTTTACTGGATCAGCTCAGGAAACAGCACCATCAACCGCTGCAAGCTGGATGGTTCCGGGCTCGAAATACTTGAAGGAGTCAAGGGCAAGTTGACCAAGGCTACCGCTCTGGCCATCATGGGTAAGTCTGTTCCCTTTGCAAATCTCATTTATTTTCACATCCTTTTAAAATGTCAATGAGCGTGCAAAGTGTGGTTCCAGTCGGTTATCATTCTGCGTGTCATCCCGCAGGTGATAAATTATGGTGGGCCGACCAAGGAACCGACCAGATTGGAATTTGTGACAAGAAGGACGGAGGCAACTGGAAAATCCTGAGGAACAGCACGTCCCCAATGATGCACATGAAAATATACAATGAAACTGTACAGAAAGGTGCTTAGGCCCACTACTCTCATTCATACACGTCCGCTTATGCGTGAGAACATGGGCAACGCAACTAATAAAATGCACATATATGATAATATCAAACATAAGCACGATTTAAAATTCAAATCAAACGTAAATATAATTTGGATTTAAACGCGGTTTTGTGAAATGAATTTCTGACCTATTTTCTTCACACGAATCAAATGTCAAGAATTTTTTTTTTACATTTCTGAGCCACGTGTTTTGCTTGAAATAGATGTCAAAAAGAGAAAAAAAAAGATACCCATTTAAGGTCCGCTTCCGTTGCAACCATCCCGCTTTTTTATCTCAGCAAGTGCACATCTGTTTCGATCTTTTCTCTGTTTTGATGTGTTTTCACTCATGCGCTTTTTTTTTTTTTTTTTTTTTTTTTTTTTTGTTTCTAGGCACCAATCTTTGCAGCAATAACAATGGTGACTGCTCCCAGCTGTGTCTCCCCACCTCGCCGACCACCAGAGCCTGCATGTGTACTGCGGGATACAGCCTGCGCAGAGGCCAGCAGTCTTGCGAGGGTGCGGCACATGACGCTGTATTTTAAAGAGCGTGCTAATGGAATCGAGCACTTGTTAAAGAGTGTGTATTTGCTCTAGGTGTTGGCTCTTTCCTCCTGTACTCTGTGCACGAGGGTATCCGTGGTATTCCTTTGGACCCGTCGGACAAGTCCGATGCCCTGGTGCCAGTGTCGGGCACTTCCCTGGCTGTGGGGATTGATTTCCATGCCGGTAATCCTACAACAAAGAAAATATACACCCTCATTCAAAAACATCGACGGAAATGCTGTACAGTTTATACGATTGTGTGTCCCGTTCTTCCTCAGACAATGACACAATCTACTGGGTGGACATGGGTTTGAGCACAATTAGCAGGGCCAAACGAGACCAAACGTGGAGAGAAGATGTCGTCACCAATGGCATCGGCAGGGTGGAGGGGATAGCTGTTGACTGGATAGCAGGTGAGACAAATGATATCCTCCCAAAATGTTGCCTCCAAGGTACTGCTTCAAAATCGATGCCCATACTTCATTTAATCGTAACTTTTTTTATCCTCATGGCATACACAGATCACAGTTTTCAAATTGGTATTTGATATGCAATATTAGGAGGATTGCATTGAGAATTACGATCCAACCCCCCCGCCCCCACACACACACACAAATTTCTATTTACGTTTACGTTAAGTATCAAAAATTGTTGACAAGAATTTGCACACAAGCAAACAAAAGAGCTTTGACATCACTCGGATGTGATACAGCAACAACAAATACATGAAATGCGTCAATCCACACACCCAGAAATAACGGTAATAATTTTTCATTGTGCTTTCCTACAGGAAACATCTACTGGACAGACCAAGGCTTCGATGTGATCGAGGTGGCCCGGCTGAATGGCTCCTTTCGCTATGTCGTCATCTCCCAGGGCTTGGACAAGCCCCGCGCCATCACCGTTCACCCCGAAAAAGGGTGAGAAGGCAGCCGTCTTCAGTCTGCGTTGATATTCTTTTCATGATTGATGATTCGCGTGAGTCATCCGTGTGCTTGTGCGCGTGCAGCTACTTGTTCTGGACAGAGTGGGGCCAGTACCCTCGCATTGAACGCTCCCGACTAGATGGCACGCAAAGAGCTGTTCTGGTCAACGTCAGCATTAGCTGGCCCAACGGTATCTCCATTGACTATGAGGTACGGTAACAAACCACTTTTTTTCTTGCAAGTCACATTGATAATAGTGCTAACTCAGTGTTCCTCTTTTGTATGGAAAACGCGACTCCTGTGTGCCCACAGGAGAGTATGCTGTACTGGTGTGACGCCAGGACGGACAAAATTGAGCGCATCAATCTGGAGACCGGAGAGAACAGAGAAGTGGTGTTGGCCAACAACAACATGGACATGTTCTCCGTGTCCGTGTTTGAGAGCTACATCTACTGGAGTGACCGGTGAGAAGCCCCCCCAACCCTCCCCCCTTTAGTTATGGTTCATTAAGAGTTGCAGTCCCTTTCGTTTATTGCCCTTTGGCTGTTGTCAAGCAGAACTCACGCCAATGGCTCCATAAAGAGAGGCAGTAAAGACAATGCCACAGACTCTGTGTCTCTGCGGACCGGCATCGGGGTGCAGCTCAAAGATATTAAGGTCTTCAACAGGGCCAGGCAGCAAGGTGAGCCACTGTCTTCCAACAGTCAAACACATACTGTACGTACACCCAAAAAAAAAAGACATTAGATCAGGGGTGTCAAACTCATTTTTGTCGCGGGCCACTTTCAGTGACCGTTTCCCTGGGAGAGCCGTTCTGACCGTGAAACCATATCAAGAAGTCAGCTACTGTGATGAAGGGTTTGGTAACAAGAAAACGCTGACAATATCTCACTTATTTATGAGAATATGAGAAGTTAAAATTTCGGTCCAGACTTTAGCAATCATTGTAGAAGTTAACATGCTTGATTTGCTTTCGTGGACCACATAAAATGATGTGGCGGGCCAGATTTGGCCCCCGGGCCTTGAGTTTGACACCTGTGCATTAGATGACCATCCATGGACAACTTGAATTATTTCAGTAGTTGAACAAGTTACCGGTACCGAGGAAGTTATAAGTTACCACACTCACTATTTCATTATTATAATCTTTTAAATTTTGATGACTACGTATAGCCCAGAACAAAAAGGTACATATCACCTCAAAAATTGTTACTATTCCATATGAAACCACAAAAAAGAGATTTAATATAGAGTAAGGCAAGAAATGGTCCAGTGAAAAATATTTTCCCAATTTATTTCATTAATCTGTATATTATACAGATCACATTTGGAATTTAGTGCAGATCAAGGAACCTTTCCACAAAATTGATATGCACTTGAATATGTGCAAATTCACCAGCCACAACTTAAGGTGCAAAACATGCTTTTGCAAAGAGTGAGGTCAACTTTCTTACCCTTTTTAGTCACAGGGAAATTACCCCTCTATATACGTTTTAGGTTTACAGTGTATCACGTTATTATGAGCAAATGAAAACTGGGCGTTATTTTAAAGAGGCAATATTGATGATAAACTCATATTAACACTCATTAGACTGTGTAGGTGATCCTAATGAAGGTACCAGGAATGTATTTAAACTCCCGATTTCATCTTTATCTCTTAAAAATGCTGTAAGAAGTCCGTTCAAAAAGAATATCGATGACCATTTCGTCTTTATCTGTGCAGGAACTAACGTGTGCAAAGTCAAGAATGGCGGGTGCCAGCAACTTTGTCTGTACAGTGGCGACGGAAAGCGCACGTGCGCCTGTGCACACGGCATGCTGGCTGAAGACGGACGCGGCTGCCGCGACTACGACGGCTACCTCCTCTACTCGGAACGCACCATACTGAAGAGCGTCCACCTGTCGGATGAAAACAACCTGAACGCGCCCATAAAACCGTTTGAGGACCCCGAGCACATGAAGAACGTCATCGCGCTGACCTTCGATTACAGAGGAGGAGGAGGGAAGGGTGCCAACCGGGTCTTCTTCAGCGACATCCATTTTGGCAACATCCAGCAGATCAGCGATGATGGATCCGACCGCAAGACTGTCGTCGAGAGTGAGTATTCCTGCTTCCTCTACGTGTCGTTAAATTGTCAATTTGCTTCTAATTTTATTTCCCGACATACCTACAGCTTATTAACGATTCACTATTGATGTGCGACATGCCTTTTACTTTCCCGGGGCTAAAAAGGGGTTGACCAATACATGGATGGATGAGAAAATAATGTAGAAATGTATTTCAGAATATTAAATATAATGCTGGAGGGGCTATACAGAGACGACACAGATTTATGACAGGGCAGCAATAGCACCCCCTAGCCCTGGTCTTGCACCATCCCTTTAATTGAATAACTATCATTTCCTCCCCACCAAATTTTGGATCTCCATTTAAAGATTAAAATGTTGATATTTAAAATACAAGAGCTGCCTTCAGAATGCTAATATTTGTCAGCTTCAATTTGATATTAATAATACAGTATAATAGCGCATCAGACTCGAATACCTACATAGCCCGCTCGAGCAAATGATCCCTTTAAGCGTCAAAGTTGCAAAATTGCAGCAGCATTGACAGTATGCTTTTATCTTGAACCATTTTCAAGGTACAATCTTTTCTAATAGCGGTGTCCAAACTGAATATTTTATTTAAAAAAACAAAAACACAAAAAAAACGTAGGCTCCTAAAACTGCGCACCATTATTTTTATAAAACTTGGAAAGTCAGAACGTGAAAGTGTATGTTTGGGCAAATAACAACACCACAGAAAGAGACTTTTTTTTTTTTTCGTCTCTTTTCCATAATCTCAACAGTCCTTTTGGAGATCTTCAATGATTCATATGCATGATTGCTTGACAAAAATCAAGGTTATCGGTTGTCTCATAAAGGAGCAAGATTCTTAACAGCTTGTTGTGAAATACTCAGCAGTGCCCATTCCTCGCAAGTAGTCTTTTCAAATGATTAATTGTAATTCCCAGGAGTGGGGATCAGCCCAGTGTTTGTGCAGCAGCTTCGTAATTACTGTCAATCAGGCAGGCCCGCCCCCACTGGCTCTCTGCCCTTCCCTCTTAAACAGCCTCAGCAGATCCTGTCTGAACCTTTGGGAGATGAGCACATAGAGGATGGGGTTTAACACCGTCGACGTGATGGCCATGAGTCGTGCAAACACGCTGAACGGGCCGTAACGTGGTGAGGTGCCGGTGGCCCCCGAGCTTTTGTCAGATAGCAAAGTCAATGTCAAGCCATAGGAAGGCAGCCAGCACAGGGTAAATGCCACCACCAGTATAGCCGACGTCTGGGTTACCTTGCTGTGATATCGTTCAACTTGCGGAGCTTGAACAGCACTCCGAGTCCTCCACAGGAACAAGTAGATATTACCGTATGCGATGGCGATGGTGACCAGGGGGAGTAAGAACGCCACCAGGAAGTGGACCAATCCGTAAATTAGCTGATCTCGGTGGTACAGGAAAGCGAAGCAAGCAAGGGCATTGGGGTTATTGGGAGAGCTTCCGACAAAACGAAACACCAGCTGCGGTGCTGCCAGGCAGCAGGCCGGGACCCAAAGCAGCGCGGCTGTCATGGTGACGTGGCGTGGAGAGAGGAAGCGATACGTTCTGGCAGGGTGCACTACCGTCATGTAGCGTGACACGGCCAGGGTGGACAGCGTGAAAGCGCTGGCCGAGGTGCAGGCCGATCCCAAAAAGCCCGCCAGACGACACAGGAAGTCCCCGAAAGGCCACTGCTGCATGGCGATGGCGGCGGTGTGGAAAGGAAGCGTGACGAGTAGGAGAAGATCGGCAAAGCTCAGGGCCAACAGGAGGATGTCCGTACCTGTTCCTGACTGAGCCGTCCGCCCCCTGCTCCTCCTACATAGGATCACCATCACCGTGGTGTGCCCCCCAACACCCAAAACCAGGATCACAACATCAAATATAGGGACAAGGACCTGTTCCACATTGCCAGCCCCGTTGTCACTGCTGTTCCCTAACGGATCCACGACCGCAGCAGAATTCCACAGCAGCATTTTTATGTCTTCACTTGAATCGTGCCTGTCACTGCAGTCATGCTCAAGTTGCTCATAAAAGTGCAGATAAGACGAGTGGAAATGATTGCTCACGTTGCGGATGAATGGCAGTTCAAGCAGGGAAAGAATAACAATTTCCAACCATTTCTTTTACCATCTTTGATGAAACACACCGCAGGCAGCCTGTCGCTGTTTGTTAAAATAAGTACACTCATTCAGAGAAGTAAATTTGTGCTTGTCATTTCAGAATGAGCAAAATCAATCGGTCAGGAATCCCGGTAAAGTCATCCAAGTTCCTCAATATGGCAGGTTTTTTTTAAATTTCTCATCAGCTCAAAGTCACTCCCCATGATATCTTAGACGGGCCGATCCGCAGCAAGCCTTAGTTGTACCTCCAAGGGGGGCTCCTCTCGAGGACTCTGCCGGTGGCCGAGGAGGAAAAGAAACGCTGAATAGCTTTACAGCAAAGGCGCGATGAAGGCGAGCCATCGGCAGATGAACTCTGGACTGAATATCACAAAGCAGGATGGCGATTGGCTGGCCAGCTCACTGTGGGTGGGGCCCTCTGAGGCCTAAAAGTTTTTCCCAGGGTCTGTCGTTCTGGGTCAATTCCTAAAAGGGTTCAATTGTTTGGGGGATTTTTTTGTATCAATGTATCAATGAAAATTTGAAATGAAATTGTATCAGGTGAGCAAATTAAATTTAAACTCATCTAAGCATAAACCTGATGACAAAATTTTTAAAAAACAGTGAAATGTGACATATTGTGTTCCAGTATTATACTCACAAGAGCCACATCATTTAGTACACTTGAGTCTACACAATCTAATGAGAGGAGTGAATATTAAATAGTTGGGTGGATTTGTGTATATATAGAGAGAGAGAGAGAGACAGAGAGAGAGGTGTTCGACTGGTTAGCGCGTCGACCTCACAATGCAGCGGTTCAATTCCAGCTTTGGCCTCCCTGTGTGGCGTTTGCATGTTCTCCTTGCGCCTGCGTGGGTTTTCTTCAGGTACTCCGGTTTCCTCCCACATTCCAAAAACATGCATGGCAGGCTGATTGAACACTCCACATTGTCCCTAGGTGCGAGTGTGAGCGTCGATGGTTGTTCGTCTGTGTGTGCCCTGCGATTGACTGGCAACCGGTTCAGGGTGTCCCCCGCCTACTGCCCGAAGACGGCTGGGATAGGCTCCAGCACCCCCCGCGACCTTTGTGAGGATAAAGCGGATCAGAAAATATATGGATGGATGGATGGAGAGAGGGAGAGCGAGCGAGAGAGAAAATCTAAAATATTGTTTGCTATCAGAAACCTGGCTAATAATTGACCGCTGATAACAACAAACTGACCTCCAATCACGTATGTCTGAAATAATATTGTAAATGCAGTCAGAATATTTGTCAACCTGTCCTCCAAAAAATTTGGTTGGTCAATGTGGAGATCAATTTAAGTGGACAGCAATCATTTAAGAGAGAAAATAGCAGGCCTCTTGATCTGTTCTATTGTTTGTGGAAAATCCTTCACTTGGCTCTCGAGTGACTCGTGCGGAGACAAATGTTGACTCATGTCCTGCATGGCATTGCGGCACAGATATTGAGCTGTGGTGTCAAGTGTCTCACCTGGTGGTGAACCTCGCAATCTGGCCGCAGCTCTTAAAAGATAACTGTCAAACTCAGCCCCAGGAAAGGCAGCTTTAACCGACACACCTTCACTGTTTGGGTCAATTAGTAAGAGGATTTCAATTACCTGTTGTGCTTAATATTACACACTAACATTTGCAAACGAGGTAAACAAAGAGGACATTGTGTTCCTCCATTTTGCCCAGTTTTTGCTAAGCCGATGGATTCTGTTCAGACATGATGCAGGCTATTTTTCAAGATGCTTTCAAGGCTTCTGGGTAAAAGAAAAAAAAATACTTTTGCGTTTCCTCCTGGTTTGATGAGGCTTTGCAAAGAAAAATAATATGACACTGTAATAAGTGTTTTGACCCTTTCAGTGAGACAATTGTTGCAGAAAAGCTTTGAGTCGCCCTGGGTGGAAAGCTGCTTCTGACTCTTCCACTCTGTTGCCTTTTACCTCGACTGGATTTGACATGCTTCCTTTCCCTCATCCATTATCTCTGTTTCCGCTTCATCTTATCTCTCATTTGCAGTTGTGTTTATAAGGAGACCAAAAAAGCAGTGCAATGCTCTCTAATGCATTTTTCCCCCCTAATTAGCTACGTGCTAAATTCTGAACACACAAGGAATAGTCGACATAATTTCTCACTTGTAGACAGAAGAACGCTATAGCTGCTCGTTTTCTTCTGCTCTTCCTCTTGTTTCGTGGGAGATTTGTGGAGTACTTTTGCCTAGTTTGCCTCGTAAAGAATACATGCCTACTCTGGTGTTTTTTCACAAAACAGATAAAGGACAAGGAGAGTTGGCAACATGCTTCAGACATACGTGCATTAAGCAAATTACAGTGTACGCTTGCAAATTCACAATTTCAAATTAGGGAAGTCACCGATTTAGATGTTTCGCAGCGGGAAACTATCCTCCACTTTAAATTGAAAAACTCACCTATTTGCTGTTTTGTGGTAACATCGACTGTGTTGAAGTGAGTTGAGGAGCTTCAGCCAGACACAAATAGTGCTTTGGGTGCCATCTTGTGGCATTTATATTCATAGCTTTTTGGAGTAGGCGTCAATAAATCACAGATTTTCGCTAACACTCAAAAACAGGTTTACGAAATATCCCTGCGTAAACCCTACAAGATGCATATTTGATAATGTTTGATCACTACAGTGTCATTTCCTGCATCAGGTGGGGTTTTTTGGCTGTAATGCAAACCCTCCCTGTGATTATTTGCCCTTTTCCTCAACTTACTCATTCCATGTTTGGTGTGTTTTTGTAGACGTGGGCTCAGTGGAGGGTCTGGCATACCACAGGGGTTGGGACATGCTGTACTGGACCAGCTACACCACCTCAACGATCACCCGTCACACTGTGGATCAGAGCCGCTGGGGCGCTGTTGACCGGCATACGGTGGTCACCATGTCAGGAGATGACCACCCGAGAGCTTTCGTGCTTGACGAGTGCCAGAGGTTGTCTTGTTATCCCTTTCTGTCACAAAATGCCTCCTTTGTTGTTTCACCCCTAACGTTAATTTTCTATTTTTTTCCCCATCCATCACAAAGCCTGATGTTCTGGACCAACTGGAATGAGCAGTCGCCCAGTATAATGCGAGCTACACTCACCGGGTCCAACGTGATCGTGATCATTGGCACGGACATCCGAACCCCCAACGGCCTGGCCATCGACCACCGCGCTGAAAAGCTTTACTTCTCTGACGCCACCCTGGACAAGATAGAGCGTTGCGAGTACGACGGCAGCAGGCGTTATGTGAGAGCCACGTACACACCGCTCAGCGTGCTAGAACACAATGGCGATACTGTATTTATACTGCAGTGTGATTATATACTATGATCTGTGGATCGTTTTTTTTTTTTTTGGCCTCTCCAAGATTGGAATTTCCTGAATGCGTCAATTCATAAGCGTGGTTATGCTTCCCCCTCTAGGTGGTCCTGAAGAATGAACCAGTGCACCCCTTTGGCCTGGCAGTATATGGAGATTACATCTTCTGGACGGACTGGGTGAGGAGAGCCGTTCTTCGGGCTGACAAATACACCGGAGGAGACATGAAGGTTCTGCGTGCCGATATCCCTCAGCAGCCAATGGGAATCGCCGCCGTGGCCAACGACACTAACAGCTGTGAGTGTTTTCCACTGTGTTTGTGCAGCCGCTATTCTCTTTTGGTTACAAGATATTTTTCAAAGGCCGGCAGTCTGCTTCAGTGATTTGAATCCGTTTTGCTTTAAGTGCGATGGAGCCAAAGATAGTGAAAGTTGTAAAAGTAAAGCCCTCGTGTCGTGGTTTTCGTGCCTGACTTTGACGCTGCTGGCGTTGGCTCACTTCCCAGTCCCTATTTACTACAATCACACAGTGATTGACTGTCCGTCAGCGCAGGATGTGGTAGTTTCACCCAAAGTCTTCTGGGGTTAGCTAAAGCTCCTCTTGCGGCTCTAAAACACACACTTACACTGGGTTGTACTGAGTGTTTCCGAAGAGCAGTATATTTGACACTTTCAAGGTCGAAAAATAATTACACTATGACAAAAATAAGAACTTGAAAGTATAAAGAGTGGTCATTGCGTTATTTTGATGGGAACGTGTTAGCGTAGGAAAATTAATTGCAGGCCAGGTGTGTTGAAATGTGCAAATTTGTGCTCGATAACCTTCCTAACAAACTTACGCTCTGCTCAGGTGAGTTCTCTTTGTGCCGCGTTAACAACGGAGGATGTCAGGACCTGTGTCTGCTGACTTCGGAAGGGAGAGTCAACTGCAGTTGTCGTGGTGACAGGAAGCTTTTGGAGGACAACACTTGCATAGGTAATGCAGTACAGCGTAAGGGATGCCTGATTTTGACTTTATTTCATCTTCCATTTCATCTGTATTTTTCAAAAAAGGGACTAAGAATAGGTTTCGCAACTTTCCCTAGTGTTTTTGAAAACTGCTGGAGTCTGTGCTCTGCTAGAGAGTGGAAAAAACAAGCGTCCAATACCTTTCTTTGCCTGACTCACACACTTCCTCCAGAACATAAGAAATTCAGCCCTCCACGTCCAGGCAGCAAATAAATCACCACTGGCTAATTTAACAATATGCGCCCATAAAGCACATGAATGTGTGATTTATTTTCACTCCTGGAGGCAGCACTTCATCACCAAGCACCCCCACTGTCAATTACTGTAGCGGATCTGTGCATTTGGCACGTGCAGCAGACATATTGTAATATCCTGAGACGGCGCAATTTAACGAAATGCAGAAATGCTTGCCTGCAGACACAAAATGCGCAAATGGCCAACTCACAAAATATTCACTTGGCTATTTAATTTCACACTTTGTGGGTGGCCAGAGACCCAATAATACAAACAATTAAAAAGTCAAATTTACGTCCCCCACTGAATGTATTTTAATTAACAGTGAAATCCGAATGTTGTTTTTGCCCTCTCGCTGTAGCGCTGAACGCCACATGCAATCCCGCCGATGAATTTGAGTGCGGAAATGGAGATTGCGTGAACTACACGCTGACTTGCGACGGCATGGCCCACTGCAAGGACAAATCTGATGAGAAGCAGTCTTACTGTGGTGAGAAGGAACTCTCGCTCTGTTTTCATGAGCCGCTCAGCCAAATATTTGTGTTTTATGTTGCACGCTATTTCATTCTGGGCTTGTGTTCCAGCCAATCGTGCGTGCAAAAAGGGCTTCAGGCGTTGCGTGAATGGCCGCTGTGTAGGGCATCACTCCTGGTGTAACGGACAGGACGACTGTGGAGACAATTCCGATGAGCTTTTCTGTAACAGTGAGTCATACCATTTATACTTTTCGAATGAGATCTTAAATCTTCTCTTAATTGTATTACTGCAACATTGCTCCTGCTACCGCTAATGATTAAATGTAGTAGTGTATGCTGTCACGTTCGCCAATCAGGCACCCGTGTCTTGTTCTTTTCTAATGAAAAGATGTTATTGATGCCCACAAGCTAATCGAAATATGTTTGTGCTTGCCAGCAACGCTGTGCTCACCCGAACAGTTCCAGTGCAGAGATGGAAGTTGCATCACAAACTCCAGCAAGTGTGACCAGAAAGTGGACTGTGAGGATGCGAGTGATGAGATGAACTGCAGTAAGTGGGAATTAAAAAAGCCTGATGCTGCAAAATATAAATAAGTGGGGAAAAAAAAAAGATGAGGCTCCAGACCGAGCTGTGCTGTAAAGTAGTGTGTGTGTGTCTGTGTGTGTGTCTATGTGTGTGTGTCTATCTCTCTCTCTCTCTTTTTTTAAGCTGCCACCGACTGTTCCAGTTATTTCCGCCTGGGAGTGAAGGGAGTGACATTTCAGAAGTGCGAGTTCACCACCCTCTGCTATGACCCCGCATGGCAGTGCGACGGGGCTAACGACTGTGGAGACCTCTCCGATGAAAGAAATTGCCCAGGTTCTGCAGTACACATTGATTTTCACAAAATGGGAAGGCGGTGACCTACGAAAGGTCATTTTTCACTTAGGGAATAAAAGCATAAAGTTCAATGTTCGATTGATGAGAATTATTGTTCTGGAAGAACCCGGCAATACAAATTATATTTCTCTTGTGTTTGTTTTTTTAATGATAAGAGCCTATAATTAAATTGGCCATGTCTGCGCTTTTCCAGGCAGTGGAAAAACCAAGTGCCCGACGCCTTTCTTTGCCTGCCCCGGCGGAAGGTGCATCCCGATGAGCTGGACTTGTGACAAAGAGAACGACTGCGAGAACGGCGCAGACGAGGCTCACTGCGGTAACTTGGCACAGTCGAAGCCGAAAGAGCCGGGCGACATCACGCTGTTACCGGTGCTTCAAACGCTTGCCTCTGAACCTTTCAGATAAATTTTGCGCAGCCTCTCAGTTTGAGTGCGGGAACCACCGCTGCATTCAAAACTCGTGGGTGTGTGACGGAGCGGACGACTGCGGCGACGGCAGCGACGAGGACAGTAAATGCAGTGAGTGAAAATGAAATTTTGAACAGAAATGACGTCTTTCCTGCAGTGTGTCGTCCGTGTCTTCAGACCAAACTTTCGCAGTCCTTATGTTGCTCACCTGCTGTTTCACAAGAGGCCTGTTGGTGGTCATACGGTGTATGAAATAGAGGTCAGATTCCCCAGGGAAGCATTAACTGCAGACGATAATTGAATGGAAACAAACAATTGCATTTTTGTAACTGCCATCCATTCGACCACATGATCAATGTAAGACAATATTTCAAATCTCTTTTCTCCCATTCGGTCTTCTTTGTCTCTCACGTCTGTTCACCTTAGCGCCAACTCTCATCCAGTATCTCCTTTGGGATGCTTGCATTCTCTGCCGAGGGGACACCGCCTGGCACCAGATTAGAGTCAAAAGAGGCAGTGGGCTGGACAGTATTTTCTGTCCATTGAATCTGTCGAATCGCGTTTCCACTGCATTTCATTGAATGCTTGATGAAGAGTTAGGTGGTTTCTGATTGTTCCCTCGTTTATTGACAGAAACCAAAACATGCAGTCCCGAAGCCTTCCAGTGTCCCGGTTCCCACATGTGTATCCCTCAACGCTGGAAGTGTGACGGAGACAAAGACTGTCCCGACGGAGCAGACGAGAGCGTCAAAGCTGGCTGTGGTGAGTACAGAGTAGTCAAGGCTCGGATACAATCAAAGAGACGAGGGAAAAAAAAAGAAGAAAAAAACGGTCCTATTTCATTCACCGACCCAGTCCGTCTGTTTGTGTCGCAGTCTTTAACAACACTTGCAGCAACAATGAGTTCATGTGCCAAAACCGGCAGTGTATTCCCAAGCACTTTGTGTGTGACCACGACAACGACTGCAGCGACGGCTCGGATGAATCGCAGGAGTGTGGTAAGCGAAGCGTTTTTTTTTTTTTTTTTTTTTTTTTTTTTGACACACCGGTGGGTGATTTTCACAGCTCGCTTTTTTTTTTTGCCGCATGCTACAGAATACCCGACCTGCGGACCCAAGGAGTTCCGCTGTGCCAATGGACGCTGCCTCATTCAGAGCTCGTGGGAGTGCGATGGGGATTTCGACTGCCATGACCACTCAGATGAAGCCCCGAAGAACCCACGCTGCTCGGGCCCAGGTTATATTCACTCTATTTCCATGGATAGGGTGTATCACTTGTTTTATTTGTCTAGTGAGATTTCACAATAATAACGTTTTTTTTTTAGTAGGTTTATGCCATCACATCTCCTCAAGCATCTAAGCAGAGATTGCCTTGCGTCTTTCCGATCTTGCTCACAGTCCCTTTCGGGCATACGGTCATGCTATAATAAGACTGCTCGGAGATGATTTCACAAGCTTTGGTTATAGTCCTCGATTTATGTCTGCTCCTTGACATAATTTTCCATGGCTTCAGCACCATGTTTACTCTTGTGTTGTCGAACCGTGCCGTATTATGAGAACAGTTAATCATTTGGCATGAAAGAAAATATAAGAACCCCTCCTCTTCGTTCTCCCCTTTCGTGCGCGCAACAGAGAAAAAATGCAACGACACAGCGTACGCCTGCAGCAATGGGAAGTGTATCAACGAGACGCTACTCTGCGACCACAAGGACGACTGTGGCGATGGCTCCGATGAGCTCAACTGCTTCATTAAGGAGTGCCTGAACACCAAATTGAGTGGTTGCTCTCAGCTTTGTGAGGACCTGAAGATCGGCTTCAAGGTAAGTGAAGAGAGATTCAAAGTAGCGTTTCCGGCTTGCGGCGCGTTACTGGGGCTTTATCTGCCGTTTGCCGCATCACCTCGCAGTGTAGATGCCATCCTGGATTCCGGCTGAAAGATGACGGCAAGACATGCGTGGACGTGGACGAGTGTACAAGCACCTATCCTTGCACGCAACGCTGCATCAACACACACGGCAGCTTCCATTGCCTTTGCGTTGAGGGTTTCCAGCTTAGCCCCGAAAACCCCACCATATGCAAATCGACATCAGGTAAGAGACATCCATTTTCTCCGAGCCCATTTCTGCTCATTCAGGATTGACAGATCACCGGTCCGTCTCAGATAATGTAGACAGCGTTTCCCAACCTTTCGTAGAGTGGCACTGATTCGCTCCTTTCCTTTCTACAGACGAGGAACCGTTCCTGATCTTTGCCAATCGCTACTACCTACGCAAACTCAACTTGGATGGCTCCAACTACACTCTCCTCAAACAAGTGAGATCTGCCGCTTCCACGACAAGCATCGATTTCAATGGGCTTCGGCTCGGGTTCACCGCCGGTCCAACTAATAATATCTGCGCATTGACAGGGATTGAACAATGCTGTGGCTTTGGACTTTGACTATCGCCAGCAGATGATTTATTGGACCGATGTGACCACGCAGGGCAGCATGATCCGACGAATGCACATCAATGGCAGTGATGTTCAGGTCACTGTGGCCATATTTTGATCCTTTTTTTAATTTTTTTTTAAACCAAGATTTACACTCTGCGTGTATGTGTGTGTGTGTGTGTGTGTGTGTGTGTGTGTGTGTGTGTGTGTGTGTGTGTGTGTGTGTGTGTGTATATTTTTTAATAGTGAGGTGCTCAAAGTAGCTTTTTACATTTTGATTGACAGGTCCTGCATCGCACATCACTCAGCAACCCAGACGGGCTTGCAGTAGACTGGGTAGGAGGAAACCTGTACTGGTGCGATAAAGGGCGGGACACTATTGAAGTGTCAAAGCTTAATGGAGCATACCGGACGGTTCTGGTCAATAATGGCTTGAGAGAACCAAGGGCTGTCGCTGTGGATGTACGCTATGGGTAAGAGCATTTATTAAAAGGAAAAAAAACTGTTGAAATGTTTTGGTTTCGGTGCAGGCACCGTGGGTTTAGTCTGTGTGCTCCTGTGATTGGTTCTTGTTCTGATGCAGAAATTTTAATGTACCCTTGTCTTTTTTTTGACAGATACTTGTACTGGTCAGACTGGGGTGACACCCCTCATATCGGGAGGATTGGGATGGACGGCAGTAACAGGACCGTCGTCGTGGAGGATAAGATCACCTGGCCCAATGGTCTGACTCTGGATTTTGTGAATGATCGCATCTACTGGGCCGACGCCCGAGAGGACTACATCGCCTTCGCCAGCTTGGACGGAACCAATAGACACACAGGTAAAGCACACGCAGTCATATGAAAGTGCAATGGCGAGTTTTGCCAGATGTTGATACCAATGCGAGTGGTCTCCTATGTGTAGTTCTGACCCAGGATATCCCCCACATCTTTGCGATGACGCTGTTTGAAGAGTACATCTACTGGACAGACTGGGAGACCAAGTCCATCAACAGAGCTCATAAGACTCTGGGAATCAACAAGACCTTGCTGATCAGCACCTTACACAGGCCAATGGACGTCCATATTTACCATCCGTATCGCCAACCGGAGGGTATGACCGAGTCATCTTTCAGTTGCTGTCATAGCACGATTTTTCACTGGGATGTCTAATTTCCTTTCATCTTGTTCTGCAGTGGCAGAACACCCGTGCCAGACGGATAATGGCGGTTGCAGTAACCTGTGTCTACTCTCACCAGGAGGGGGCTACAAATGTGCCTGCCCCACTAACTTTTATCTGGCAGCAGATGGCAAACAGTGCCTGTCTAACTGCACTGCCAGTCAGGTGCGCCACTTTAAAACGATGACTTCAACAAGGGGATTAAAGCATATAAAGGGGTCAATCGGGGCAGCTAATAGGAATAATGTTGAAAATCACTTTGCTCACTCTGTGTCTGCTAGGATGGGCTCCAGCTCACTGGTGACCATAACGACAACAAACTGTATGGAAAAGGATTGGATGATTAAAACTCATTCACTCCCAAAGACGTTTTTAAACGTCTTTTCAGACTTGGTCTAGAATTGGCTGGTACTGAATGAGTTAAAGAACTATTTACGGTTAAAACAAAGTAAATATGTCATCTTAAATTGTCATCAATTCCATTGTGAACTGCGTCTAACTCAAATTCGCCCACTAGCATTCCCATGGAAAGTTTCTTGAAATTTACGATGTGTGTTCTGGGGCCTTTGCAACTTGAGCAAAAACTTAACCATGTCCATAAATGAGGGTTTTCCCTTCTCTGATTCCTCAGTTTGTTTGCAAAAACGACAAGTGTATTCCATTTTGGTGGAAGTGTGACACCGAAGATGACTGTGGGGACCGCTCGGATGAGCCCGCCGATTGCCGTGAGTGACAACTGCTTCCTCGCCGCCATCTCCTTCATCCGTTACTGTTGGGTCTGAAATTGTCCCTTGGGTTTTGTTACGCTAGCGGAGTTTAAATGCAGACCAGGTCAGTTCCAATGCGGTACAGGAATCTGTACAAATCCCGCCTACATCTGTGACGGAGACAATGACTGCCAAGACAATTCAGATGAAGCCAATTGTGGTATGTTTCGACGCACATTGAGAAGTTCACTCCCCACCTCCCCCCACCTTACTGCAAATTTCTACCGGTATTAAGCGTTTATGCATCTGCCCTCCAGATATCCATGTGTGCCTGCCGAGTCAGTTTAAATGCACCCACCCCAGCCGCTGCATCCCTGGCATCTTCCGTTGCAACGGACAGGACAACTGCGGGGAAGGAGAGGATGAGAAAGATTGTCGTAAGTTTTACCACTGCAGCACTCACCGTACACATACTGTATTTGTACAGAAGCGATGCAGTGCCAGGAACCGAGTTATCTCCTCTGTGTATTTAACATGCTCCCTCCGTCCTCTGTATAGCGGAGGTGACATGCGCCCCCAACCAGTTCCAGTGTGCCGTCACCAAGCGCTGTATTCCACGGGTGTGGGTGTGTGACCGGGACAACGATTGCGTGGATGGTTCCGATGAGCCTGCTAACTGCAGTAAGACCCATCGATTTCTTTGCAAAAAAGTCGTTCACATCCGAAACAAATCGAATTTTCTTTTGCTGAAAAAAGTCTTTTATGATTTTAATGTGGATGAAAGTAATACCTTAAGATCCCCTTTACTGCTGTGAAAATATGGCTACATGAAAGCGAAAACTCTGTTTCGGAAGGACCAGGTTTATGAATTAAAATTTGCAAGGAAAGTGACCGTGTTTTACGAACGAAGGCGCAGTTACAGTACCGTCTTAATATAGCTACCAATTTACGAAAAATGTAGTGCACACCCTTACTGAGACTGCTGATTAATTTTTGACGTGATGAACATCATTTCATGTTGTATGCATTTTCGAAAACATGCACTCTTGTTTTTGTCGAAGAATTGTCTAATTTTCCCATCATGCGAAATTGCTGTCGATTTGACTCACTGTGTCATTGATGCCGCAGCTCAAATGACATGCGGTGTGGATGAGTTCCGCTGTAAGGACTCGGGCCGCTGCATCCCAGCGCGCTGGAAGTGCGACGGCGAGGATGACTGCGGCGATGCGTCAGATGAACCCAAAGAGGAGTGCGGTAAGTACACTACCCCGTTTGCCGAAATTTTTCTTGGTACGGTTATCGAAAATCCCGAATATCTCATCTCCTTTATGTTGCTTTTGACGCTCAGATGAGCGGACGTGTGAGCCATATCAGTTTCGCTGTAAGAACAACCGCTGCGTGCCCGGACGCTGGCAATGCGACTACGACAACGACTGCGGGGACAACTCTGATGAAGACAAGTGTGGTAGGTTCCCACTCAGTTTGTTACTCATTGAATAGAACATTAGGCATAACTGCGCAATTCGAGATCTCTCGGCGTGACGTTGTGCAATTTCATGCTACTTTAAACTATAACCACAACACTACACAGATTTAAGAAAAAAACAACAACAAACATACATATTTTATTGCATAGATTCACACATGATGATAGATCTGCGTACCTTCTTGCTTGCTGAACTAGTGGTGCTAAGAAAAAGGTATAATATGAATATATTTGATAAAAAGTTAGTTTTCAGGATATGGTGTTCGGTTTTCCCGAGTAGAAATGCAAGTGGGGTTCCAATGCGCTTTTTCTTGTTTTGGCTCACAAATTCCCAACCTCTTTGGCATTCTGGAAAGCAGCATTCATTTGTTTGATAGCTCCTTACAAACAAGATGCACAGTTTTGTCCTTTATTGTGTTTTTAATCCATGAAAGAGATTATTGTGCTCTTGAACGTGATTAAAAATAAGTCAGGAAAAAAATATGGACACACAAAATCACGCTAGTTTGATTGCATTCACACAATGAAAAGCTAAACACATACCGGGACTCATTTATTTTTGTACTTTGAATACAACTGTTGGATTCACCAGGCGCTTTAAGAGGGGCGGGGCTGCCACTGACAGGTGACCGTTCGCGTGACGTAAAAAAAGCGGCATCTCAATTTGTTTCGTTAGTGAATACGCTCACTTCGTCGTCGGCGTGGCCCAATGGTAAGCTACATGTGTGTCCGCTTTTCTTTACCAGATATGTAAAATTACTTTTTAGATTCGATCATGATCGGTTGCTTCTTTGTTTGTCTGCTTTGCATTGTGTCCGTTGTGCTTTATGTTTGCCGCATCGCTATGCAATCACAGTTACCGTTCGCAATCGGCAATTTAAACAACGTGGGCTAAAGTGTTGCTAGAACAGTGGTGTCTTTATTTTAGCTCATTTTTGCATAATTGTCATGTTTGTCCGGCTGCAATTTGATGTTTAAATGAAGTAAATTGCGTTGCAGCTAGGGTTAATCATGCCGGCGCTCCACTTCCGGGTTGGACCTTTGGGACTTGTAGTTCTTTTGTTCGATTCGACTTGATATGTTTGTGCTTTATGGTTTCTTACGTTTAAAGTAATGAATAATGATGACGATAATAATACATAGTGAAAACATGGTTGATTAAAGTATTTATTAAACGTATTGTTAAAATAAAGGTATTAATGTCAATTATATACATATTTACATCGTGATGCAGAAAGATAGATGTATTTATTTTTTACTGCATTTATGTGTGCTTTAGGTTCTTACCTGCTTCTGCTACTACTTCTGTTACAACGACTACTACTTCTGCTGCAAAGTGCTCCAATAAATGATCAAAAAGTACAGAACGAGTAATCCTTCGATGCTGACCGACGATCCCTTTTCAGAGGGCCGTGAAAAACGGAATTAACTGAACAACTGTTGTACTAAATAGTGCCGCTGTCAATGAGTGCTAGTTATTGAATGAGTGCTGAGCAACGTGTCACCTTTTCACTCTGTTTTTGCCGTTTGATTCACTCCGTGACGAGATTCCATTTGAATCGGTCTTCTGCTCATTTTCACATCTCACCTCATCTCATATCTATTTTGTATTTCACACTGGCCTGTTGCTGTGAGCAAGAGGTAGGTGTTTTCATCCTTTCAGTTTAAGAATCTCAGCTACTTGCTCCGTGTCCTTTCTGCCCTCTTTCAACCCCCGCCCCCTACAACAGACCCCGCAAAATCCTCCACAGTGTACCATAGTTTACAGTATGCTGTCCCGTCCCCATTTGTACTCCCTATTAGTCATTCCTGAAACAAACAACTTTATCAACCTCTTTTTTTTTTTTTTTTTTAATTGTCCGCCTGACGCTCAACAGACAGCAACCTTGAATATATATATTTTTTTGCAGTGCTTTCTCCTTTTTTTTTGTTTGTTGCCCTTCCCTTTTCTTCCCATTTCACATGTACCTATCCCTCAGCCTTCTAAACTGAGAACTCTTTTCCCTCAGTTCCTCGCCAGTGTTCAGAGAGCGAATTTGCCTGCACAAATGGCCGCTGCATTGCCGGGCGCTGGAAGTGTGACGGCGACCACGACTGTGCCGACGGCTCAGATGAGGTTATTGCTCAGCAATTCCTACAGTTGACCACTTGAAAGTCAGCAACGCTAATGGAATGGATTTTATTTTTGTTTTGGTCCAGAATGGTTGTGACGTCAAGTGTGACAGCGATCAGTTTCAGTGCAAAAACGGCCACTGCATCCCCATCCGCTGGCGCTGTGATGCTGACCCCGACTGTATGGATGGCAGCGATGAGGAAAAATGTGACATTGAGGGTGAGAAACACTTTCTATTTTCTTAATGCATAGCCCAGTGTTTTTTTTTTTTTTTTTTTTTTGGGGATGATGACCAGAAGGCTTTGTTCAGACGAAAATGAAACCAATACAATAAGTCTTATATACCCTCTTAAAAATATTGACAGAGCTCCTTCATCATGTAAGTACAACTTTGGATAACATCTGTCATTTAATTGTTCTGCGTGTCACGAAAAGTCACCTGCATAGATAGTTGAACAAATATCAGCACACTGCTTGGGAATCACTGAATAGCCCAAATGTGAAATCAGAAGCCATAATCAGCCCTTTCCTATTTCAGTGGGAAGACACTGCTCCCTGGAAGAGTTCCAGTGCAACAACACTCTGTGTAAACCACTGGGCTGGAAGTGTGATGGCGAGGATGACTGCGGAGACAATTCTGATGAGAAGCCAGAAGAATGTGGTAAGAAGAACACATTGGCACCTTCCCTTTGGGCTGCTTGGAAACAGACATTTATTTCTCCTCCTGAGAGTTGCTCTTTTTTTTTTTTTTTTTTTTTTTTTTTTTAAACTCCAAGCTAAATTCCAGTGTCCGCCCACGAGACAATTCCGCTGTCATAATGACCGCGTGTGTCTGCCAATTTCAAAACGCTGCGACGGGATCAACAACTGTGGGGACAACAGTGATGAAATCAACTGCCGTGAGTTGTCATTTCATGTCGTTTCATATGCGTTTAAAGTACAATGCATTTCTAACCCTCCCTGCATGCTAGTTTAAACCTTGGCGGGCGTCGTCTTAAAAACAAAAAAGCAAATAATGACTCTGGATGAACTTCTCTTGAACTTTGCTACTCCAGAGCTTCCTCCATCCAAGCCAGTCTGCCAAAAAGATGAATTCCAGTGTTCAAATGGCCAATGCATCAGCTCTGTTCTACGTTGCAACTTCTTCAACGACTGTGAGGATTACGGCGCTGATGAAATCAACTGCAATAAGAAAGGTAGGCCGCGTTAGCGCGGCGATGCCGAGACTTGGAGGCTGCTCCGCCTTGTTTCGAACTGTGAGAATGTTGTCTTGCAGACACCGTGTTGAATGACTGCCGCAACAACAGGACAGTGTGTGGCGACGGAGATGAAGCTCACTGTGTGGTCAACGGGACAAGCTCTTTTTGCTCCTGCAAACCGGGCTTCCAGTCCTATGGGCGTAACAGATGTGAAGGTGCGTTTGCCAGCTCTGCTCCCAGGTGATGTTCCATGAAAACACGGCAACGACTTTTGCTCATTTGTTGACAGATAAGAACGAGTGCAGGGAGTTTGGAGTGTGTTCCCACATTTGCAACAACACAAAGGGCTCATACAAATGCAGCTGCCACAAGTACTTCACCAGAATCAATGACACTTGCAAGGCTGACAGTGAGTACCGTACTTATACTGTATACCTTTTTTGCGTTCTATTCGGACATCAATTCTGAACACAGCCAGTGTTAGAAGAGGGTGTGCACATTTGTGCAACTACCTTATCTCAGTTGTTTGTTTTTACTTCCCCCTCTAAAAAATATATTTTTGAAAATATTGCATTAAAATTGTACACATTCTAGGTCACATTAACTCATTCAATGCCAAGGACGTTTTTTTCCATGTTTTTTTTAACAATTCAGGCATTTAAACCCAGGTGCGATTTTCTGTTTTTTGTTTGTTTTTTTAATACCGACTGTATGCTGCATTTTCTCATGAATGGATTGTTCACTGCTTTTCAAGATGCATTGAGGGTACACTTAGAGAGGATAACCTAAACTCACTACACTCAGTGAAAATAGAAAACTCACAGTATAGGGCACAATCACAATTTCGTGGCCAGGAAAGAAATCCCATCATAGTTGTCGTCTCCAAGATGTTAGCGCGTGTCTCTGGGAGATGTTGTCCCTCCGCCCAGAAGAGCATGTGTGAGGTCAAATGCAGCTGATGTTTGATCTGAAGGAGGCAGTGGCCTCAATCTCATTCCTCCTGAAGGTGTTTGATGGGGTTTATAGGTGAGGCAACACCATTCCACCAATCTCGAACAAAAACGGAATAGTTTGAAGCATTCGGCTGTCACGAAAATGTCTTATTTGTTCCATGTCCAAAATTCCTACTACTCTTAATACATGTCTATCGAATGATAAAAATACTGATGATTATAATTCTTTACATTATAGAAGAAGTGATTGGTATTCTTGAGAATGCGGTTTTCTTGTGTCGTTTTTAGCCATGTGAAGCCCATGTAACAAATGAAAAAAAAATCACTTTTTGTTCAATTTTGAGCTCAATTGAACAAAAAAATGCTGTTTCACTTTTCCGCTCAACCGCTATATTATTTGTCAACTTCATCCCCAGCTCAGAGACAAGTGCTCTACATTGCCGATGACAATGAAATCCGCGGCTTGGACCCCTCTATGCCAAACTGGCGTTATGAGCAAATCTTCCAGGGCGACGCCAACGTGCGCATAGATGCCATGGATGTGCACATCAAGTCAAATCGCATCTACTGGACCAACTGGCACACGGGGCGCATATCTTTGTATGAATTGCCTTCTTCCTCCTCCCCGTCACCGAACAACAACCGTAACCGACGCCAAACGGAATCACGGGTCACCAATATGGAGGTGAAGACATACAGCCAACAAATCACTTGACTACTAGCATTCGCGCTTTTTTTGTTGTTGTCAGCAGACTTTGATGCTCTCTGCGTTTAGATCCCTGATCTGAAGATGCCCCGAGGCATTGCTGTGGACTGGGTGGCGGGAAACCTGTATTGGACCGACTCCGGTAGAGACGTCATTGAGGTAGCTCAGCTGAGCGGAGGGCAACACCGCAAAACGCTCATCTCGGGCATGATTGATGAGCCTTATGCCATTGTGGTCGACCCTCCAAGAGGGTAAGTAGGGAAGGAAAAGCTCGCTTGTGTTGGAAGGGTGTTGAACATAAGTTCAAAGTGATGCAAATGACGTCATTCTCTAGGAAAATGTACTGGGCAGACTGGGGGAACCACCCCAAGATTGAAACAGCTGCCATGGATGGAACCATGAGAGAGACGCTGGTGGAAGAAAACATTCAGTGGCCAACTGGTAGAGCATACAGTACATCCACTACCACGTCTGCCAATTAAATACAGCTTTGGTAACTTGGTTGTCTTTTTTCCACAGGCCTGGCAGTGGACTACTTCAACCAGCGCCTGTACTGGGCCGATGCGAAATTGTCATTTATTGGCAGCGTCAGGCTGAATGGCAGCGATGCAGTCGTGGCCGTGAATAGCATAAAGAATAGTTGAGTGATTTTTGTTTTTGTTTTTTTTTTTGTTTGTTTTTCGTATTTCTGAAACAGAATGTGCATTTGCACAAATGCGTATTGGGGCAACACTGAAAAGAAAAAAATATATACACTGAAGACTGAAAAGTTTTGTCGAAATACCACAAGCTTACAGGTATACGTGTCTAAAAATGAATGCCATTGGGAAATTGAGCGCAATCATTCCAAATATATATTCTTGTGGCCCTCTAAAGCAGGGGTCCCCAACCGCCGGTCCGCGGACCGGTACCGGTCCGCCGGGCATTTGGTACCGGGCCGCACAGAAAGAACTTGCCTTAATTCCGTTTTATTTATTTCGGAATACGAAAGATGTTTTATTTTGAAAACTTACCGGATTCTCCGTTACATCCGTCTGTGTCCAGCTTGACACACGTCAAGCCACGCTTCTCCGTAACGCGACCAATTAGGCTAAAAACAAACACCGGAGCTCGCAAAATGAGTAAAAAAACTGCTGGAGATCGCAAATGACGGCGGCCTTAAAAGTACGTTCGAGACAACTGGATTAAAGTTATGTCTGAATACTCTGAGATCGCCACAATAGCACTTTTGCTATTTCCGACATCCTACCTGTGTGAGGCGGGGGGGTTATGCAGCAACGGCGACGAAAACAAAATTACGAAGTAGACTGGACATAAACCACACACTTGCGGTGTCATTGTCTCTCCTATTACCCCGAGATGGGACCGTCTGGTTGCAGAAAATCAAGCTCGGTGCTGTGGTGAGTCGTCATTTTCATGCACTTTGAATTTGCGTTGTATCGTATTTTGAAGGCATTAAACATTGCCATAGCGATTGGAGTGTTGCGGCCAGATTAGACGCTCCTTGTGTTTATTATTATATTTCGAAAACACCACAGTTTTCATGCAGCTCATACCATATTATTTTGTTGTATTATTTCCGCCACACCTTAAATGCCGGTCCCTGAAAATATTGTCTGACATAAACCGGTCCGTGGGGCAAAAAAGGTTGGGGACCCCTGCTCTAAAGCGAATAAATTGTCTACTTCATGTTTCTTGCTAATTGGATTTATTTTCATTTTGTTAAAAAGCTGTGCCAAATGTGCACATTTTCCTCAGTTTTTAGTTGTGATGAGCATTTATTTCACCATTTTTGGCTGTCACTATTTTTTATGACTTCAAATGAAATTTTTTTTCAATAATGTGTCATAACATTGACCTGCACAGGCAATTGTATATATGCAATGAGTGTTAAAATGTATCGACTCCCGAGAAGGAACTCCTCAATTATCAATTCTAAGTGCTTTAAACATATTTTTTGCCCTCACCGTAGCCCCAATAGTCCTTTGTCCATTTGAGTCTATTTTCTGTCTGTAAGGCTTCCCTCATACTGTACTTCTTTACGCAGAGCTCCATCAACCCTTCAGTATTGACATATTTGAAGACTACATCTATGGCATCACCTACATCCACAACCACGTCTTCAGAGTCAATAAATTCGGCAAGGGCGACGTGGAGAATCTGACAACAAGAATGAACCACGCCACGGATTTGGTTTTGTACCACCGCAATAAGCAACCAGAGAGTGAGTTTGCCGTTAAAGAAAAAGCAGTTGAAGAAGAGAGTGTGGTGTTATTGTAAACTGTGTGTGTATTTTCTAGTGAATAATCCCTGCGACCGAAAGAAATGTGAATGGCTGTGTCTTCTGAGTCCAAGTGGCCCAGTTTGTACCTGTCCCAACGGACACACGTTGGACAACGGCACATGCGTCAAGCAGCCCGCCCCCACGCTGTCTCCTATCTGTGAGTGAGCATACAGACTCAGGCGCACACATTCAAAACTTAGAAATGTAATCAGTGTTGCCTGTATGTAGTACATTATGTAAATTACACAGCGGCTTTACAGAAATTGACCGTCAATCTCAGACCAAAAAAAAAACAATTTACACCAGTTAATTGCCCGAGCAGTGCTAAGATGCTATCAATTGACAAAATGTGCCGATAATTGCTGCAGCGCCCCCGAGCGGCCCCTGCCTGGTCCAGTGTCTGAACGGCGGCAGTTGTTTCCTGAACGCCCACAAGCAACCCAAATGTCGCTGCCAGCCTAACTATGGAGGTGATCGGTGTGAGATTGACCAGTGCAGAGACTACTGCAAGAATGGAGGAACCTGCACACCTTCTCCAACAGGTAGGAAGCAGAATCCGATCAAAAGATCAGTGATTCGGCTACTAACAATTAGGATTTGCCTCGAAAGACGACCAAGGATGAATCATTTGCCTTGAGGGTGTTGGTGTAGAAGTACAGAGGAGGTCAGAAGGAGTTGCATTGTGTCTTTATACGTGTAGAACCTACGTCATTGCAGCCAGAGGGGAACTATCGTACTGCACGAGGAAGTCTGGAGTGGTTAGTAGTTAGACTAGTACAGGACGTGTATGACAGCAGCAAAACAGTTGTGAGGTATGCTATAGGTGTGACTGAGGAGTTTGAGGTGGAGTCGGGAGTGCATCAGGGATCAGCTCTAAGCCCCTTCCTCTTTCCAATAGTGTCGGATAGGCCGACAGATGAGTTTGGAGTGAAATCACCACGGAGCATGATGTTTGCGGATTACATTGCGGTGAAAGCAGGGAGCTGGTGGAGAAACGTTTCGAAAAGTGTCAGCAAGCGTGGTAAAAGAGATGAATGCAGATTAGCAGAAATATCGACAGAAGACACAGTATTGTGTATGAAGGACAAGTGGAGGAGAAAGAGAGGGGCTTCAGGGAGAAGAGAGAGCCACGGTGGAGAAATTCAAATCTTAACAAATAAGTCTTACTCCTTTGAGAATCACGCCCAAATTATGTGCCACCCCTGTTATAATTCTTATACACTATTTCCTCTTTACAGCATTCACATACAAATTCTTAAAACTGTATTTATTCCCATTTCCTCGCAAATGTCAACAGGCTCGCCGACCTGCCGATGCCTGCCAGGGTTTACGGGGCCGACCTGTAACCTGCACACATGTAAGAATTACTGCATGAATGGAGGCAACTGCAGCGTCAGTGCTGGGAACCAACCATCTTGCAGCTGCCCTCATGATTTCCTGGGCGACCAGTGCCAGTATAGTGAGTGTGGCGGTCTAATAGCTTCAACGTGCGCATTTTGTTTCGGAAGCGAGGCACTTGTATAACCTACGTGTGTGTGTGTGTATGTGTAGGAAGCTGTGAGGGCCACTGTCTGAACCGAGGCACGTGTCTACAGAGTGCGAGTGGCTCCAAACTGTGCCGCTGTCTGCCTCAGTACACTGGCAGCACCTGTGAGATCGACAAGTGCCACTATTGTCGCAACGGAGAGTGTATCCCCAAGGACAGGTTTACATCCACAGGGGAATTCACCTGCCGGTAAGCAGCTCAAACATTGAGAATTTTTTGGACACATTCACACACTCTGGGCACCTGCTGCATAAACTAAAGTCTAACAGAGATGAAATAACTCAAAGTAAGGTCAAATCTGTTTGTTTGTTGGGTGGCAAGATGTGGTAGCTTTTTGTGTCAGAGTGTTTCACTTGTTTGTAATATTTTCTCCTCATATTTTAATACTGGTCATCGGTAAGGTGAAAATAAGAAATGATTTGCCATAATTCTGTTAGTTTAAGTTAGGGGTGGGCAAACTCCGGCTGGCCAGTCGCATGCAGCCTACTCAGTTCTTTAATCCGGCCCATCAAGCATTTACTGTGTAGTACATGCTTCAGAGTCCTACTGGTTGATTTAAATGAAAAGATGTTTTTTTTTTTAATATTGTATTAATTAATCACATTCACTAATTTGTTTTATTTTGAACCATTTTACATTACACATTATTTAATTGTTTTATGAATAATAATTGAAAACATTTTTCAAGCATTCATGATTTAACTGAATTAACCTAAAAAAATATGTGGTTTATAATACATTTTTGAATCAAATTAAATAATGTGTTAAGCCGTTATAAATAATACAATTACATTTTAGCCAAATAGATTATTGTGTATTGTACAATCAATTTCATTCTGAATAGCATTCCCTTAAGGGCAAAATTTTAGGCAAGCGACTAGAATACAGCGCTTGTTTATCTTGCCAAGTCAATTTTTCTCGGTGTATTAGCAGATAATTTAACCTAAATTAAGTCACCTATTCGTGATACGCTTTTTTTTCTCTCCATTTTTAAGGATCAGTTTTCAGTGTTGGTAAACCTTAATCGTGCTTGTTGGAATTGGAGTTACCATGTTTTTTTTTGTTTTTTTTCTGTAAGAGAAACACTTGCTAGCTATATTTTCTTTTCAGAGATGGTTTGTGTAAAAAAAAAAAAAAATCTGTTGCCCTTCATCACCATCATCATCATCTAGTATTTTATTTGCATTTAGAAGCACAAAAGCAAATGTACTAACAAAGTAGAACACGACGAACACCTTTGCGTCCTCCACAGATGCGCTAACGGAAGAATCCAGCCCAGCTGCTACACCTGTGATACAAATGAATACTGCGCCAACGGCCAATGCTCCATCAATCCCCTCACCCACCTTCCAGAGTGCAGGTGAGCAAACTTTGCATTGAAATTTTCATCGTCACCACACATGCACGCGGTATACTTAGCTGTACGTATCTTCTCCTTTTGGTTGTGCGGGCGTGTAGATGTTCTCCTGGATGGACGGGGCATCGCTGTGAGTCAGTCACCAGTGGTGAAGGTTCCACCAGTTCAGGAGGGCGTAAGTGGACGCTCAAATACAGTACCAACTTCAACCCGCTACTTCAGTTGTCATGTCTCAATCCATGTATTTTGTGTGTAGGCACAGCCTCCATCGTGATCCCTGTGCTGCTCTTGCTCCTGCTGGTTCTGCTGGCTGTAGGAGCGTTGATCTGGTACAGGAGAAGGATGAGAGGGTGAGTCGGTAGTTAAAAGGCGTCGCTATTTGAGAGAGGCCTTTTTTTTTTTTTTTTTAACTCCCTCAGTCTTTCCTTTCTCCTACACTGTAATGGCATTTCCTCTGCTCCTCAGGTCTAGCCGGCCCAGCAAAACCGGCTCCAAACGCTTGCGGTAACAGTTGGGAGGGGCAGGGGGAGGGGGGGTGGGGGGGGCGCTACATCCAAACCTTTATACCTCGCCTCTTACCCATGAGTCTTAGTTGCTGTGCAGTGTTTGGTCCTGTGATTAGTGTGGCGTCATTCTCGCCCTTCAGTGTCTCTCCTGTTGAATCTGCCTCTTCGGGAACTGGAGGACAGATCTGCAATGAACAGATCTGTTAGCGTGTACCGTAGTCCTGTAAATGTCTTTCATGCTGTCACATGGTATATTGCACAGTAGGGATGAGCATTTAAATAAATGACCGTACCGGATTAGCATCAAAATCTCTCTCTCTCGCTCTCTTGCTCTCTTGTAGACACACACACATACCGATGATGAAGCACCGCGTCATAGCCTAATAATAATAATGCTCAATGGTACGCTCCATCCAGAAGTGGAAAGAATCCACGTGTCTGGTTCTGAAATTACTGATGCAGATGTATTTACATGCTAACGTGCCAGCCTGGCGAGCTTGACTCCATAACATTTGGTGCCAGTCTCTGATCCATACAATGAGGCCCAAGTATTTGGACAAAAACAGAACCATATATGATCGAATGGTAGGCTTTCGGCTTTTATAGAGTTCACAAATATAAGGCATTTACCATTTTTAAAAATCATTTTTTTATGGGCCCAAAAGTATTTGGACAAAGTGAGACCATTGGAAACGGCGCCATGTTTTCAATTATGTGGAACAAAATCTTTTTTTCATTTACTGCCTGAAGTGAGCTCATTTAATGACCCAATTCTGAGTTTTATCCCCGGAGAGACTTTCAGACAGCCTCTGAAGTCATATAATGTTCATCAAAATATTAAAAAGCTTGCTTTCTTTGTCCGAATACATTTCCAACCATGAAAATGAAATTGAAGCCGAATAGAAATTGCTAACTGGTAATTGCCTTCTTTTTATGAAACCTCTTCCAATAAAGCTGAAAATCAACATTTTAATTGCATGTTGTTTTTTTGTTGTTGTTGTATTACCGGTAATTGCTTGTGATGCTATATGAAGATAAAGTCATAAATGAAAACTCTAAATACTTCTGGACCTAACTGTATTTCACATTGTTTCCACATCAGACTTGGCTTTCTTCCTATCAGTGTTCACAGCAGCCCGTCGAGGCAACAAATTAGTTGGGCCTGAAAGTTACCTTGTTATAATATCCTAGTTGAAACAAAAATTTTAGCTGGGTCAAGATTGAAGATGCTCATCCCTACCGCATTTCAGTGGTGATTTAATTGCTAGCAATTTCATCTAGGATTGATGGCGATTCATTTTGTGCGATGAGAATTGGATCAGTTCTGGGTTTTAATCGAATGCTGGGTTTGTGTCTGTGCCTGTGCTGTGGCTTTTGCTTTTCTTCAGTCTGGTTTTGGACGTGACGCCATGATTCCGCCTCTCTTCATTGTACAGATGCGTGCAGGTGCCGTGACGGTGTCTCGTTCTGATATTGTATGACCTTGCTTGTGTGTCGTGTAGAGCGAAGGGCTTCCAGCATCAACGGATGACCAACGGGGCCATGAATGTTGAGATCGGTAACCCCGCCTACAAGATCTACGAGGGTGAGCCCGATGACGACGCAGGGGAGCTGCTCGACGCAGACTTCACCCTCGATCCAGACAAGGTACACAGTGTTCGAGGCCTATCTGGTAGTTTGACAGCGCGACCGTCGTGAACGGCAAAAAAAAAAAAAAGTCCGGAAAAGAAAGGTCTTTGTTCACCATTTGGGGGCATATTATATATCAAAAGTCCTACACTAGTGGTGTCAGTACTCGGTATTGGTGAGTACTTAAAGACACTCATACTGGTATCAGTTTGAAAAAAAAAAAAAAGTGCTATTGAACATCCCTAGTCAGGTCCATCAATAATCGGGACACAATTGTCATCTTTTTTGGCTTAAGCACCACCGCGATGGATTGGAAATGAGATGTGCTTGAACTGCAGACTCTCATCTTGGATGTATTTACTGTTGGTGGATATGTCGGCCATGTTTGAAGGGCCCAAAAAGTCAGAAATCAAACTTTTGGCTTTTTAAATGGCTTCCAATAGAAATTGTTCCCTTGCAATTCAGTGACGATTGCAGCAGGATGAATTCTATCATCTACTTATAGTCCGCCAATTGCTTCAAAACTCGTCGGACAGCGCTGCACAGCGCAGATGGACAATGACCTATAGACATATTTTGAAAGCAGCCGCATTTTTTATTTATTTATTTATTTATTTATTTATTTTTAAGTCAAGGAAGAGGACACTTCTGCATTGGGCGAGTCAGAGCCATTAAAACTCATTCAGTACCAGCCAATTCTGGACCAAGTCTGAAAAGATGTTTAAAAACGTCTTTGGGAGTGAATGAGTTAAGATGAGGCATGTGTTGATGTCCCAGTATTTATGGACCTGACTGTATTTGTTCAAACTATTACTAGGCAATCAAAAATATTTTAGGAGGTGCTTCTATTACTTTCTGCTTTTTGCCATTCATGCGTATACTGTACTGTTTATTTTTTTTCATATCCCAACGATAAGTTGGGCTTTACGTTACCACGGATAAACGACACTCATCTGATCTACATACCATCTGATGGATTTTATTTGATTTTTTTTCTGTCGTCGTCTGACTCCTCCCAGCCGACTAACTTCACCAACCCAGTGTACGCCACGCTGTACATGGGCGCCCACAACAGTCACAACTCGCTGGCCAGCACGGACGAGAAGAAGGAGCTGTTGTCTCGCGGAGAGGAGGAGCCCCTCGTGGACCCGCTGGCGTAGGCCGCGCATCACGCTGTTCCAAACACACCGCATCTTCTTGCCTTTTAGTGAAGAAAATGAAAACGCCTGAAGAAAAAAAAAAAAAAAAAAGCTGGAGAGGAAAATGACAAAAAAAAGTGTGAACACTGTATAAAATGTACAAAAATGAAGGACTACTTTTGTATGTGATTGCAGTATTATATTTTGTTCTTTTGAGATTCCTCTGGTCAAAAGAATAACATTTTCTATGAGAGATTTTTAATTTACACGTGTCCCTTACCCCTTTACCTAAATAGCCACTACCTCTGTGCAAAATGAAATGGAAAAATTAGAAGTCGTTAGCATCGGCGCAGTTTTAATTTGTATTTTTTTTTTCCATTATTTTTTTTATGACTTGTATAGAGAGCAAGAGAGAAAAGAGAAGGAAAAAAAAAAAAAACATTGTTCCATTTCACCAGTGCCAATTGTTTTGTTTGTGTGGACTTTGAGAGGGAACGGCAAAAAACTCAAAGTTGTCCAAATTTGTGCGGCTGTCGTCTGGCTGAGGATCTTTGCAAGACTGTGTGAAAGATATCCGCGTTGGTGCACGGCACCGGATGCTCTTGAAATGATTGTGTCGTCTTCCTTGCACAGAATTCCAATTTGATGGTATTTTGTAGGCTTTATATGGTCAGATGTGAAGCCAATGTGGGTTTTTATGACACAGCTCTGACAGCTGGAGCTGGTTTTGAAGTCAGTAGTCTATGTTGAAGAATGATGACTTTGCTCCCAGGTGAAACATTCCAGGCAGGTGTTGCGAATGTGTTGAGGCAAACATGGTCAGCTGGTCAATACTGGGAGGACCAAAGCACACCCGGGCCACATGGTGAGGTGATATCACGTGACTTACAGGGTCTTCCTCTAGTTGAAGGTGAGAAAAGCTTCACTTGAGGTCCTATCAGATGAAGCCGAGATCCGCACGGACCTTTTCTAAAACGTCAAGTCATGAGTTAGCTTTTTACCTTAAGTGGACCGCTTTGTAACGACTCTGTCTTTAAGTGCATTAAGGTCATTTGGTATTCGTGTGGTCGTCGGGCTTTGTCTAACCTCCTGTGTCGAACTGGTGTGCCCCCCCCACTCCCCCCGCTGCTGCTAATGCTACCACTCTTGTCCTTAGGCTCAAAATGCTGCTTCTGTCAGAAATGTGTCAGCCATAATCTTAATGCATGTAACACCGATCTTCAATAACTGCAGTTATCCTTAAAGACAGCGACAATGTTTTATTCTTTTTGCATACCTGTAAGCAAGTGTTATTTTACTCAGTTGTATATGTTTTGTATTTTAATTCAGAGATAAGTACAATCATTTTGTTTCTCCCAGCAGCAATTTTGCTTAAATTCATTCATTTTCCGATTGTTGTTGAATGTTTTTTTTTTTTCTTCATCAAATGAATGACACATAGCTTTTATAGTACACAATGCATGGAGGCTCAGACTTTCTTCTGGAAAGATACTAATGTTTAATTTTTGCTGGAGTACTTTGCAAACTAAATAACAGATATTGTTATAAATAAATTGAAAACTGTACAGACAATAAGTGGAATTTTTTTTTTGTGTGTGTTTTTCACACTGAAAACCCTTCTGTTTTGTACCTTTGCTCACACGCTGTCAGAGAGTAATATGTGTGTTCGGGCCTGAGCAACAGAGGTGTGAAGACGGTCTCAGAATGTGTGTTATTATTATTGGAATTGACAGATTTTATTTATTGTTAATAATCAAGAAAAAAATCGGCTCCAGAATAAAACCGGCACTTTTTCACAGAAAAAAAAGAGAGAGAAAAAAAAAGTGAGAGAATAAAGAGAAAAAAAGCAAGAGAATAAAAAGAGAGAGAATAGAGAAAAAAAGAGAGAAAAGCGATAGAATAAAGAGAAAAAATATAAAAAGAGAGAAAAAAGCGATAGAATAAAGAGAAAAAAGCACGAATAAAGACAAAAAAAGAGAAAAAAGCGATAGAATAAAAAGAAAAAAGGATAGAATAAAGAGAAGAGAAAAAGCGAGAATAAAGACAAAAAAGAAAAGGCGATAGAATAGAAAGGAAAAAAGCGATAGAGAAAAAAGGGATAGAATAAAGAGAAAAAGGATAGAATAAAAAGAGAAAAAAGCGATAGAATAAAAAGAAAAAAAGCGATAGAATAAAAAAAGAAAAAACAGCAAAAGAATAAAGAGAAAAGAAAAAAAAGCGAGAGTACTTTAGCACCATCTAGTGGCTATAAGCGCAAATTCCTGATCAGCAAACCATCGTGAAGTGCAAGAACTCGTTTGATGCTTTTTTCCCCACAAAATTCAACCCACTCAAAATTTTTATATTATTCAGTTACTGGGTTTGTCCTACATGTCTTTCCAAATCTGCAACAACAAAAAAATGATTACACCTACCGTTGTTGTAGTATACTGTAGGGCTGAGTCACAGTACTGTATATTAGTATCACAGTATGAGGCTTTTTTTTTTTTTTTTTGGTCTGTTTGTTCCTGTCTCTGGGGTACCTAATGTGGCCAATGAGTGAGTCTGAAATTCAAAAACTCCTCCAAAGAAATGATGTGCACAATATATATTTTAATATCCATCTTCCAACACACACAAAAAAATACTTGTGTAATCGTCGCAAATATACACAACTGAAACTGCATTCAACTGATGCAAAAACAAGAAAAAAATGCAATCTTATAAAAAATATATATTGAAGAGGCAACATCAAACCCAAGCAAGCAAGGTGCTGTGTTTTAAGTCGGATAGCAGGTTGCTAACACTGAAGTGGCGTTTTGAAGTGAACAAAATGTATTTGCTCTTTGCACGACGTAACATGTTTTCAAGCTTTTTCATTTTTCCGTCAATTCTCCCGTATTTTTATTATTATTCTTCGATTTAAGTCAAGCTCTCCTCTAGTCCGTACCTAGTGCCTGATGGCTGTGTTATATGAGCGTTTTGAGTGCTTCCCACTCGTACGGCGTAAGTTAGCACAAAGAGTTCTAAGCTGAGGGCGTTTTGGCGCAGGCGAGCCTGCTATAGCGGCGTCTGTTACATGAAAATGGAGAGGAGAAGATATCAAGTGCAAGCTGCAGCCGTGCCGTGTTTGAGTGGTGACGTCATCAGCATCTTTGTTACTCTGCTTCATCTCGCAGAAGGCAGAGTCCCACTAGTGATCATCTCCACCATTTTAGTCTCCAGAACCTATTAAAAGAGTAAAAACAAGCAACAGGAGATGGCCGCTAGTACACCACTGTGTGTGTTGCAGTAGAATATGCGTGCGCTTGAACTGTTTTCATTCCCACCTTGAGTTCAAGCCTCAGCAGGACCTGGCTGTCGGGTGCCGCCCCATCCAGATGAAACCACTGATCCAGGACGAGCTGTGGCTGTGCCAGTAGCTCCCTTACGCAAACCACCAGAGAACCCATCGGCTGGTCCCAGCCGCTGGAGAACTGCCATGCGAGCAAATGAATTCCGACTTACCGGTGAACATATAAAAGCAAACGTAACGCAATATTTTAAGGACCTGCCTAATGAACATAAATGATGGAACCGGCCTTACCTTGAGTACGAGCATCTGGTGTTGAGGGTCGTGCACAAGGAAGTAGAACGACTCACCCCACTGAGGATTGGTACTGCGGTCACATAGCTTGAGAAATAATGCGATAGCAAAGGCGGTGAATATATTTTTGGGGGCCCATTTCATCATTTCAGGGTACATTGCATCACGCAATGTGAGTCTCACCTGCGTTTTGTAGGTCGTGTCGCCAAGAACAAGCTCGGCTCCCGCTTTGGGCTCCTTTCCACTTTTCTTCAGCTGGAAAAAAATGTACACGTTTTACTGATGACAACGCTTCGTTAGTCATTGAGAATGCGTGGAGAGGCCAACCGGTGACTTACGGGTAAAGAGTGCGCTCGCTCCAAATGGACAAAGAGCAAAGCTGCAGAGGGGATGGCTTTGTTCTTAAACGACTGGAGAGACTGAAGCTGCAGTACCTGCACAACACAGATAACAAGTTAAGCACGGAATCAATTTTTCATTTGGTACTCCTGCACCATTATTTTGCAATGCAGCTGTGAAATATAACCGCAATCATAATCATGATAGGATAATCCTTTTTAGGTCACGGAAGGAATGACATTTCTACCATATTTCATTGCGCCTAATGATATGACCACTGACTACATAAAATATTACATTCGCGTTACGGTAGCGAATGACTCCCATTGTCACCGAATAAAATCCAAACCTGGTGAAGTTGGGCGGAACGCGACACTGTCGGAACCCACTCCAGGATCAAGTGAAGCCGCCCGGACTTGACGTCCTTCAAAGTGTACCACTGCAACACAAGTTACGTTAGCTACGGATGCAAGAGAAAGGGAGGAAAAAAATATATAGGCTACAAAAATACCAAAAAATAATAAAACTTGACAAACCTGATCTATGTACTGTGACCTGATAACCTCACTGAGTTTAACACTGAACCTAAGCGACATGACAACATACATTTAATCAGTTCTCATCTGTTATTTATTCTAAAGCCTCATACTGCTACGAGCACAATGGACACAAACCTGCCCAGGAAATCGTCAGAATCGAAATCTTTATCGAAGGCTTCAAGTTGAATTTCCTGCGCACCGTGACTGCTTAAAACCACCTATAATAGGAAAACAGAAAACATAAGTGCATGCCTAATATGACACCGATGCAAAGCTCAACAAATGAAACACAACCAAATCATTAAAACGTGAACCAAAACATGAGCTGAAGCAGAAAAAAACGGCTTGTGGCTTAATCACTTTGAATAAACTATTCATTTTAACTGAAATATAAAGTAATCTCATAATTAAGGAGTTAACATCAACCCTTATTGTTACTTTTAACCCATTTCTGACACTTTGAAATGAGCATACTGTAGACGGAGACTTAAAAGAGGCTTCGTGACAAAGTTGATCCACATTTACCTCATACATTTCGTTCCACGTTGGGTTGAGATTCTCCTTGACAACATGGCTCTTGAACGTAACCCCTCCGACGTTGATCTTGACGTAGGGATCGCTCTTGCCCTTCACCATGCCCCCCATCAGGTTGTCCTTGGCAACCAGGCTCTGGGCCTCCAGCAGGTGAATCCTCAGCAAGCCCTGCAACAAGTCCGCAGCAGCCAATGATTAAACTGTATACAATTAAATATACATAACTGAACATTAGTGGTATGTTTATTATTATTGTCTTGGCTATGATATATAATGCAGAAACACTGTAAAAAAAAAGAAAAACGAAAAGTACCAAGAAATATGAAATGAAAACTATATTTCTTTCAGTTCATGAGTTACAAGACTACTTCCTGGTTCATGACCTATGACAAAAAGAGGGGCGGTGCCATTGTGATTCCGAGGGGTGGGGGGTAGTTTCCGTTAATGCAACGGAGATGCACTGGGTGAAAATAAATTCCTCTCGCTGCAGTTCGAGATAGATTTTTGATTTTGATATGTGTCCTACTATTTTAGAGTCAAAATAACTGCTGTGCATTCAAGCAATAAAGCTAGACTGTTCACATTCGTTTAAATACATTAAAAATAAATATTAAAAACTCATTGTTAATGAACACTTCTCAAAGCATGAATGAAGATCATAACTGGAATCTCTTTTCTTAAAAAAATGTTTTCTTGATTACAGTTATTGTTGTTGGCTGTTTTCTTTTCTTTTTTTAAACAAGCCAAGTTCTCTTAAATATTTCTTTTGTCTTGCATAGAAAAGATGCAGGTCCGATCCACACAATGGGCGGAGGGCGGTTTCACAATAGCTCAAGAAAACTGGAAGTGGCCCAGTTGATTCACTGTGATTGGAAAAAGCCACACGGTGTTGATTCATCATCATGAGGAAAGGCAGTCGCGAAAATGCCAACGCAGTCTTCTTTTTAAACAGCACATGGACACACAACTTCGATGGAACCTCATATTTGATATTCAACAACTATTTAAAAGGACAATCACTGTATCTGACTGGCTAATTATCGTCTACACCGGACCCACCTCAGTGCCAAAGCTCTGGCTTGGCATTGTGTGCTGTGCAGAAACATCATCTTTGGGCTTCATGGGCTCAGCGGGAGAACCGGACACTGTGAAGTGGCCCTGGTCATCCAGACCAGCACTGCGCACACACACAAAGTTAAAAACATCCATAAACGAGTTCAAAGTGCGGTCAGGAATCAAATGGTGGATGTTACAAGCTTACTCATCCTGTCTCTCCATGTCGTCTGGATGAACTTGAAGGTCTAACGGCGTTTGCTGCTCTTCCGCATCTGCTTGATCGTCTACCAACTGATGCGCAAGTGTGACGTGTGAAGGTGAAACGAAACCGTCCTGAGCAATGATGTGCTCAGTCAGACTCACCGTAGCATCGGGGGGCTGAATTGTGAAGGATTCTGTCTCATCTTCTGCTGCTTCCGGGTACTTCTGCTGGCTAGTTACTATAGCGGGACTGACAAAACACACGCGGCTAAGCTAGCATAATTAGCTTTTAGCCTGCGAAAAGCAAGCTAAAACACTCACTCCTCTAATGGCGGCCTTGAGGCATCTTCCTCCTCCTCAGTGGCGACCGTGACTGTCTTCACTGAAGCAAGACCACAAGGCTGTGGGAATTCAGTCATCCTTGGGTTCAATATCTGTTCGCAAAAATTTTTAAAAAAGGACACAAGTTAATATTCTGTGTTGCAGAAACAGCTATAAGTTTGGGTATGATTTTAGAGTAAACGACTCGAAACATGTTGGATTATTCTGTTTATAATTGGGTGACCTGCACAGCGCACGGTACAGACACCAATATGATCGAGAAATGATGATCTTCGCCCACCTTGAGTTCAGCCCTGAGTAGGATCTCACTTTCGGGCAAGGCTCCATCCAGAGGCAACCACTCATCCAGGACCAGCTGAGGTTCTGACAGCAGCTCTTTCACAGGAACCACCAGTGAGCCCATCGGCTGGTCCCAAGCACTGGATAACTACGGACAAAATATCGCAAGAGTACACTTAGCGAGAGACCGTATGCTTTCGAGACAATGAGTATTTTTACCTTGATGACGAGCATCTCCTCAGTAGGGTCACGGACCAAAAAATAGAATGCTTCGTTCCACTCAGGGGACCTTGTGCGATCACAAACCTTCACGCGGGTAGAAGGTCGGTCAATTAAAGTAGGCACGGATAACATCAATTAACTCCGTAGTATTAGCTTGCTTGTGGTAGCATCTTTTGCTTTATTTGTCCCATAAAATTCTGTGAAACCTAACTGTGGTAAATTAAGTTGTGTCGTGTCACTGATAATTAATAAATAAATACTGTAGTTTAAACATACTTATTGGTCAGAAAAAAATATATATATACTAGTATAATACATGACTTTACCTTAGTTTTGTAGGTTGTGTTGCCAAAAACAAGCTCAGCCCCAGCCTTTGGCTCCTTGCCACTTTTCTTAAACTGGACGCAAAGGAAAACAAATTGCTTTAAACATCACAGTGTTTATGAGATAAATGTTTATAAGTATGCAACATGCCCATTTTTTTGGTTATATACTAAAACTAGTGCAGTCAAATGATAAAAATATTTAATCGCACCTAAATGTATAAATGTCATAGTTAACTCATAATTTAGCAATTAAACACACATTTGTATCTATTCTAAATTTCCTTTGATTTCGTTTTGTCCTATTCTTTTCCCATTTTAATGCTCTCATCAACATTGAATCGTGGATCAGTTTTCTTTGTGCAAAATGCTAATATTTACTGAAACAATTTCGATTTTCGATTTTACATGAACATTTTTCCCTGAAGTTCGATTTTCAATTTTACATCAACATTTTTCCCGTGGAGCAGCTATTCCAACTTGGAGCACATTTTATTATTTTAGCGCAACGTAACATCCGCTGTGATGTGGTGCCGCATTAATCTCGCGATAAAAAAACTTAATCCCGTTAAAATTGATTTACATGAATGCCGATAATAACGCGTTAAACTGACAGCACTAACTAAAACACAACTAAAATCTAATTAGATTCTAAACAGGTATTTGTATCTCACGTAAATGATGAGGATTTTGGAATGGCAAAAAAAACAAAAACTGTTTTTTTTCTTCACATCGGTGCCATTATTTATAATACAGAGGACCCACGTATACTCGCAGTTCGGCACTTGTGGACTGGGCATCCATAAAAGAATATACTGTATTATCTGAGAGAGGCTCTTTGTCATGTGAAGAGGCGACTCACAGGCAATGAGTGTGCTCTGTCCACATAGACAAAGAGCAGAGCTGCAGAGGGAACGGTATTGTTCTTGAATGACTGCAACGACTGCAGATGCATCACCTGAAAAAATACACAGAACTTTACAGTATCCATAATATAGTTGTCATGGGTCATGGAGGGGATTCAGAGGTGACAAAATTGGTTAAAACCTGGCACATATCAAGAACAGTTAAAAAAAAAAGGGCTTTATTTTATCGGCACTGACAATGTTGGAAATAACAATGTAGTATTTGCACGTGCAGCATGAGCACGAGTTAAAAAAAAAAGGGCTTTATTTTATCGGCACTGGAAATAACACTGTAGTATTTGCACGTGCAGCATGAGCACAGCAGGATGTTCTTACTTTGTCCAGGGTGCCATTGTGGGACACTGTTTGGACCCACTCAAGTATGAGACGGACACGACCGCACTTAACGTCACTCAGAGCGTACCACTGCAAAAATAGGCAAACGTTTACTGAGCGAAAACGAATTCAACATCTTCAAAAAAGCAAGCTGGGTGTCTAACTCACCTGGTCTGTGTACTGGGAGCGAATGATGTCTGCCATACTGACGTTAAACCTGTTGACAGTCATTTAGTGATTGAGCGTGTGTGACGGTGTGTGAAGTGTGCTGAGGGGTCTTGCAGACTTGCTCCATCACTTCCTCACCTTCCTAAAAAGTCATCTTTGTCCATGTCTTTGTCATACAGCTCCACGCGGACGTCCTGTCCTGCCTGAGGCCGCATCACCACCTGGTGGGAACCCAGAGGGTAGATTACCGTCCCATATAAAAGAAAGGAACCCTTTTGATTTTGTATTCTGTAAATGTATCCACATGACATAAAAACAAAACAACAAAAGGTCCTGTTGGGATTCTTAGTCAAAGTCCGTGTCACAGCAGTTAAGTGCTCTGCTGACTTGAAATGAGCGATTGCTTCGACTGCTATCGAGATCATTTTAATTGAGATAACACACAGAGTATAAGCTATTTTATCTCAACTCATGCTAAGCACCTGATACATCTCATTCCAGACGGGGTTGAGATTCTCCTTGACAACGTTGCTTTTAAATGTGGTCTCTCCGATGGCGATCTTTGCGTAGGGGTCACTCTTGCCCTTCTTCAAACCCCCCATCAGGTTGTCCTTGGGGACCAGATCCTGAGCCTCCATGAGGATGATTCTCATTAGCCCCTACAGGGAGAAAAAGGGCGATTTTTACACCGGAGGCGATCGCAAGATCAATTGGGATCAAGCGTCATTTGAAACTTAATGCGGACATTTATAGGCTTTTAAATGTATGAGACCACTTGGAGGAAGGGCCTTTTCTGTTTCAGCATGACAGCAACGTCCATAAAGGAACGCGTGATAGACTTTGACAGATAAAATTCCGACAGACACATCAACATTTTGGGAAAGTTATCCCAGGAAAAAAAAGGGAAGCATTTTTCGTCTATTTTTCACACTTCCTTGTCTCAATACTTTTGTCCATTAAAAAAAATAAAATAAAATCATGATGTCATTAATGCCATTACCTCATTGGCAAAGCTAACGTCTGGTGAAGTATGAGGAGGTTTCACCGCAGCAGGACTTGATGCTTCTTCGTTGGTATCTTTCGTCACATCAGCGACAGGCGTTTTTACATCAACTTCGTCGCGCATCATCACTTGCGGCACGAGGGTTTCTACAGGGGGATCCACTGAACTTGACCTAAAAAGACACACTTAGTATCAGATGCGGAGAAAATTCATTCAATCTGTGATAAAGACTTTCTGGATACGCAAGAGTGACTCACTTTTGGATTAGAACACCCTCACGTTTCTGCTGATCGGGAAAGGGTTTTGCTTCTTTCAAACTGGCACGGGGACACTTGCTTGGTACTAGCATCTGCAATCGGGAAAAACAGTAGGAAGTTTTGAAAGACGTCATATTTGAAGGACTTATACGGATAAAATCTCTCCTACCTTAAGTTCAGCCCGAAGAAGAATCTGACTCTCGGGAGAGGCTCCGTCCAGATGGAACCACTGATCCAAGACCAGCTCAGGCTCAGCCAGCAGTTCCTTGATGGGAACCACTAAGGAACCCATGGGCAATGTCCAACTGTGGGAGAGCTGGAGAAATATAAATTTTAGCACTCAAGTTCGAGTAACTCCGGTGTGGGAGGAACAACATGATCAGCAGCAGTGGAACTGCCAGTTAGGAATTTTAAGGCCCAAGCGAACAAAAACTGGCTGCAAATCAATTGGGGGTTGAGTGATTGCTGGATGGAAAACCAGTTCTTTCCTAAACTCTGCCACGGTGCCAACAAACCAAGGTTATTATACTTAACGCAAACTAACTAATTAATGTTCATGTTAGTGGAATAAAATAAGGATTAAAATGCCTTAAAAAAACGTAAACTAAAAGCTAAGAAGGCTACTCTAATAACCAATTAAAATGAACAGAATTAAAAAAAAAAAGTCAGAACGAAATAAAAACTTGTGTATAATGAAAAAAAAAAAAAATGACATAACTGATTCGTATGATGATGACAAACAAGCCCACCGAGCGGGTATTGAACACTTTCCCAATGCCTTGAATTGCTTTTGAAAAGATTTACTGTTTGTCTGACTGACCTTGACAAGAAGAATATCCTCTCTGGGGTCACGGACCAAGAAGCAGAAGGCCTCATTCCACTCGGGCGATATAGAGCGATCGCACACCTGCAGCGGAGATGAAAGACGTCGGGGATGTCATTCAATCGGTTATTGTGGCGCTCTCGACAGCATTTTCAACCAAAAGAGGAGGGGGGGGGGTGTCTTACGGTAGTTTTGCGGGACATTTCTCCAAGAACTATCTGTGCTCCCACTTTTGGCTCCTTTCCACTCTTTTTCACCTGTTGATATAGAAATCATGGGTAATAATAAACCAAGAGGATGTGTGTTCACGTGTGTATTTACTGTTACATTCTCCTTCACAGATCCATCGTCCCACAAACTTACTGGTAAACCATCAGCCTGTTCGATGAAGACAAACAGAAGACCCGCAGACGGAACCGCCTTGTTCTGGTAGGATTGCCTGGAATAGAACTGAAGGACCTGAAGGGACAGAAAAGAGCAAGTGAATCGCCATCATTATCATTTTCACCATGGCACTGTTTCTGTTTCAAATACCAAACCTGATCCACTTGGTCTGCTTCTGAAACTGTTGGAACCCATTCCAGTACCAGGTGAACCCGACCGGACTTGACATCATTGAGAGAGTACCACTGATTCATGAATGAAAAAACACACACACACACACACACACACATACACATTTTAATACCGCTGCAACCGGGTGTGCTGAAAATAAGGGCCAGTGTGAGCTATTCTCTCATGATTTCAATTTTTTTTTTACTATTTTTCTAAAATCAAATCCATTTGGTCTTCATGAGGATCACACGACTCCCAATAGCCTAACCCAGCTGACTTCTGGCGGGGAAGCGGGGTACATACACCCTTGGACTGGCTGCCGGGCAGTTTGAGGGCACTCATACCTAATTCCAAGCAAATTAATACTTGTGCGTTCGTACCTGATCAGTGTACTGAGAATCAATGATGTCCTTGAGATTTATCTTGAGCCTTTATTTGAGGGGCAAAGTGAGATTAGTTTCCACCCCTAATTAGTCACTTAATGTTCATCAGTACATATAAGATGGCACTACCTTCCCATGAAATCATCCTTCATGTCCATGTCTTTATCCAACACCTCCAGAATTAGCTCCTGACCGGGCAACTGTGTCAAAATCACCTGAGGAAGGAAAAAAAAGTTGATTGTATATCAAAGCCATGATCGTGGAAGGGTTCCTTCAACTGATTCCGGGCATTTATTCACCTCATACATCTCATTCCAGGTGGGGTTGAGATTGGCCTTGATGACTTCGCTTGTGAATGTTTCCCCGCCGATATTGATCTTGACATAAGGGTCACTTTTGCCTTTCACCATGCCCCCCATCATGTTGTCTTTGGGAACAAGGTTCTGCCCGGCCAGCAGGTGGATTCTGAGCAGGCCCTGCAAAAACAAGTGATACAGAATTAGCGGAATGAGGGGCGAGACGTCGGCGCGTAGGACCAGGACCAGCTCTATCGATACCTCGGTGGCAAAGCTGGAGTGAGGAGAGGTCTCCTGGGGTAACTGTTTGCCTCCAGATTCCAGGTGAGATGACACATCAGATGTAATATGTTCTTCATCTAGCCACAGCATCTACAACGTGTGGAAGAACACTTTCACGTGGACTTTTCTGCTGCGTAACCGCGGTCCAAATTCACGAGTCGTTCATTTACCCTGAGAACTGCGTTAATATAAATGCGACTGGCTGATCCAGAGTTGTCCAACTGGAACCACTGGTCCAGAGAGAGGCCAGAAGTGGACAGCACGCGAGAGAGAGGGATGGTCAGGCTGCCCAGTGTCTGCACACGGTCAACATCCTTCACCTGGTTCAACCCAGTTGAAAGACAATCATCAATGCTTCTGAACGACGCGGTTTCAATCAGTGCTATGCATGCATCATCTCTTGAAATTGAAGATATTCTGACAAGAATGAGGTGGGCTCAATAACCCAAATCAGAGCTAGGGGAGGTTGGCTTAAGATAATCGGAAAGTATCATTCAAGCCATCCCTCTACTTAACTCCAAGGAAATTGGTTATGTATGTAGGTTTTTTTGCAATACATTGAGCTAACAGGCTAATTAACAACAACAACAACAAAATAGCAATCAAAATATTGTCCCTGTGCTTGGCAGTGCTTATTACAGCTTATTACAGAATTATTACCTTTGTAAAGTCACTTGCATTAGATCTCATTAGGTTGAACCTAAACACTGTGAGGATAAAGCAGCGGATGAAAGGTTACCTGGATGTCAATATCCTGTTTGCGTGGATCCTGGATAAAAAAAGTAAATGCTTCTTCCCACTCTGGATCGACCGTTGTGTAACACGTCTTCAAATGATAACAAACAGAAGAAGCGGTTAGAGTCACAGAACCAATAAATGCGGCATAATAGTTGACATTGTGATTTATGTTAACCTTGCTCTCCCTGGTGATGTCTTGCACAGATAACTGCACCATGGGGTTGGGCTCTTTATTCCCCTTTTTCATCTACAAAAATGAAATATTGTTTTTTAATGAATAAATAATAGAGCATGTGACTTGTATGAGAGAAACATTGAGAAAAAAAAGTGTGGAAATCCGCCAGCAACTTGTATACAAGGAAGCAAGCATTCTATGAGTCACATCTAAGGAGGCAAACAGCTACATGAAGACCACAATGTGTTCCACACATTTTGTCACGGGAGGAGGGGCTAAAAGTAGCCTCACTCTCGTCTGCGAGCGGGGTTAGAGGCCACGGGAACAACTGTGTGGAATCCTCGACAGATGGCAAAGAGCGGCGACGTCGTAACCACACAGGAAGCAACCGTGAGCCGTGCGAGCGAGTTGACTCACTGGAAGCGCTTCGGCCTTGTCGAGATAGACCACCAAAATGGCGGAGGAGGGCGGGTCGGCCGTCTTACTGGTCACGCTCTCGTTCCTTTTCAGGATCTGGAATGACAGAGAGTTCCAGGGACAGTTTCTTAGCTACATTGTGGTTCCAGTGAAAAGAAAAAGACAAGACATCCGGCATACGATGCACAAAACAAGCTCACCTGTTCGAGTCGATCAGTGGTGGGCATCAAAGCCAACCACTCCAGTTTAAGATGGACCCGACCTGAAGGAGTATCTTTCAAAGGGAACCACTGAGGACACGAGAACATAATGAGACAGACCACTTTGCACAATCTTACAAAGGATCAAAACTATTTTTTAAAATTATTTTTTTGGGAGTTTGCAATAGTGGAACTGAGAGTTGACTTAAGAATGTAACGAAAACCACAAGTATATTGCTAATTACATTAATAAATAATTATAAACATTGTTAGTTTACTACAGGTACTCATCTGACAGTGTCAAATACATTTGTAAAGGCTGTCGGGAAATTTGGTGATGGTCAGGTTTCAGTTATGCAACATCTTATTGACAAACAACCACCTAGCAAGCCTCGCAAATTAATGCTATTAATAAGGAAATATTCCAAAATGATAACAAAACCAAAATGAGCATTTTCTTACATTATCAACAGCGATGGACTTCTTCACAATGCCCAAATCCAATTTGGTCCTACGTGGAAGAAAAAAAAATAAATGAAGGCATTAATAAAACAAATCAGTGAATCCACCTTGGGGGGAAAAACAAATATGTGATTATCTCATCACACAGAGCTTGAAATGCATGACACTAAACACACAAACACAAATTACAACAGAGGAATATGAATGATACACATATACCTGCCCAGGAAATCATCCTGATCTGGATCTTTGTCATAAACTTCCACCTCCAGTTCCTGACCAGGCACTTCATGGACTATCACCTGGTGCGCCGGACACAAGTACAAAGAAATGCATACAGACACAATGGTTGGGAAATGGCTGTGGGGGTCACACTGAATGAATGAAAACGGAACATTGAAAGTCATTCCCATGTGTCCGGAGTGGAATGACGGCGAGTGAACGTTGCAATGTAATCGTAAGCCCTCCATGTTCCTTACCTCGTACATCTCTCCCCACTTGGGTGAGTCTGTGTTGTCAAAGTGGTGGGATGTGAACATCTGAGGACCCACCCGCAAGATGGCGTAGGGGTCTGACAAGCCCGCCATAACCCCTTTCACGTAGCTGTCCTTTGCGGCTAGATTCTGGGCCTCCACGAGGTGGATGCGCACCACACCCTTTGGGAAGACAAGGACAGTGTTTGATACGACGGATGTGGAATGTATGGTCATGAGTTGCTGCTGTGTACCGCATCGTTACCCTGGGCAAAGGGGAGCGAAGATGCGCCAAATGCAGGTTTGGAACCAGGGGGACGACCAGACGGTTGGGCAGCACCAAGAAGGAAGCGATGGCATCCATGATCATGCTGTCAGACATGACGCTGAAGACAAAAACGGAGGAAACGTTCCACTGGCATTACAACAATGTCATCGTAATATATTATGGTAAAAAGCTACCTCGTCAAAAAGCTGACAATAGAAAGGTTTCTGTCACCTGCATAATTAACACACAACCAAAGATTAGTGAAGTTGAATTTGCTTGTTTTATGCATAGTAAGTTCCGTGAGCATGAATAATAACATTCATTCATTCATTCATTTATTTTCCGATCCGCTTAATCCTCACAAGGGACGCGGGGGCGCTAGAGCCTATCTCGGGCAGTAGGCGGGGGACACCCTGAACCGGTTGCCAGCCAATCGCAGGGCACACAGAGACGAACAACCATCCACACTCACACTCACACCTTGGGACAATTTGGAGTGTTCGATCAGACTGCCAAGCATGTTTTTGGAATGTGGGAGGGAACCGGGGTACCCGGAGAAAACCCACGCAGGCCCGGGGAGAACATGCAAACTCCACTCAGGGAGGCTGCAGCTGGAATTGAACCCGGTTCCTCTGCACTGTGAGGCCGACGCGCTAACCACTGGACCACCGGGCCGCCCCAATAATAATATTAATAAAAAATAATAATTAATAATAATCATCATCATCATCATCATAGGTCGGGTTAAATAGCCAGTAGAAACATATCACTGAAGTAATCTTATTTGCCCGGCTAAATCAAGCTATTTCTCATTTTTAATATTGTGAGAACGAGATAAGGCCGAGCATGACTCACTTCAGTCCAGGAATATCCAACAGATTAGTCAGTCCAGTCCAGTTGATATCCAGTTTCTGGGACAACATAAATAAATATATGAGAGATGTAAACAAATATTGCAAATCAATCAAGATGGGAGTCAATAGTCGAACAATACGAAGCCACAATACTCACAAGAGAGGCTTGGGGGAGGGGTATGCAACAAGAAAAGGACAAATAAAAGGTGAATGCAGATAGATGAACCTACAGGTCTGCGGATGAAGAACATGGTGACTGCACCCACAATGGGCACGTCTCCGATCAGAGGCTCCAGAATGACTCGCATCATCCCATTCAACTACATTGACACAGAGGGGAAAGAAATGTGACATCTGCGTGGAGATTCCTTCAATCGTGGCACAGAATACTCCTCATGACGATGACTCACTTGTATTCCTTTGACTCCAGCTTTGCAGAAGTATCTCTTTACTTCCACATTGATCTCTACGTTGCCAACGTAGCTAAGAGGAACATGTCACCCACATTTTTTTTTTGAGCATTTTAAAATACCGTACTGGCCCGAATATAAGACGATGTTTTTTGCATTGAAATAAGACTGAAAAAGTGGGTGTCGTCTTATATTCAGGGGTCTAGACATTATACCCATTCACGACGCTAGATGGCGCCAATATGATTGAAGCGAATGCTGAACTCGACTTCCCAGGCCAAAGTGAACCCCTGCCACGAAGAATAAAAATAAAAATAGCGGTAGCAGGAAGAAGAAAAATAAAAAATAGCGGTAAGAAGGAAAAGAGAAGAAAATAATAGAAGAGATAGCAGAAAATGGAGAAACGTAGTAACAATCTGGAGAAAAGTGGGTCGAAGATCGGCCACTTAGGAGAAGTTATGATGTAATTTACATTTCAAAAACCAGAAGCCATTCATTGACGAATGTGATTGCACTTTAGATTTGAATGAGGCAAAATAACATGCTCTTTCTCTGAAATATATTGTTATAATCATTTGTTTCAGATGTACTGTAATTATTTTCTGTATAAAAATTTATTTGGTGTTCAAAAAGTCTTTTTTCAAACTTGAGTCTTGAAAAAGAGGGGATCGTCTTATAATCAGGGCCGTCTTATATTCGGGCCAATACGGTATGTGATCAGAACTGCCCGAGAGCGTGAGGTAACATTTTACCTGATGTAGAGATCAAGTAGGACCTGTCGCTTGTCATTCTCTGTGTGTGCCTTGATCCCGACCACCTTCATGGCCTGCAGGAAAACAGAACACGCAATAACGTAAGTTCAACGGGTCTAAATCATAGCATCAAAGTAAAAATAAATAAATAAATAAAAGACGTCACCTTGTCGCCCATGTCCACTTTGGTGAAACTGAGCGTCTGGAGGTGGTTGCTTGAGGCTCGGATAGACGGAGCGATGGTCTCCACCAGGAGCTTCTCCAGGTACTGGCCCACAAAGGGCCACACCTGCTGCAGCACCTACAACAACACACAATTGGCATTTAGAAAGTGCATTTTGTATTTCCTTGGGTAGTCTCTGTGTGATATTAAAATTGGCTTGAGGAACTGAAATCTTTTTATGTGATAAATATGCAAAGAACACAGAAAGCAGGAAGGGGGCAAAGACTATTTTCACAGCAATGTATACTGCCAATGTTAAATTATAGCAAACTGTCATTTTTTCCAGTGTTATGCTTTAAAAAGATAGCAAATGTTGACAAAAATTTAAGGGGTGTAATCACTTTTGTGAGATATTCTACGATGTATTTTCCTGTGTCAGAATTTGATTTCAACTGCTATCTGAAAGTGTATCTGGGTCACGCAGGAAATCACGACGATAATTCTTTCCGCTTTGTAGCCAGAGGATGCCGCTTCAGGTTTTTATCGTGCATTCATAAATATATGCAAAAAAAAAAAAAATCTAAAAGGCACCCTAAGATACCAATATTGACTTTATTTTTATTTTTTGGTCATTGAAATAGTGTCAGTACAATGGTGACGCGGTGCATTGCATCATAAAGATAGCTTTTTTCCCCCAATATTTTCACTGTCCTGTAGCTAAATGAGTAAATGATCAGAAAGCACATTTCACGACAATAATAAATACACCGTTCGATGAATGCCTCTCAAAATTGAGCATTACAATCTGTAAAGGTGTAACTTGTTGACAGAGCTAGTGAGTCTCCTTAGAGGTCCTAATGTTGCGGTAAGTCAGTGCATGTGTTAAAAACAGTAAATCAACAAAAAAGGCGGTAGCAAAATGTACGTTTTAACTCGGCAAATTGAGCGCATGTGGCCTTTTGCGTTAAAAAAAAGCAGCTGACTCCTTATGACCAAACATGACCAACTCAACTCATGGTGCGACTGCTCCTGTTGCCATGAAAACACATTCTAGTCCCGCAGGGGAAAGAATGAGAAGCAGGCGCAAGAGATATTCTACGATGTATTTTCCTGTGTCAGAATTTGATTTCAACTGCTATCTGAAAGTGTATCTGGGTCACGCAGGAAATCACGACGATAATTCTTTCCGCTTTGTAGCCAGAGGATGCCGCTTCAGGTTTTTATCGTGCATTCATAAATATATGCAAAAAAAAAAAAATCTAAAAGGCACCCTAAGATACCAATATTGACTTTATTTTTATTTTTTGGTCATTGAAATATTGTCAGTACAATGGTGACACGGTGCATTGCATAATAAAGATAGCTTTTTTTTCCCAATATTTTTACTGTCCTGTAGCTAAATGAGTAAATGAGCAGAAAGCACATTTCGCGACAATAATAAACACACCGTTTGGTGAATGCCTCTCAAAATTGAGCATTACAATCTGTGAAGGTGTAACTTGTTGACAGAGCTAGTGAGTCTCCTTAGAGGTCCTAATGTTGCGGTAAGTCAGTGCATGTGTTAAAAACAGTAAATCAACAAAAAAGGCGGTAGCAAAATGTACGTTTTAACTCGGCAAATTGAGCGCATGTGGCCTTTTGCGTTAAAAAAAAGCAGCTGACTCCTTATGACCAAACATGACCAACTCAACTCATGGTGCGACTGCTCCTGTTGCCATGAAAACACATTCTAGTCCCACAGGGGAAAGAATGAGAAGCAGGCGCAAGTTTGTTTTGTGTGTTGGTCTGTGTGACTTTCATAAATGGTTGGCAACAACTGGCATAAGTGGAGAATGAGTCATCAGATGCCTGCTCACATGAAGGCCTCCATGTACTAGTTGCACACTCAAAACTCCACTTTGTGTGCCCCAAACATCTTGTGATCCTATTAGCCTGGTTGATGTGATTTTTCTATGACATTATAATCAACAAAAGTGGAAATGAGGGGAGGGAGAGCCTTTGAACAAAGCCGGCTGTTTGAGTTTCTTCATGTTGGGGGATGCTCCTCCCCCCTTCCTGTGAGCAGGGCCGCAGTAAAGTGGAAATGTTGAGTGGGGTTGACTGGCACGAATGCTGTACTGCTGCTGCGTTTGCTGTACAGCCTGTGTGGCTGCAACAGCAGAGGGGGTGTCGCCTTCGCTGTCTGCAACATGGCTGCAGCCATAAGCAAGCGTCACGTGTCGATGCAGAAGCGTCAGTCAGCACAGCAGCTGCGTTTGTTCCCGTGTGCGCTTCCATTAAAAAAAAAAAAAAAAACAGATTATTTTTACCTTATTCAGCCATTCTACTTTCTCAACGTCTGGAAAGTTGACCTGTGGTGAAGAAGAAAAAAAAAGGACATACGCTGGTTAAATTGTGTTTAGGTACATAAGTATACTTTGCATTGTTGAATGAGATCCAATAGAAGAGTCAAAAACACTGACTTAAAGAAGTTTAAATTGCAGAATTTCATTTAAGGTGTCACTTAAGTCTTTAAATTGTCCTTGTGTGAATGATTTGTTTGCCTCTAAGTGCCCTGTGATTGGCTGGTGACCAGTCCAGTGTAATATGCCTGTCCATAGTTTGCTATGTTTGGCTCCAGCTCACCTGCAACCCTCGCCCTGGCACTATAGAAAACAGATGGATGAATTTATAAATGCAAATTGTATTACAAACCTTTCTCAGTAAAAATGCACTGCAGATGACGGTGCACCAAACATAGTGACTGGTGCAGATCTATTTCCCAAGTTAATCATTGTTGCCGCAGTGCTTCTATTAATCACGTTTAATACCTTAGTGTTTCTTAATACGAAGTCAACTGAATAAAAATACTGTCAAGAAATGCTATATTTATCACAGAGTAAGTCATTGTCATGTAACTGAAAGAACTGCTCAGTTAACACTTTTGTCATTGTGCATTTCATATATGCCGAGGAGAAGCCTTCGTGTGCACATGATCATTTCTCAGTATGCTTCATGCATTCTGTCTGTTTGCCAACACAATCGTGGAAAACCACTCAGACGGGAAGTATCCACAAGGACCTCACTCGGCTGGGTGTGGCCTCACAGAAGAACTTGTGGCAATCTGCATGTCCATTTTGGGCTTATGCTGTCAGGATGCACTGGCAGATGCATTGATTCCACTTTCAGTCAAGGAATCATTTAAAACTTCTAAAATCTTGCAATCGCTCGCTTGATTATGAGAGTGATGTCAAAAGTATCAAACAGTTTTATTCTACACAGTAAGTCAAATGCTGTGAGGCTGCCCTGAGTGTTTTCTCTGCGTGTTGTTTTTGTTTTGCTGGTGTATGTCGTGCAATTCAATAAAACTGATATGTGAGGGGGACACGTCTTACCCACGCAGGGAGATCTCGCTTTATTTTGGACATTTTCAAGCTGCCGAACTCCTGTTCGTCGCCGAGCAGTTGCATGGCCGACCTGAGCCTCTCTTCTTTGGCCTCGCGAGCGTGCTTCCATCCCGTGTACACCATCATACCGCAAACCAGCAGGCTAGTGCTGACCCGGTAGTAGCCAGCCAGGTAGACGGGCAGCAAAGCGCCCAGGCACTTCCCAAAAGTCCACAGCACCGCCACGGCATTAATCCCCTGGGCTGGGGGATGAGGTTGTACTTCGCTTCCGTGACTCGGCGCGCTCATTTCGGGCTTTTCTGGGCCCGAACCCTCGGCGACTTTCGGCTCCACTTCACTCTGCATTTTCCCTTAAGTCTTTGAACTGACGGATGAATGCCGTAATAAACGTCTTAAACAAAAATAGCCGTTAAAGAGCGTTTTTTTTGCCGACTTAATCCGCCGACATTTACCTCAATGCGTCAGGCAATCGTTCAAGTACAAATATCCAGATTGTCGCTGTAATTCATTTAAGGTCCGAAATGCATATTTAATGCGACTGCTAAACTGCCCGCCTGCTGTATTCAACACCTGGGCCGGGGGATGATGGTGTACTTCGCTTCCGTGACTCGGCGCGCTCATTTCGGGCTTTTCTGGGCCCGAACCCTCGGCGACTTTCGGCTCCACTTCACTCTGCATTCTCCCTTAAGTCTTTGAACTGACGGATGAATGCCGTAATAAACAACGTCTTAAACAAAAATAGCCGTTAAAGAGCGTTTTTTTACCGACTTAATCCGCCGACATTTACCTCAATGCGTCAGGCAATCGTTCAAGTACAAATATCCAGATTGTCGCTGTAATTCATTTAAGGTCCGAAATGCATATTTAAGGCGACTGCTAAATCCGCCTGGTTGTGGTGGTTTTGCGGTAGGTTTTGCACAAGTCGCTCTGAGTTGTGCTCTCTCTCTTTACCATTCCCGTTATCTCGACGAAAACACGCCCACTGGAATGAAATATGCATCCTTGACTCCTTACTGGTCCCAGGACTGAACCAAACCATGCTAAAACCACTTGGGCGACCGTCTGCAGTTTGGAGCTATGTTTTAAAATTCACTCAATGCATATTATAATGCTTCGGGTAGCCGGAACACTCGACAAGAATTCTCGACTTGGTAATGTTCATGCGTAGCTTCAGACGCAAAACTGGTGCATTCGGAGAGAATTGCACCGTTGCATCGTATGATCTCCAAATTTTGCCTGTCAAACCACAAAAGACGCGTTAAAAATAAAGCGAACATTTCTTTAAGGCACCTCGGTAGGAATACACACACAATTGTGTCGCTTCCTAATTTAAACGTAAAACCCCTCCTACAACCAGTTTGTTATAAGCATCAAATAATGGACATTACTTGATTCAGGTTTGTTCAGTCACGCACGGATAAACTGTGTAAGTAGAAAGTATTATACCAAGTTTATACAACGTGACCCCACCCTTTAAACTCAATAGGCAAAGAGTTGGAAGAATGCTTTGCTCCTGGTGTTCACACTACTGTATTTATTTTGTGTGTGCGCGCATGCCCCGGGAGAAAGACGGTACAGTACTCACTTGCATTGTCTTTTTTCAGATCTTAAATGTTTTTTACGCAACCCACGATGGGTCTAGTGCAGGCGTGAACATAAACTCGATATTCACCTTTCAACAAAAATATTTACGTGTACATTAGTCATAATTATCAGGAAAAAAACTCAAGTCCATTGCATCATGAGCAGACAGTACTGTAGTATCTGTTTCCTGTATTGGTGTGACGTCATAGAAAGGGGAGGAGCCAGGTTGGGGGAAGATTGGCTCCGGTAGTCAGTCTGAGTGTAGAGCGCATGGGCGTGAGTTGTGGCTAACAGCAACTCCTTTGAATGCGTGTGTTTACTGCCTTACTTGTTTATTAAATACCGACGAATTGTATCTGCGACTGCGTGCATCCTTCTCTCCGCTATTGAAGGGCATTACAGTACTGTATAGGGCCAATAGTGTCTCTACTGCCCTCTGGTGGGTGAAACAGGTTTAACCTGACCCGCAATAGAAAAACATTCAATCAGAAAAGAACACACGTGAAAAGTAGTTTCAGTTATACCAGAATCAAGTCGTAACACAAGATGAATAAAGTCCATCCATCCATCCATTTTCAGATCTGCTCATCCTCACAAGGGTTACGGACGGAAAAATTTTTATTTATCCATTCAATTTATGTAGCACGTATACATTAGGGTCAGAAGTGTGCCAGTCTTTCCCAGCCCCAAATGACTTTGAAATTAAGTGATTATTTATTCAAAAATGTTTATTGTGAACTTCATGTAACTACAATTCATCTATCAAATTTACCACGGAAAAATGAAGGCAAAACCAACAATTAGTGTAGATATTAATCATACATCACACATTATCTATATTTGTGAAACGATTTTTGGCTGATGATCAAGCCACAAAAAGAGAAATGCATAGCACATTTAGTGTATTGTTTTAATTTTATTCTTTTAGTAAAACAAATTTGAACTTTTCGTATTCTTGTATTTGTCACATCATTTCGGTGTTTTCATTGCAGCCTGAAAGTCAGTTTGAAGACCCCCACAGATCGCTTTATAACCAATTATATCAGGTAATATGAGGCAGAGTGGTGATCCTCATGCTCTGACTGGCGATAGGGTATGACACCATGGGCGTGGTAGCATGGCTCATGGTGATGCCCGGCGGAGGCTGCGTCATGGACACGGCCACCGGAGCCACAGACACGGCCACCGGCGCCATTGACACGGGAGGGCCAATCCCCTGGGCGATGGTTTGCGCCAGAGCGGCCGACAGCGGCGTGATTTCGGGGTTGAGGTGAGGGGGAGGCGCCGTCGGGGGGGCGGCGTTTGTCGGGGGCGCCGCGGGAGCACCGGTGGACGCCACCAGGTCTTGTTGGGTGACAGGTCGAGGCTGCAGCCCGGTGCTGCTCAGTGTGGTGTGAGTCTGGGCGATGCCGTGATTGTATGAGCTGACCGCACCCACGGGGGCTGCCAGAGTCTGCTCAGTGGGGGCAGGCGTCATCACTTTGGCCTGACTTCGGAATTGGGCATTCTGCTCCAGGAGAACTTCATTTGTGGCAATGAGGTTGGCAACCTGAGGAGAGGGGACAGAGATTAGAATCAGAAGCAGTTCGACTGAGTGCTGACAAATTTACTGAATTTAAATGGTGCTGTCGTTCTAACCTGTTTCTTCAACTCTTCCACTCTCTTCCTCAGCAGGTTGTTCTCCTCCTCCAACAACCTGTACTCCACAGGGCGCGTAGGCAAGGCCGCCTGGACTCCGAGCTCGTAGTGGCCACTGACGCTGCTATCTCCAAGTCGCAGGCCTTCCAACCGCCGCCTTTTGATCTGGAGGGCAGTCTGCTCCAATGAGCTGTCCAGACTTGTGGAATCGAAAAGCCCACTCTCGAGTAAGGGGTCGTACACCGACAAAGAGCTCCTGTCAAAACGCCTCTGTCCTGAGGGGCCTACTGCCAGACAGCCGCTCATTCCTCCCACACTAACGCCTCCGACTCCTGCGAGGCTTGGATCTCTGCAACCGCCCAAGCTCGGGCAGCCCATCCCAATTATATTATTTCCACTCACACCTCCCACAAGTCCTGGAATCCCCCCACTGGTTCCTCCTGCGGCTCCTCCACCACTGATGCTACTTCCTGCATTCACCATTCCACTTGCACCAGCTCCGATCACGCCACTTGCTCCAACCCTGGCAGCCTCATATTCATAGTCTTTTTGGACATGGCGAAATTTACACTTACTGCCTCTCTGGCATTCCCCTTTCAAAAAGTCTCTGCAGATTGGGACCTCCCCTCTGCTATGCGGCAGATCAGTGGGGGAGAGGCCAAGTCGCGCTGCAACTTTCCCTCTCAGTGCGAGTGGCAACTCTCCGCTTTTCTTATAATAGTCTTCATCCTCTTTAGATCCATGTACAAAGCGACAGTTGACACGCAGGCACTCTTTGTTCTGGTAATCGTGGCAGAAGATGAATTCATTCTTTTGCACCCCCAAGTCTGGTACCTCATTAAAGTCGGGATGCTTGAAGCGACAACGCTTCCCTCTCTTGCAGACATTGCGAATAAAATCCCTGCAAACCCCATCTGGTGTTAGTCCAGTTCCTTGCATCGCACCTCCCCCATTCCCACAACTACTGCCATTGCCTAATGCCCCTCCTCCTCCCATGCCACCAACAACCCCTCCTGAACCCCCTCTGCCCTCTGTAGTGCAAGCAGAGCCTGGTCCTCCCTCCTCGCTCAGATTGCCACCACTCCCACCACCACCTGACAGGTAGGAGCCGTCCCGATCAGGCATGGCGCTGGGCCCAGCTCAAGGAGAATACTGCACTCATGTGTATGAGGTCTGGAGTGCCTTGGTGACCCTTTACATGTACAGGGAAGTAAATAATTGACTGCTTTTTCCCTTGACTGGAGCCTCGTCCTGGTAAGACCTGCAAAACAAACAAAGGAACTCAACTTTAGACTTTTTTTTCCAAAAGTAAAAATACATCAGTTTACAGTGATAGTATAACTGTGCTTAGGGCGGCTCGGGGGGGTGAAAGGCCGGAAGTGCCCTTTTGCTAGCAAACGTCATGCTAGCAACATGCTTCAATAAGAGTGTCAAACCTGAAATGGCCTCACACCAACTTGAATATTAACAGTTGTTGCAGCTTCCAATGGCATTTAAACAGCGTGTAACGCTCAAATGGAGCGAAAGAAATAACACGCAATTATTTGTTTTTATAGCATCATTCCAACGGATCGCACCATTGTTTCCGCATTCTTGATTTCCTCAACATGAAATATTGATGCCGCCTCCATCTTAAAAATCATGTCCGTCCCTGTTACGCAAAAAATAAAATTTACATTTCGTTCTCTCCCGGTAGCAAACGCGAACCGAGCCGTGAACGTATAGCCAATTTAGGTACCAAATCGGAATTTATACAGTTATTATTTCCACCCTCCGTGGTTATACATTTTTAGTTTTACTGTCATAACCGACCGCCTCCATGGCAAACCAAACTACAGCGAGACCCGTGATAAGAATACGTTTGACGTTTTAAATTAAAATTGCATTAATTTCGTGTCATTGTTGAACAACCACCGTTGGTTCGTAAGCTTGTGCTTGCTAACCTTAGCTAGTCCAGGGTAGTTGTTCGTTCGCCAAGAACAAACGCTGCCTTACCTAATAGGTGCCGGCACAGTATCAAAGAAAGTGCTCCACCGCGTTAAGACACGCAACCGTGATACACACGAACCCTAAACGATACTTTTACTTTGTAATGAACACGTCGGGGTTTGAAGTCATTTGCGGCCTACGTGCTGTTTTTTTCCATAGAATCCGAGGAGCTTTTTTCAGGACGCTCTTCTTCTACGCTCTTCACAGACGCTCATGTTTGCCCCCCTGTGGCGCGGATGTTCAATTGCGTTAGAATAAGTTTTCTTGTGTGCGGAGCCTTTGACTAAAAAGCCTCTGGGGTGTCAGACGAAAACATACGGACACACACAGTTGTGAGAGGCAACTCGGAGTGCACTGTCGAAGTCACGTAGTTGTTCGTTTGTAAATTAAAAAAAAAAATCAAACGTTAGCGTCCAAACATGGTAGCACAAACCGCGCTCCTGCTCTTGTTGTCACTAGTGCTGCCTGCAGCCGCCGCACTGATCAGACAAAATTACTACGACATACTGGATGTGGAGCCAACAGCAAGTGAGGACCAGATAAAAAAAGCTTTCCGCAAACTTGCACTTATGCACCACCCTGATAAAAACACGGGCGCTGCTGCAGAGAAGACGTTCAGGGAGATTGTCGAAGGTATGTATTTTATCGTTGACAGGAGACCTGATATTTTACACCACCGTGGAATTCAAACATGATAGTACTGCATTGCTCTACCACAGCCGCTATCCTTTGTACTTTTTGTTGTAGCTTTCTGAATGTCAATAAATGTCATTTGGATTTTGTAACAACATTCACTTTATTGGGCATTCCATAAACTCTAAAAGAACCAAGTTGATGATCACAACACGGCATGTCATAGCAATTCTCAGCTACTACCAAAATATTCTCCCAAGTGGTCATGAATAATATATATATATATATACGGGGCCCTGCCGCAATTGATGACCCGTAAAACTGATTAATTGCCTACATTTATGATTAAAACCACAAATATGAGATCGTTGATGTACTGCACACTAAAATGTCTTGCCTTCATTATGTCCTTAAGCGTACTTGCTGCTTTGCAACAAGAAGAAGAGGAGGCTGTACGACATTTTGGGCCATGACGCCTTCCTGAAAAACGAGGCCTCTGTGGACTCGATGGAAGATGACAAGGAGAGTTTCTTCGTCAATTTTCAGGATCTCGATGGTTTGGATGAAATGCCCTTTCGTTGGAGCTTCACTCATGATGGCGAGGATGAGGAGGGACCACACGGCTATTACAGTTTTGACAGACCTGTTTGGGATGAAAATGATTACTTTTAGATGAGTATTTTATTTAAATGTTATTTCAGTGTGGTTATGAATATCCTGTATTTTATTTTCTATGATAATAAAGTCGGACTGAACTATTAAGTTAATGTTTTGTCAACTCTACTGCCTCCTTTATTGGATATCTTGTAAATTCAACCCTTCTATACAAGTCACTGATTGGGCAGTCATGCCCTCTTATCCCAGGTGGGTGTGTTAAAAGTCCGAGTTACTGACTAACACACCATTTACTCCTTTTTTCCCCCCACGGCCAGCACTTTAGATTTGGCACAGTTGTACTCCGTTTGTCATCAAGGCAGCGTGCACTTTGACCCAAAGGATATCCTGTGCCTTCTCAGCAGTTGCAGCTTGAGCGCATTGCAGCCCGGCTGACGGACGATTTTCAGAGCGTTAATGCACATGTTCCCCCTGAACAAATAAGGACTTTTTAGCATTCTTTGAAGCAGAAAACAAAGTGGACTGAAAATATTGCCTCAGAAGGTTGACGATGATGGTAAGTCTTCATGAAAATGTCCTTCCTGACAACATTGCGAGTCATGTGACAGCCATTTGTTGCATGTTACCATGGACTTCATGTGAGCTTTTGTGTACTGTTAAACTGAATTCGAAGTTGACCCACAACTTAATATTTGTTTTTACAGGAAGAGGTGAAAGAAGAGCCGCCTTGTCTGAGTGTCCATGGACATAGCGTTAAGGTTGCAGAGGTGTTGCAAGATGGGGACGGACTTACCTTTCTAATTGTGTCTCAAAAAGTAAGAAGAATTACATTCACTGTGCACCAGAAATGGTAGAATGTGAAGCAATGTTTTCCGACTGCTTCAAGACGTATTGAGGCACAAGCCTCAGTACTGTTATGGAGAAGGTCAGTATGTAAGTTAACACCGCTAACTAAATAAAAGTCCTGCTGACTTGGCACATTTTCATCTGATGATGCTCACATCTGGAGATAAAGACTTTTGTTTTCTTTGCACAAGAAATGGCCTGCACAAAACACCAAACAGTTCCAATTACTGGGTGGTTGTGAACCTGGAACAGGCCCACAGCCAAGTTGCAATGTTCAAACACACTTTTTAGATCGTCTCGAGGCAGGCACATATTTGACTTTTGAAGGATTCTCACAAGCACACCACCAAACAAAAATGGCAGAAAAAGCAGTGAACTGAAATAATGATGTTGTTTCAATGTATTCATGAATTTACTTGAAAACTGGACCTGGTTCGTTGAACACAATGCTGGAATAATCACAGAAATGGGAGAAAGACAAATCTTCCTTTTTTGGATGAATTATGTGATGGATCATTTGTAACTGCGCTTCTGATGGCTCCCTCATGGCACGGTGAGAGGGAATCCCTCGTCCAAGAAATATATGGGATTTGAACAACAAATATGGGGTGCCATATATTTCAAGGATGGCTTATTTTTTAAAGTGGAACAATTCTATTGAGTGGGATTCCGATTTGAGTCGATATGGCACATCTCAGTCATTTTACAAAACCCTCTGTAATGTAAATGTGTTCCTTCACAGAGATATTTTGCACACACACGCACACACACACACACACACGCGCCCAAAATGAAAGATGAATCTCAATCTCAATGGGGTTTTATAAGATTCAAGAATGGTACATTTTAATTCAAGCAGAATCATTCAGTTCGACTCAATGCACTTATTAAATCGAAACCCATTTTCCGCTTTTGCACCAGCTCTTGGACTGGATCTCACTAGAATGCAGGCGAATGCAGAAAATGTGATCAAATCTGGCTATTGGGTGTCATAACGCAACTCTCTTGTCTCTGCTGTTGGGGTTAGCTGTCTGGGACCGGGGAGTACCATGTGGACCGCACCTACGAGGACTTTGAGTGGCTGCAGCAGAACCTGTTCACTCAGGAGGATGTGCCCGGGATACAGGGAGTCATAGTCAGTGTTAATATTTCATGATTTCCAAATCCCCAAATAGAAGATTTCCAAATAGTATGTTTTTTAAATCAATGCAGCTGAATCATCCGGAAGTGTGTGTTTTTTTATTGTGCACCACTTCTAGAAACGAACGCCGGTTTGAGTAAAGGCGTTGTGTTTGTCGTGTATCACTGCCGTATAAAATATTGTCATATCCATGGACGGTATGAAATTAATCTAGACCATTCAACGTTGTCTTGGAAAACAATGAGTCATCATAAAGCTGTTTTCCTATTTTTCCCCCCACCAAGTTTCCTCCTCTTCCTGCAAAGGCTCAGATGAACGCAACAGCAAAGATCATCAGACAGCTTGGTGAGCAAATCTGGACAACAACAAAAACATCACGTCGGAGCCAAAAATCTCAACCCGTCCTATGAAAGCTGGTTCTCTTGAGTGGAGTTTTGAGAACAATACTTTGATCCAAGGGGCTTTTTTTTTAACCTGCAGGTTTCCTCGGTTTGGAAGAGTTTAAGCCATACTGTACCGCACTGGAGACCTTCCTCCACCAGGTGGCAGCACATAACCTACTCAGAAAAAACAAAGCTTTGGAGATCTTCCTCACCAGCTCTGAAGTGAGTATTAGTGTATCACAAACGACAATAAATGACCAACCGCAACTCTATGACCACTTGCACAATCCAGTCATCTTAAACGCAAGCAAAAATGTTGATTTGTATTAAAAAATACAATCACACCCAACGTTGTAAAGGTATATCACCGTAATAATGTCACATTGTCACTTAGGGATCCTGAATTACCAACTCGTCTGAGAAAAACTCCATAAAATATAGGGCAATCTTTCAAATGGACCCATTTTTTAATATAAGAATGTACTAGCAGTATGCTATATTTCCAAGGGTTTCCTAGGAAATTCTGTGTAATCCTTTTTCTATATGTGCAGCCGCCAGGTCGACAGAGAGCCAGAAAAAACATTTTCAATCGCTTGAGTCAAGCTGTGGAAGAGATGAGAAAAGAAGGCCACAAGGTCAAACTCTTTCAGAACTGACAGCATTGCAGCCATCCTACTGTGCTTGTTTTTTCAAACTGTGTCCTTGATTGCCTTTGCAGGATGTTGATGACTTCTTTCAAACCAAACGGGACATCAATCTCGCTTTAACCGGCTGTACCAAAAACGCAGCGGATGTGAGTGGCATTCCTCCTTGTTTGCCTGATACTGTACATCTAGACACATGACTTAATGCATTTTTTGATTTGTTTATGTTGATTACGGATGTGAGTGGCATTCCTCCTTGTTTGCCTGATAATGTACATTCTAGACACACGACTTAATGCATTTTTTGATTTCTCTATGTTGCTTCTTCTTTCTGCAGAAATTCCTGGATGTGGTGCTAACTGAGCAAAGTAAGATCATGTCACAAACATTTAAGTGCAGATAAAATGACAGAGAGCTGTCATTTCGACTAAAACTTCAGGGTTGAGGATATTCTAATCCGATTTAGGATTTTTTTTTAACATAGCATTGCCACCATGATTGTTGGATTTATTCCCACTGCTTTTGTCATGAGTAGCTGCATGGAGCTTACAAGGGCTGGCAATCATGGTGTTGAAACTAAATTTGGTGCATGCTTGACTTTTCCAGCACAATTTTCAACCAATCACACACAACCAAACTTACTTTTTTTGCAATCGTTTCCTAATTCACTTCAGTTTTCATGCTTGACACCCTCGTGTGTTTGTACAGAAATAGCAGTGGCCTGCGGGCACTTTGCAGCTGCCCTGCATCTGTGTGTTGAATCCGGGGATGATCCTGACAAAGCAGCTTTTTCTAAGTAAGACTCCACGGGTCTCAAGACTGTCACAAGGACATAAAGTGAAATTTTGCGTTCAAGTGTTTGCTTGGAAAAATAAGATGGACTGATTCTGCACTCTTTATTAATATAGGATTTGTGTAAAATTATCAGCCATCTTTGAGTCAATGAAGGTAATTTACCTTTCCAGATAAAAAAAACAAAATATATTATCATAATGTGTTCGTGGTTTTCATTATTTTGTTTTGTTACTTTGTTTTGCACATGCAGAAAAATATGACAAATGTTGCGGAGAATGATGTGAGCACCCTTGGCCTTGGCCTGGATCTCGAATCACGCTATCAGGAAGCAGAAAAAGTATGTCACGTCCTACGTTTAAATGATCAACCTCCTTTTGGTTTTAATAAGTCACACCGTTTTCAATTTCAGGAGATGCTTTTCAGGAGGACCTGTAAACTAGTGGAGTTGGAAACTGCCAGAAAGAATGCAGAGAAGGCCAAACCAGTCAAGAAGCCTCCTGTGAGTGTCTGCATCCATGTAGGACAATGATAGCTTTTGACCAGCAGGTGTCAGTAGAGTCTTGCTTGTACAAGCGTGGCAAACAAGCGAAAAAAGGGAGGCGGGTTTTTCTCTTTTTACATTTTTTATGGACTTCGAAGCTGTTGATAGGGAAGTTGCTGTTGACATATTAATAATTAGTAATTGTGACCCACTTTCCACGTTCATCAGTTGGAAGAGGTGAAGAAAGCAGCAGAGACCGAGTTCAGTCACGTTTGCGAAGTTGCAAAACAGGAGGTAAATTGCCTAATTTTGAGATTAGAATTTACATGAATTTTATTGTGAGTGATATGTTGTCTTGCAGATTGAGCAGTTCGAGGCTGATCGTGTAAAGATGTTGCAGCAGGCTCTGCTGAAGTGGTGTGAAAAACAGCTCCACACAGCCCGAGAACTCGCTGATCAGTACAACCAGCAGCTCAAGGCTTTTAGAGCGATGTGACCCCCTTGCCCACCATGTGAACTTCCTGTATGTTGGAACATAGTATTTCACTTACGGTAGTTGCATTTAAGTGCAAATGGCACTCAGTGAAAACAGAAATATAAGCACATGAGACCAATTCAATTCACATGTGACAATTATTCCCTGCCCACTAACTACACTACTTTGTTTGATGTTATGATGCCATCAAATAAAGTGTGACAAAATGAATCCCCTAAAGCCTTGGTGCGTTTCTCATTTAGATCATTAATCAGTGATAGAAACCTCAATTCCAATGAAGTTGGGACATTGTGCCCATCCATCCATCCATTTTCCGATCCGCCTTTATCCTCACAAGGGTCGCGGGGGTTGCTGGAGCCTATCCCAGCCATCTTCGGGCAGTAGGCGGGGGGACACCCTGAACCGGTTGCTAGCCAATCACAGGGCACACACCGACGAACAACCATCCGTGCTCACACTGACACCTAGGGACAATTTGGAGTGTTCAATCAGCCTGCCATGCATTTTTTTAGAATGTGGGAGGAAACCGGAGTACCTGGAGAAAACCCACGCAGGCCCGGGGAGAACATGCAGACTCCACACAGGGAGGCCGGAGCTGGAATTGAACCCGGTACCTCTGCACTGTGAGGTCGACGCGCTAACCACTTGCCCACCGGGCCGCCTATCAATAACATTCTGATTGTTATCTTGCCCATTTGCTTGACACGCCTCAGAACCTCTGCCTGCACCATCTCTTTCTGTTCTGGGTCTGTAATCTCTCCATTGGGTGAATTAAGTGGACTGGTTGGTCCATTTGTGGGAGCGAGTGAAAGGGAGATAGATGGCTCCTCTCATGAGACGAGAGGGTGGAGAGGAAGCTCTGCTCATATGACAGTGAAGCTGGAGAGAAAGGATTATCATCTCACTTTGTGTCCAGAGTGCCCCCCCCTCCCTCCGCCCTCCACTCACTACACGAACATTATAAAATATGTTTGCAATACTGACAGAATGAATCAGAGTGGTTCTGCTTAGCGATGGGCCTATTGATCAACAAATGTATTGTTAACATTGCAGGCAGGAGTGCAGAATAGATGGTTGATAAAAACAATTGCTCCAGTTTAAGCAAAATAAAGTGCAGTACTTGACTCGAACAAGCAGAGGTGCTGTTGATTCAGGTTTGTCCAAATACATGTAATTGACAATGGACAAGATGAAAGTAACAAGTCATTGAAATAGGGGTTCAAAAAGAGATTTTTAAAAAGAAGCAAAATGAGTTTTTCACTGACATTTAATCAAATGCCCACCCCTACTACCATTTCATAATTAATAACTTGCATCGACAAGGGAACTTTTGCATTGATCCTTTCGGGTATTCCGGCATATCCGCCCTACACGGGCAACGACACATTAAACGACATTCCCCTTGACTCAGCAAACTATCATTCCTTTATTGCTTTGTCTGGAAGGAAAACAACATGATTTAAGTCTCCCTTCAGTTTATTGGTCACTCAACAACAATTTTCCCCAGATTTAAATCTGCAGCGTTTTAATGATTCTGAATTTTTATAGGACAGCTTCTACAGAATTCGGAAAAATAAGGTGTTAGGTGTGTTGGATGTGATGAAAATGGTTGGACAGGAATCATTTGAGGTAATACTCTTACTCACTACTTTTTTAACACTGACTTTTATTACTTTGGACCTAATACAGGTACTAACAGTTACCCTGGAGTCCAGTAATTAGGCCTGTGGTGGTACATATTGTCTAAGTTGTAAAAAAGGGTCTGCAACCGTCACTCTTCTTTATTCTATCCCAATGAAAATTGACATTATTACAAAACTGGTCATTTTATGGTACAATTGGACGCTTTCAAGATACCGCCCACCATCAAGAAGGGTGGAGCTCGGGTTTGAACCCATGACCTCTGAACTGTGAGACGAATGTGCCAACCAGTCAGCAACTGCAAACGGCACAACTGTTGACCTCTCCCCACTGTTACTCATTTGTTCTTGTCATGCTGAGTGTTAGTCCAACCTGAACGAATCTATTAAATGTAAAGGTGACCAGATTTTATGCAAATCCTACTTGATTGAATCACCTTCATTTCACACACCTTAACTAATTGAATACCAATTGCATGTTGAATTCAAGGGTAAGATCTTTTTTTGAGAGTAGTAAAATAATGGAAGGATGGATGGATTTTTGGCTTGAAAGGTGGGTTAAAGGTGGTGCTCAGAGTTGTTAGTTTTAGGAGCGGACTAATCTCTGGCAGACAGCAGGGGCGACGGTGTGTGTCTGGGACCATGTAACTACTACGAGAAAGGTAATCTGTGCCGTGAGGCACAGATTTAAACCAGGTGAGGGCGGTGTCAGCGAGTCCAAATGACTCGCTTTCTTTCTGCTGCGAGGTGGCTGCACACAGCCATGCCCAGTGTAATAAGAGCGCCTCTCAACTAAGTGTGACCCTGAACAAGGACGAGGACAGATCATGGCAACGTTTGCACGCGTTTGAGTTTGAGAAAATATTCACTTAGCGCTGATTTACTGAAAAAGCTCATTACGGACCAAGACGTGGCACTCAGCTCCACCGCACCCACAAGCCCCTCATCCCTCATGGTCTGACAAAGGGCCGCTTGTCAAGTGCATAGTGCAGGCAATGACTTGTGTGAACGCACAAAACGAAAGCTAGACAAGAACAAATAAGGAAACGAGACATATAGGTTGGCATTTCATTGATGCCACTTCGTAAATGCACAACGGGAGATTTATAAAGAGGATTTATCATGAATATGCAATAGCTTGTCTCGTTGTAAGTGCAACTCTGGATAATTAATCTGCTTGTCTTGTAGCCTCTCTGCGGTTTCATTAATTTATAATGCAAGCAGGCAAATCTATTTTGACGAGCTGTTGCCTATAGACAGCTAATTTGCTCCATATAACTACCTAACGTGGTACTTGCTTTGTCTTTGCGCTCCTGCTGCCTGGATTCACCCTTCATTGCTCCTGTTCTGTCTTCACAAGCAGCCTTGATATCCTAGAGGAGCTCGGTCTCCTGGGAGTTGAAAGAGCAAATTTTGACGACGGAATTGCAATATGAAAGCCTCCCCCCCTTTTTGCATCTTCCCAATCGAGTCTTGCCATTCCCTGCCGAACAGCGGGGTTTGAAATGAAATAAAACGGGAAAATAAACCATGAGTGCTTTCATCTTATATTCACTCGCATCTGAATTGAAGTCCAAGGCTCCGTCACAGATGAGTGTGTGCGGAGCAGCTGACTTGTGTCAACCCAAGGTTGCTGGCACCCTCATTAAATCTAATCACTGCCACGCTCAGATTATGACTCATTAAAAGTTTTGGGGAGCAAGATGTGATGTGAGAGAGAGAGAGAGAGACAGAGAGAGCAAGAGAGAGAGGAGCAGGAGAAGAACATAATGTCATGCAGATTTGCTACCACCTGCAGCTATTACACTTTCATAAAGCCCATCCCAAACAGACCTCTCCAAAACCTGCTACAAACACCCACCGATATTTTCAAGACCGTTTTCAGTTTTTCTGCCGCATTGCAAAGCATTAGACTTGCTAATTCTGTCTATTTGTCACTTCGCGAGTGAATGGAGGCCATAAATATTTATACTTTCACAACTCCGCCACTGCCTTCCATACGTTGAAAGGATTGCAGATGATGCTATGATACAGTTAATTAGGTTTGCAGGAATAACATCGGTAGCAAGTTGACATGCTGAGCTGATGACATCCCTGCAAGGTAGCGTTGAGTGAATAGGCTGCAACAGGAACACAAAAGCCGACCATGTAATGACAAAAAGCCACATTTGAATATCAAAGGAACCACTTTTGAAATAATTGTTGGTCAAGTACAGCATGGATAACAAATATTACCACAGCATGTTTTCGCACACACAGACAAATGCAGCCATTAAAAGCCAAATCAATTATTCATCAATTTTTCCATCATGGCTTTGACGAGAGTAGCAGGACATATGATGCAATGATCAGTTTGGATCCGCCCAGAGGGCAAGTCATCAATTTTCTTCCACATGTGGCCACATATCATACAGTACACCCTGTCCCATGCTGGATCATTTGCATTGCTGTTCTGCATTGGCAAGCACTTTATTTTGATTTATTTTCTCTTTTTGATGACTGTAAATAAATTATTGGTGACACCGAGTCTTACAGGTTTGAATGAAGACATCTTTTTACGTTCAACCAACAAACCCCCCCGCCAACCCCCGCATAGTGTGGAACCGGATGACACAAAAATTATTACTTAAAATTCATTTTTGAGAGTTGGTCTTTCTTTTTAAAGTAAATGTAAATTAAAAGGGGCGGCCCAGTGGGCCAGTGTTTAGCGCGTCGACCTCACAGTGCAGAGGTCGTGGGTTCAATCCCGGCTCTGGCCTCCCTGTGTGGGGTTTGCATGTTCTCCCCGGGCCTGTGTGGGTTTTCTCCGGGTACTCTGGTTTCCTCCCACATTCCAAAAACATGCATGGCAGGCTGATTGAACACTCCAAATTGTCCCAAGGTGTGAGTGTGAGCGCAGATGGTTGTTCGTCTCTGTGTGCCCTGTGATTGGCTGGCAACCGGTTCAGGGTGTCCCCTGCCTACTGCCCGAAGACAGCTGGGATAGGCTCCGGCATGCCCGCGACCCTTGTGAGGATAAAGCGGATCAGAAAATGGATGGATGTCAATTAAAAGGTCAAAGAAAGTACAAGGTGAAAGCAACGCCGATTGAATGTCATCCCAAATGGAGTAGCAAACAGAGGTTTAATATCTGCTGCAGAAAAATGTGGCCAAGCCCACCTTTGGATCTCAAAACCAATGTCACCTCTACTTTCACGCTGTGGTTCATTAGCCGATGATTTAGCAAGTAGATAGTTATGCATGGCTTTGTAAATGCCTCCTGGTTATATGCTAATACAATTCACTTTGAGATAATGAAAGTCTCATTAATCCCAGTCAGCTAAAACATATGGTAAACTCCCATTAAGGTTTGATGATAAGGCGTAAGAGCTGCCATCATACTGATTGTGTTGTTTATCAGCTGCTGCGAGAAAAAAAAATGTAATGATGCAATAATACACAACATGCTGAACAAGCAGTAAATTTTTCTTTCCCCTCTAACAATCTTTCCAAACGACAAGAAATCATTGTTTATTGTTCTGGCCATAATGAATGTACTATTCAACAATAGATCTTGAATAGCTACTGCGGCGCTGAAAGAGAAATTTGTTGGGACAAAAGCGAGAGCGCAGACAAAAGGAATCCAATTATTTTTTTTTTCACAATCTAGGTGCCTTTAAAATCATCAAACAATATCTCGACTCAGCAATGGCGCCCAGGTTGATTGACACTGTCAGACGTTTTTCAATAATGCCTTTATTGTTTTGGTTGAAGTTTGTAAAATAAATAAATAAATATATATCGAATATATATAAAATATATATGTAAAAAATATTTTTAAAAAAATATAAAAACACTACAGAAAAAAACATTAGGATGCCTTTTCGTAGACAATACATTAGAGCGTAGCAACAACAGTAGCTAAAATTACAGTATGCTCACCCTTCACGCAAAATTGTCCCAGGTGTCAAACTCTGGTCCTCGAGGGCCACCATCCTGCACATTTTATATGTTGCCCCTTCCTCCCCCACACATGATTCAAATGAGCAGGATTGTTATCAGGCTCCCGCAGAAGTGAAATAATCTGATAGTCATTATCGCGGTTCCAAGGAAGGTGATGTGATGAGTCAAAGCACATGATGAGGTTAATCTCATTCGGCCAAATGTCCTGGAAAGTAAATCTCACCTTTATACATTTAGTGGAGGAGCAGGGAGTGAGGGAGTTGAGTAATTTACAGCAAAGAGGGTAGTTTCATCACATTTTCACCTACCTCATTCACCTGATGATATTTCTTCTCTGAAATTGCAAGGTAAACAATTTAAAGAAGAAATGAGGAGGAACATCGTGCAGTAAAAGGACACATTCGGAATATAGAGGAAGGAGAAGTTTTTCTACAAAATGATGCCATTGTGAAACGGGGTCATCGCGACGGAATTAAGCCCATCTCTGCCGTCTCTCGGGTGTTGTAATTTGGTGTTCATGTGGAAAAAAAAAGTCACAAAGTTTCGATAATAGAGTGTCAGTGTACTCAGAAGAGAGAAGTGTTCAAGTATACGACACGCCCAATGATTAAATGAAGTTCGATTGTCTATTAGAACTTACGCTGCTATTGTTATCCAAACAATGTGGATTGTACTAAAATGAGATGCGGTACAGAACTACAAATACTATCCTTTGGTAGTTTCATTTTACAGTGACATAAAAAAAAATTTAAATATATGCTTTTTCTTACACGGCTTCCAGCAGAAAAAAAAAAATCTCACAAAGTGATGTATTGTCCTATTAAAACTGTGAAAGTTCACAGCAAAGTGGAGGATGTCAGCTCGACTCCTCACCCTCTCAGATGATGTGCAGAAAATGTACAAGCTCCCTAATCTGTGCTGCGTAACCGCTGATGAATATGAATGACTTTATGAATATAGATGAGAGGAATGAATAATGATGGGTGCACTTTCTCCTCCTTTTTAGGTGTGGAAGCACCCAGCTCAATCAATCAATCATCGCCACAAAGTTCCCTGATTGACAGGGAGTGCAACCTTGCTAAATATATATGAGCAGATCTATATATTTTAGTTTATTTATTATTTTTTTAAAAAAAATAATAGCTTTTTGGTCTCTCTTCATTGGTTTGCTGGCAAACGAACCCTGCACGACGCGTCTACCGCCTCAGTGCTTCATGATGACTTGTCGTGGCGCATTGTAAAAGAATCCAATGAATGCATCAACATTATAATGTTTGTGAGGGTGATAAATTACATGCAAAACAAGTGCAGGCATTTCCACTAATGGCTTCAACGACATTAAACTGATGAAAGTTGAGTTCATTGAGGCATGCCAGTTAAATGGCTGATGAACTGACACAGGTTATTGTGTGAGGCCAAGGGTTAACTATTCGAGCAGACCTTTGGTAATTGGAACAGCTTGAAGCAACAGTTATATCACTGATGATATTTCCAGTGTGGCAGTCTAACAGCAAAAGCTGCCATTTCTCAACGCTTCATTACGGGTCTAATGCAGCGTTTCCTGTTCCGACACCTGTGGGATCGTTTTCCACCTATTTACCTTGTGTTCCCCACCATGTACCCCAGGCCTCCTATTCCGTGTAATGGCTGCATTGATCATACAGCTGCAACCCACCTCCAAACAACATCAATAGGATATTGACTCTGCAGCCTTGGTCAATGCGTCTGTGAGACGGTGGAAGAGAAATTCTAAATGCAGACCAGTGGACCGAGCAGGTTGCAAGTTCAAACAGAACTGGTAAATGTGTATAATTAAGCCCATGTTCAGGATCCATCACTGCATTAATATTGTGGCCTCACTTGGCCTCACCGGGCCGCACCCTCTGAATCATCGTATTATATTTTTAAAACCATTCCACTGGGCGGCGCAGCTATCAGGGAGGAGCACAAATAACTGGGGAGGGGGGAAAGTCTCCAACTGCTCACTTCATGGTGCAGATGTACCTCCACCATATTAAGACTCAAGTGCATGACGAGAGCACTGTATTAAAAGAGAATGAAACACTTTGATTAGCCATGATAAAAGTTTTCTGAGTCCACTGCCACAGCGGCGCAGCCCTCCCTCTCATAGATGCACGAGCCTTTGCTATTGTAATTACCAAGATCCAGTAGAACATGTTTTTGGAATGTGTGAGGAAGTGGAAGAACGTGTAGAAAACCAACACAAGCACTTGCAAATTCCCCAACCTCAGGACTGTGAGGTGGATGTGTTAATCACTCCGCCTGACAAAAACACAAAAGATGGAATTAAAACACATCATACGTACCAGAGACGTTAAATATGTATTCATGTGTGTAGATCACTACAGATGTGTTTTACTGGTCAAGGTTTTGCCTTGACCAAAATTTCGTCAACCTGACATTATTGTGAGCCAGCTAGCTGACCGTGTGAGGTGATCCAGAAATCTGATTGGTCAAGGAAACACTGTCTTTGCTCATACGATATTGTAATAAATTACATCAGCAGGGCAGATTAGATTGGCATGACAGCACATGTAGAGGCTGAAATCTAATTGGACAACATATCGGGCATCCACATAGACACATACTGGAGGCAGTGGAATGGAGAGAAACGCTATGAAATCCAGAGATGAGACTGTTCGGAAAAAAATAATAGTTTCATGGAACGAATATAACAAAGTAGAATTTAGGTTGTAAAAGTAGGTCAGCGCTTCAGCCTTAGGCTTTGAAATGAAGCCACCCTATGAGCTAATCAAGTTAATAACACGGGCCTGTGACTTCTGTTGCTCGAGTTGCCGCATTTATACGTACCTACATCCTCCAGGCTCTCGTGAGCCTCCTGCTCAGAGGTCAAAGCTAACTGCCAAGCTCTGGAGCATCGTTGACAAGTTGTGACATCATTTGGCTGATTCCATGCTTCTTGTCTCAGCACACAAGGTCCTACACACTCATCAACTCTAAGCGTGATGGGGACAGATGTTTGTATGCAGAGACGATGCCCCAACAGAGCCTGGGAACTTTTGCGAAGCGTTGCTCGGATGGGGTCTGCTCTGGGGTTCACACGGATCCAAATGCCTTCAGTCGGAGCGGACGGCTGCTCAGCTGTGCAATTGAGGCGGGGGTTGGGTTGCTGGCGGGGATACTTCTCCCTTCATACTCTATTGATATCCTAAAGAGTCCAGGTTAGAGGTCAGCCCTCCAACACTGACGGGGTCAAACTTCATCTCATGAATATGGAAGACGGCCCGGCCCAGGGGACCATCTGCTCGACTCTTTTGGAACCCAAACAAATGAGCCTGCTGAGAGGGTGCCGTATTAGTGTAATTAATGTGGATTTCCCAGGCCCGGATTGAAGAGTCAACCCCCATTTTCAGTCACCATTGACAGGTGGATTTGGGGAAACAGATATGGCAAATTTTATATATTAATCAAATAATTGCATTTGCTATTGAATTGAACATGAACTCATTTACAAAGTACAGCCTCCATCTCACTTATATTTTGGCCTTTGGTGTATTAGTCATAGGAATGAACACAATTCTATGACCATCCATTCAGGGTCACCGGCATGCTGGGGCCCATCCCAGCTGTCATCGGGCACTCGGCAGGGGACCCCTGAACTGGTTGCCAGCCAATCAGAGGGCACACAGAGATGAAATAACCATCCGCGTTCACAATCACACCTAGGGACAATTTAAAGTGTTCCATTAACCTGCCATGCATGTTTTTGGAATGTGGGAGGAAACTTGAGTACCCGGAGAAAACCCGTTCAGACACAGGGAGAACATGCAAACTCCACACAGGAAGGCCGGAGCCGAAATCGAAACCTGCACCTCTGCGCCATAAAGCGGACATGCTAACCAGTCGTCCACTGGGCCGCCAATTCTACATCACTTTTGCAATAGGGTATCTTTGCTTATATACTGAAGAATAATTTGTGTGCTGTAGGCCCACATTTCATTTTTGCATTTCATTGAGGAAGTTATATAGTCAAATTTTTTTCAATAATTTTCACAATGAAATAACCAAAAAAAAACATATTTAATTAATTGGTAATGTCCTAAATAATTATTCAGTCATATAATGAAATATTATGTAAGATATAAATGAAAAACAGGAACAGTTTATATTCACAGGACTTTTGATGATACGCTTGCTGGCCTACAATAAAGAAATCAGAATTAAATATGTCCACCCTGGCTATTCTTTGCCGACCCATGACCCTGGATAATAATGATTTTATAAAGTCTTGATAAATAATTCATCAAATGCGTAAATCATTTGCAAATAGTTCACATTTCCAGGCGGAGAGTAAGATCACCAAGATCAAACCTCTTTAAAATGTTATCATCTTTTGTCTTAAATGATTCGACTGTCACGATGAATGAACAAATAAGAGGGCAATGTAAAGGTTAATAAAAAGTTGTTGTTTTTTCTTGAGCACTGTGGAGTGTGGTCCTTTTTATTTTTTGCCCACTTCATATTTTCTCCAAATAGATTTTGTAAATCTTAATGAACTGTATGTTCTCTAGTGAACATAGGGCTCATTTGTTATTTGCTTGGGTGGTTGATTTTAACTGCCCGTCCCGGTTGTTCGAAGCCAATCACCATGTGACTGTAATGACCGTGGTTACAGTGCAGTATTGAGCTTCTGCATTGTAATTGCCGAGATTACATAACTTGGCCATTTGCCTTCACTGCAGACACAGAGCCAAGCTGCCCGTCGTTATTTATTTAGCTGTGTTGTCAACAAAACAAGACTGGAAAACTGCTTTGTGTTAATTATCTTTTTTTTTGATTAAGGCATTTTTGTTTGCAAGGAAACATGGAGATGATACAAATACTTTACAATCATTTGCCACAAGCTGAGGTACAACTGCACCGTCGACTGGAATCTAATTTAACAGCTGTGCAAAAATTTTTCCTTTAATAAAACAATAATAATTGTGTTATTTTGTGGTTGTATTGATGTAAAACTGCTGGCAGAATTTGTAGTAGGGCTCTCTACCCCACTCATTAGATTGTGCAGGTGTCATGCGACCTTGATAGAAAAAACATCCAGCAAGTTATTTTTTGCAAAGACTTTCACGACAAATCAATTCAATGTCGACCTCTCACTGTTATTCATCGGTCTCCTCTTCCATCATATTCCACTCCCACAAGGGAGCTGCCTTAAAATAATGCCGTGTGTATTTGTTTTGATCTAGTGCATTTTTATCTCATGCTTGAATTCAGTGAACAATACACCTTTTCTTTACGCAGCGATGTGTGTGCGTTGGAACAGCTGGAAGCAAAGAGCGCTGCTTGCAGATCAGAGAGCTTTTGTCTTTTTCCAGAAGAATTTTGCTGTTCGAAATACAAAACATGACATAAAGCTCATCCTTTCACTTCAAAATTAATTAACAATCCTTCAGCATGTTTGTGCAAATCAGATACGCAAATAAAATATTAGATGGCTACTAGTGGGCAAAACAATTCCTGCATTGATGCTTTTTCTATACCCCTTACCCTCACAATATGGTTCAGCTGTCCCGGGTGACTTTGGACAAGAGCCAGTGTACACTCTGGACTGGTCACAAGCCAATCATGTCACGTTGCGAGGTGGTGATGGACCCCAAAAAGCAGGCAGGAGGGAGGAGCAGGGTGAACTTGACAAATTGTATTAAAATATTAAGGAAACAAAACCCAGAACACACAAAGTCTGGAAAACAAAACGAATCCAAAGTAGCAAATAAAACCATGGCATAAGCAAAAAACAAAGTGTGATAAACACAAACCAACAGAAACTGTGACAGCAACTAACATGACAGAAGCAAACATACACACACAAACAATGACCCTTCGGGCGGGAGTCCTTTTATACAACTAATTACATAATGACCAACAGGTGTGCAGCTGCAGGGGGAGCCCTACAGTGCCACCTGTTGGTCCCAAACCGAAACATGACAAATCACAGGGCACATCCAGACAAACAAGTAGACAATTTAGTATCTTCGATAAAGCCAACGTATAAATTCCACACATAAGCTGTAATTCAAACCCTTAACCTGAAAACAGTGAGGCAAAACCACTAGTCCAACTTGCCATTGCGTTGTTACATTATTCAACAGAGTTGGTCATATTTTATTTTTTTTCCGGGTCATATCCGACACCGGTGTTACATTTGCTTAGCACTTGTTGCTAGGTAGACTTTGTCTGTAATAACTACCGTATTGTGTCCCAAAGCCCAATACAAGATGTTTAAATTTGTACCGTAACCTGAATAAAATGGCTTGACTGTGCCACACTAATACAGTTTGAATCTAAGCACTTTTGACTTTTTAAAGAAAGTTACCTTAGTTATCCAAAGTGACAGGTGAGTGGACTTTGTCGGCGCTTTTAGCTAGTTTCTGTTTTAAGGATTTAAATCAGAAAGGAAGTAAAATGTGACTGCACGTCACTTCAAGTACATGGGAGAAATGTGGTGGCTATATGATGGGGCTGGTGGATTATATTTAATGCAAATCACATTTATGTTCAGTAAGGGGGCTCAGCTTAGAGTTTTCCTGTCAGGCTGAGTGGCACTTATGACTCAGAGCATGAATAAATCACTACAGTTTGACCCATTTGAATACCAAATGGAGCCATACCCACCGGGTAACAACAGGCATGCTTGAACTCACAAGCTCATTTCCATGATAGGAAAATGGCTACATGCAGACAGTGGGACAATCCCAGTCACAGTCTCATACAGAATACTTTAAAACACCGCGGGCATGACTGCCTTTTCTTTGGCTCTAACCAGAGACATCCCGGACCGTTGCCCAATGTGTCTAATCAAGAACTAATGTGACCGCGGTGTGAACTCATCGTTTCTCTGATACATCGCTATGATTTTGATTGGCCCTTTCAATGCTCCAGCATCACCTCAAGAACTGACCCCTAATTGGGCGAGCTGGATGATGGCAACCTTCACTCACTTACTCAACCATGCTGAAACAGTTCTTTCACTTACTGTCAAATGAAGTATATTCAATTAGTAAAAAAAAAAACAATTCATAAATTTTTCAGTGTGTAGGCCTACATTCACTGGCTTTCTACACGGACATGTTTTTCTACTCGTGCAGTAAGGTTTGGCATGTATAGCGGGACGGTGGCCATGTAAAAAAAAAAAAAAAGAAAAAGCCAGACACTGGAAATCTTGAGTGTGAGCCCTAATCCTAGATAAATGGGAGGGCTGTATTAGAAAGAGAATCAATCAATTAAAAAAGACATAGAAACCATATGAGGGTTAGAGTTAAAACTCCATTCAAACTTGGCTCTCTAATGTGCACTCAAGCAAAAAAATGACACCTGTTGCATTTTCCATTGCTTATTTGATCCCACTTCATTTTGTGTTGACACTGGTATCTTTGACAGTGAAACAAATGTTTCCCAGTAAAAAAATATATATATATTGGCAAAACAAATTTTTCTCCTGAGTGCAATTTTGCGCCAGGGTAGGGTTATCTGACAGTGGAAGGGCTCCGCCACTGTGGGAGTGGTTACAGCGGATTTCACTCCCCACCAATCAAAGCAGCTCCACTCATTCCTTTAAAAGGAGAACTCAAGTGAAACATTTTCTTTATGTTAACATGTTCTACATGCCCCCCCCCCCCTAGTCTGATTAATATTGCCTTTGTGGAATATGAATGAATCAGAAAATCAAACCATTTTTATCCCTCTCAGGTGGCGGCCATTCTGCCACTTGCTGTCGCCTGAAAATGATGCCACATTTGCTCAGGGCTCATTATTTTCCTCGTTCTTTTGTCCCTTCACAGCAGACAAAACAAACAACATCACGTTGTACAATGCCATGAGATGGTTGGGGCTCGATCACAACACATGCTCACGATGTGTCAGACAGCTGGTTTCCACCTGCCATCAGCATTTGTAAGCCTGTCCCAAAGAGGATGTTCCCTCTTGTCTGAGGAGCCGATGAATTTTTAAACTCCATGTTTGTCAGGATGTGAGGACTGACAAGAATCACAGCACAGGGAGGATGGGAGAGAAATGTGGCTGTCAGAGTCAGAGGTTGGTCACTGATGCCTGCAACTCATTAGCCCCTTTTGCACTGCCTGTAAAAATATATATGAAATATATACAGTATATTGCATTTTTCAGCCTGGGCAGCCCGGTGGACCAGTGGTTAGCGCGTTGACCTCACAGTGCAGAGGTACCGGGTTCAATTCCAGCTCCAGCCTCCCTGTGTGGAGTTTGCATGTTCTCCCCGGGCCTGTGTGGGTTTTATCCGGGTACTCAGGTTTGCTCCCACATTCCAAAAACATGCATGGCAGGCTGACTGAACATTCTAAATTGTCCCTAGGTGTGAGTGTGAGCGCGGATGGTTGTTTGTCTCTGTGTGCCCTGCGATTGGCTGGCAACCGGTTCAGGGTCCCTCGCCTACTGCCCAAAGATGGCTGGGAGAGGTTCCAGCACCCCCACGACCCTTGTGAGGATAAGCGGATTGGGAAATGGATGGATGGATTTTTCAGCCTCTGTATTTTTCAGAGTGACCGTTGTGTGACACAGGATGGATCATTTAGTGTACTGAAGTAGCGCCACAGCCGTGATGGAGGTTGGGGAGCCGCTGTGTCGAAGGAATGCTTGAAAGGCAGGAGAGATTTTGATTGGAAACTCAGATTTCACTTCTCCTCGCCCAGCATCGTTTGAAACTACTGTCACTGTCCACCAAGAATGTTTAATATCACACGAGATGCCGGGACTGACATTTTCACACATCTAATGGCTTGAGGAGTGTCATTTTGTGTCGTGAAAGTGCAGCCGTTGCACACAGTTGCCGAAATACTCTGCTTCGCTGGCTTCTGTGTATAAGACAATGCAGATAAATGACAGGTCATCCTTTATGATTCTGACATAGCGATATTGTATTGTTTTGTTAACAGCGGTGCCAGAAAGAGAAAGCATAAGACTGACGATGATAGCACATCTTCATTTAATGTAAGCATTTTGTAATAGCTGCTCAAATTAATAGGTTTCAGACAGAAAATAGGTATTTAACAACACCTGACAAAGGCCACATGTCCAATAACTCCAGCTTTACAATGTTTCAGCGTTAAGGGTACATTATGTGATTTTCGTCCAACCATGGGCCTCCAATACCAGCCCCAAAATTATGCCCAAGAGTACTCAGTAATCTTCTTCCATAGCTCCACCTCCAGGATGACAATGTCAATAAATATCATTTTAACAATTGCAATGGGACAAGCTGAATAAATGATGAACATCAGTTACTGACCATCGTTGAAAGAGGGGAACTATTTAGTTTGAGATGAGTTGAAGCATGAAAACACAGCCAAAGTGGGCATTTATGACCAGTAGGTGCTCCTTGTTGGAAGTGAAGTAAACAAGCTTTGCTAAGCGTATTATCAATATTATGATTTGACTGAAAGAAACATTTGGGAGACCATTTTGGTCCCTCTGCTGCAGTGAAAGGCATGCTTTATGCATTCACCAAAGCTGGCTCTTGTGTTGTTTGTTTCCTTAAAAGGAGTTTTACTAATTAGGCTCATAAGAGCTATAACACAGCCTCACAGGGTCACTTTGAAGAGCAGTTTTATTGGCTTAACGAAGTGAAGCGGCCTCAAAATAAAATCTGTCTTGCAGCTACAAATAGTCCTGAAGCAGCATATACACGAAAACAGCCCGTTCAGACATTTGGATGTACTTTTTTTTTTCAGCATCCATCCATCCACTTTTTATACTTCTTATCCAGGCACACAAACCCTGCAGTGATCACCAGTTCACAAAATAACAGTTTGGATGGGATATTGGGTGATAAGTTATAGTACGTGGCATGAGAGTCAGCTATGTGAACCACTACACTACTGATGGCTGAAAATATCTGCATGTTGATAATTAATTGCGAAATTACACAATTTACCTTTAAAAGGCAACATTTGAAGCATCCGTGCATTGACATGAATCATCAATCTGTAAAATATATATTTATTGAAAGGCAGCTCCTTTTATCTCGTTATCTGTCCAGTTCCTTTTTAATTTTTGCTGCCAACGGGAGGCGGATATTACATATCAGCTCCTGAAGCTCAAGAAAAGAAGTCAATGAGATGCTTCTGGGGTCCGCCCGCAAGTACACGGCAAATGACTGAAATCTCATCACTTACAACTTTTGTCTGTGATTGATTGTCTGTTCGTCTATTTTGTTACGTTTAACGTGACAAACTTTTTTTTTCTTGAAAGCGATCTTCTGCAGCGAAATGAATATAATAAAACCAATGTTTTTTTTTTTCTTGAAAGCGATCTTCTGCAGTGAAATGAATATGATTAAAACCAATGATCGTAACTCGGTACATTTTCAGCAAAGACGAGCAATGTTTTGAGACAGACTGAGAAATATTTAATACAAGCGGCAGACGAAAGGAGGTTACCCAGCCCACTTCTCCCCCTTTCGCCCAAATAATACCCTTCAGAGAGCAGACTACTAAACACCATCAGCCTCCGGCACATCAGTCCTGCCATATAAGGACAAATCTGGGTGGGCTAGGAAAATTCCATCACTGGCTTTGCCTTTCCTTCCTATCGCAAATTCTCTCCCCGACTGGTTCTTAACACTCCAGCATGTCTTTATTCACCTGCTTCCCAAATGGGACAACACGACCTCTCCTTCCCACCTAAGCTTGGAGCGTTTTATTTCACACCTTGGCAATGCTTAGAGTATTGACAGAAAAAAGACGGAGTAGATACTTCAACAATAAGATCTCCTCCAGCAGGGAAAGAGCAGGACTTCTTTTAGAAATACTGTCAAGGACAAAGAAGTGTTTTTTTTTTAACAAGAGGCGCAATCCAGAGAGCCTTTATGGATACAGCTGCCTCTCCAGCTCTTCACACACTCATTGAAAATGTCTGAAAAAGGTACTGATGCTCCAAACAGAGTGTGCACGGGCCCTGTCATTATCTTTCGAATGATTTTCTCCCCCACGCCCTTGCCTGCTCAGACACATGCAGGCAAATGTTTCTGTGCCAGAATCAAGATATAGTGTGATTCTCATGCACAGCCAACAAAGAGTTGTTGTCTTTGTTCATGGTAGCGCATGAGGGAGGGGTGAACAAGGATGGAGGATGGGTGAGACTTTGCACTTTTTAGCACAAAAAGAGCTGAGAAGCAAAATTTGCCTCACTAATCATCCGCGTATTTAATGTCTGTTAAGGCCCAAGCTGCATGTTCTTCATCTCCTCCCCGCCAACTCAGGTGGGTCGAATATTAGCAGCTGCAGATTAATGCATCTCACAGCAGCAGAAAAAAAAGAAATCTAATCAGTGCGTTTTTGAACCACGGAAGCAAATACATTCAAGTTCTTAACATCCCAATTTAACTTTTCTTTGTTTGCCGTTTGCCTTTCAAACCATTTTTTTTAACATTTCATTTGTTCGCCATGCGAGGATGTTAACAAAAGGTTCGGGTACATTAACCTATTGTTCCAGTAGAATGAGAAACATTTTATCATTCTCTACTTATGGCTCCTCCGCTGTTTCTAAAATGCCTGATCTTGTTCCATGCACAACATCTGAGATGTCAGAAGATGCTGACTCCTGACTTCACCTGTCAATTAAATATTGATGTACACTTTTATGTGGATGGACCGAGAGCCTGGGAGAGGACTTTAGAAAGGCTGACTTAGAATTTAGCTTTATAGCTGCCTTTTATTTGAAGAAGGTCTTTATTTCATAGTTTATTCGATATACTTAGAAATATACTTTTCATATCCAATGTACCTGTTGGATAGACACACTTGCCCAGACATCTTGGGTGAAAACAATGTGCGTATAAGCTCAACAGCTCACCCTGTGTGAAAACCAGCAGTGCCAACGCTACACAAAATCTCGAGTGTTTACCTACCAGCACGCCAAACTGAACTCTACTGCTTGATGGATTCATGGCTATAGTAAAAGTAAAAGGACCGTCTCCTTTGTTTTTCCTGAGGGGAAAAAGGAGGCTTCTGTTTGCTCAAGTGGATGATGCACCACGTGATTAATTGAGGTAAAGTGTCCCCAGAGCCGCTACTTCAGAATATACAATATTCAACTCAGCCACAACATACTCAGCATGCGGCAAATAAAAATAGGTGTTGATTCCCAAGAGGTTGGGAGAAATTGCTTTGGTTGTATAATAGGGTGGTCCACATTTTCATGGCAAAAAAAAAAGTTTGTCGGATTCGTCGGGCCGGGTCGGAATTCTTGTCGATACTATGGTACAAGGTTCTGTGCAAAATTTCATTCCGATCTGATGATATTTTCCCGTCCCGCAAAGCGGCCAAAGTTTCCACCATAACAACTGGTCTCAATAGGGTGAACATGTGTATTTTAACCGTGTATTTTGCCATGCGTGACACTGGCTGGGCTGAATGTTGCCCGAACGATCACCTCCTGACTAACTAACCATTCCATCGCTGCTCTCAGCAGCCGGAGACAAACTCAAACGCACGCCTAACACACAACGGTCACCTACTGGCGAGCTAATATCTTTCAACTGAAGTCGAGAATCGCCGGAATTCTTACTGGACGCTGAGCTGAGGACGCTTTTCG